>NW_026535783.1:5247500-5692500 GCF_028551555.1 Melozone crissalis
TCTACACCCTAGTTAGGAGATGCTTTGATGAGATGTTTTCAAGCATACAATACAGCATTGAGCTCTTGAAACAACTTTTTCATTTTATTTCAATACAACACATAGTGCAGGTTCAATTTCTGTTCACAATTACCACACAGTTGAAGGCTAATGTTCACACTTCCAAGATGAATCAATTTACTAATCCTTCCACTCCACAGCAAAAGAATAAACTTGGCAGTAACAAAAGAAACATCACAAACCTACAGACTTCTGAAAACAAATGATATGATTGCACTATAACTGGAAAAATATAGCTGTTTCCATGTATGCAGTGGAAGAATGTCCCAATTTTGTTACATTGATTGGATTGATCATAAAGTTAGCAGGACAAGAGAGCACAGACGATTTGGCAGTACTGGTAACTTTATATCTACCCCTGGTAGTCTCAACTAACTGTTGAAATTATTGGTCTTCTTTACAATGGTTAATCACATTTTATTTGCTATGATTTTTCCCTTCTGACAGTATTACATTAGTCTTTTGAATGTAGACCTGTGATACAGACAAAAATCAGCTTAGTATCACAAACAGGGATTTGAAAAGATTTTTGCAGTTTTCCTTTCCTTTCATCACTTTGACGATTTTCAGAATAGATATTAACGCAGCTAAAATCAATCATGTTATTTCATCACTGTGTCTAGGAAACAGCAGTGGCAAATGAACCCATATCACATTTCTTTTCATCAGAAAGAATCTCCAAATTGTCTTGGTGCTGTGGTCCTAGTCCCAAAAGAGGATTATTGCAGATTATAAGGCATTTAATGGAAATGTTCTCATCACAGACTAACTAAGGCAGTTCTAGAGGATGTGCCTGCAAACAAACTCCAGTGCTTTTAATGACAATAGTCCCTAAAGTCATTCCTAGCTGCTTACCTCACTCAAGATTGCAGGACTGCCCTTAATACAGTTTGGCATAGAGTAAAACTAAAATCCATTAGGTGACCTCTGTCCATAAAAGGCAAATTTTGTAATGAAACCTCAATAATGAGATTGGAAAGAAATCAAACAGGAACTAGAGATGAGGGCTGAGGAGAGAGAGGGGGAAAAGGGGGAAAGAGAGATGATGAAAGGACAAAAAGGAAAAGGGATGAAGAAAAGGAAGGTCACAGTGACACAGACTGTGAGCCATTGGTGCTGTTTGTATATGGCCAGAGTTACCAAGTGCACCTGAGGCTGCCAGGTGAACAAGAACTTTACAGTTCTGCCCCACCAGCAAGCTCCCCAGCACACACCGTACTATATTATTTGTACCACAAGCACCTTGTGCAAATACGAAATGCAACTGTTTGTGATTTTATTCTCTTCTGGAGAGAAAGAGGGAACAGGTTGCAGATGCTTCTGCAATCATTGTGAGGTCTAAAAAGAATGGGAGTTGAGATGGGACTTAAAAAAAAAAAAAAAAAAAAAAAGCAGCATTGACTACCAAATTAGAAAAGCAGGATTGAAAAGCTGGCGATTGCCACAATGCCTCCTGTGGAAAGATGCCACCCATGGGAACTTTTGTGAAGCTCTAAAATGGATCATCACTGTACTGGGGAAAAATTTGTAATTCTACCTTTTGACAGAAAAGTTCATCTGTGCTAATTAAGCTTCATGGGAATCTCAAGGCTTTACATATTCCGTATTTCCATATTTTAGTGTGGAAACACGATAATGCACACATAATTTATATCTTTATCATATTGAAGTGTATGTATGCATGCAAGACGGCAACAGTGAAAAATTTCCAGCTTAGAATCTGCCATTCTTGAATGTTTGATTTTGTGACCCTGATCTTGCAATTATATACTGCACCAGAACTGAAAATCTACAATAAATTTGAAGGAATTACTGCAGAAGCTTACACACTGTATGCAATATTTACTCTGCCTAAGTTCCTTGCACTTTACTTGATTACCTGCCCTCTCTCTAATTCAGACAGAGCAGCACAATGAAAGAAATATGTACTCACTTTGCCTTTTGTTCTCTCATTGGGAAAAAAAAAATCTGTCTTGGCACTAATGCATTCTGCACAGCTATAAAGACTAATATAGTTTCTGTAGAAGACATCAAACTTAAAAACAATGAGGAGGCATTGCACTGAATCTATGTTCAGAGCTGAAAATATAGCACATCTTCTGTTAATTTCTCCTTTTTCCCACTCATTGTTTTATCCTAACAAAATTAGTATTTTGAAATGTGCAAGTTTTTAAACCTACATGAGCAACATAGCTTCTATATTTAAACATTCTAAAGAGCAGTTTCTTTTAAATAAGGAATGCTCAAAACCCCACAATTGATTCTAAAACTGTGGGTTGAAAACAAATCTGATACTGACCAAGATGGAATATGAAAATTTTGTCTTTTTTGTTTGGTTGGTTTTGCTTGTTTCTGGGGATCTTGGCTTTGGTTTTGTTTGGGTTTTTTTGGTTGTTTTTTTTTTAATTAGTCTTTTGTATATTAATGGGAGAAAAGGGAGAGGGATAGAGGGATATTAATTTTCAGGTATGTATGCTTCTGTCCATGTTTGTATTGCTGTCAGTTATTTAACGCTGTAACTGCAAAATTAGAAGTTACCATCATCTCTGAAATACCACGTGCAAGAGTATACATGGAAATAGTCTTTCAACTGTTGACTGCAAGAGTTTTGAAGCTTTTTGCTCTCCACATGCTCAGAGCAGTTGTATGTCAGATGCAAAAAATGAAAGAAAATTTAAAAAAAATATTAAATGGGATTGGTTTTAGACTCTAACCTGTAATGAGGCAGCCTCTGGCCTGCCCGCTGTTGCTTCCTCTGGAAGGGTCTGCAGCTGCAGGCTGGGGAGTGGTGCGGCTGCTTCAGCACTTGATGCCGCAGCCTGCTCTTTGGCCTAAAGGGAAAAAACCCCAGCATCAGTGGTAATTCTCCTTCAGACACACCACCTGGGATGAATGGTGTCTCCTTGAGCCCATTGAGCGGACTTGCTTTGATCACTGGACCTAAAATCCATGAATAAAGTATGACTGATTGAATTTTTGTTGCAAATAAATCTCTAATTCAAAGTGCTGGGAGAGAATGCTACCAAAAAAAAAGCACCTTGCCCTGGTCTGAAAAGAGAAAGGCCAAGGATATGGCAAATATGTATTACTGTAAAAACACAGCACTTGCTGCAAGACATTCGCTTCCAAAGTTTGAAAGAAGCCGGTATGGAGATGGTGGTGGCACAACGGAAATTTTCTATCAGCAGAGTTTGCTGTAGGAGAAACATGCAGTTCAGATTCTGTCACTTTCCATGAACATTAAAGGAAATAGACTAGAAAAAGAGATCTGAAAAGAAATAAATTAAATAAATAGCAACAGTTTTTGTGATCTCCAAAACTAAAATAGAGAATCCCACATTGCTGGGAATTAAAGATATAGTAAGGGAAATTGACACTCCCAGGTAATGAAATCACTGTTGCTCTGTGCTGCTCTAGATTAAAAACAGTTGTGAAACCATCTACCATGAGAGCTATAGTTGAAAATAGTCCTTTCTCCTAAATAATTAATACATACAGCTTTGTTGGACCATCAAATAGTCCTATATCAGGGCACAATTGTACAAGTCAGAGGAAAAACTTGAGATTACTATTAAGTTTAAAATATGATTTAAAAAATACTGTGGAAGTTTCTGACCACAGATTGCTACTTCCTGCCTTTTCCTATTTATGATGTTTCATAGGTTAAAGTAGCAGACACAAAGCCAAATGTTATATGGCCACCAAGCATGTGACTTTTTATTATTCAGTAGAGGGGTAACTTCAGTTGCCAATTTTTTGTGTGTTCATTAGTTTTCACTTGTCAACCAGAAAAAGTGTTCAGTGAGGGAAGGCAAGTGAATTTTGTCATAACTTCTACATTCAGAAAAAGTTGTGTATGTACTACAAACTTGCATTTGATTTCACTGTGGTTTTTTAAGATGGAACAAGTTGAGAGGGGAAACTTCAACACTAAGGAAAAGGAAGTTGTTTTGCAACAGCTTCTCTCCTCCCCTGAGAATTAGCAGTTCTAAGGCTTTAGCCATGTTTAAAAACACAAATCAGAGGGAACAGTTCAAATTCTTACCTTATTCAGGGCAGCTTCCACAGCTTTCATTTGACCAATGATTAACTCTTTGTCTCTATTATAAAAGAAAATAAAACAAAACAAAACAAGAACAACGGAGTAACTTTATGGAACTGAAGCTCTGCCAATGTAGAAATTAATCTTCTGCTACTTTATGGCTGTCATGTCTTGTAAAATAATTGTTGATAACCCAAACTATTAGGATTTTCTCTCTTTTTCATATTTCCAATGCAAACCCTAAAAATAGTTCATGTACCACTATTTGGTGCATTTCCATATGAAAGATGCTTCTGTTGAGGACAAGCAATTAAAATTTAGATAATCATAGGCCTATCAATGAACAACCATCATGGCTTGGATATAGAGGTCATAAAAAGTCTCTAGCAGGATGGAATTATATTCTTGTATTGGAAACCACAGACAGATTCTGTTTATTTCATCTTTTTGCTTATATTCCAAAGGGAGAAATAAAACCTATTAGTTGTGAAGAGCTGCTGTAATAATGGAAGGAAGAGTAGCTTTCTTTGTTGATATTCAGCTGCTATATACAAGAAAAAAAAAAAAAAGCCAGTTTTAAAGTTACTTCACATTAGAATAACCTTTTCTGGATATATATATATATATGGCCACAAGGAATGATCTTTACTGAAATGCCCAAAATAGATTGGGGAAGGATGAAAAGGGCAAGCTTTCTGGAACAAATCTTTCTGCAGGTGACACCTGCTTTGATCAAATCATACCAAATAACATTTGTCATTTTACTTAGCTTGTTAAACATTTAACTGATGACCATACAAATTACATTATTTCCCTGGTGAATAAAACCCTTAAATCTTCTCAGATATTGTTCTTCAGAGGTCAAATGACCCCAGGTATGATGAGAAATTTTAATGAACTAAAATTTTTTTAGATCCTAGCCATGGAACAACAATATTCGTAACACATACTTCATACTATGAAAAGTATTAGACAACAAAGTCTGCAAAGACTTATTTTTTTCAAATGGCATAAGAATAAGTTAGTAATAAGCTTCAAGTCAAGGGGGCTCCTTTTGACTACCAATCTTTTCAAGACCACTGCCTGAGCCTTTCCTTCCTCTCCAGGTTATGGTGTAAGTGGTGTGGGGATTAGGTCTAAATCCAAAACTCCCTGAAATCAGCAGGAGGATCTATCTTGTACCACAGGAAAGCCATAGATCCAAAATGGGTTTCAGTCTCTCTGACAGTGAAGACCCGTCCCCTAGCTGATGCTTCTGTATTTACTATAAATAAATTGTATCTGTCTAGAAAAAGTTGGCATGGAAACTCAGAGAACAAACAACAATTTCTTAAATAAACAGAATGTTAAGGATCTGCCAAAGATATGTCAGATCAGTAAGATAGCACAGGTATTTTTTTTTGCCAGTTATTTCAGCACCCAGAATTTGAAGAACTATTATGGGATAACTGCATCAAATGGATGCCCTAGTATTTTGAACTAACACTTTTGTTTTTAGAAGGCTATCCCTGAATTTAAAAATAAAAGAGACAGATGTACTTTTCTCTTCTAATCTTACATTGTCCAGGGCTAAAGCCCCGCCCTTGGAAGTAGAAATTTAAATCTCTGTTCATTTTCAGGTGACATCCCCCAGGCCCCAGGGCTCACTTTATTCCCTGATCAAGGGCACGTTCGGCCTCCTCGAGAGTATCCCACAGCCGCTTCTGGTCCTGCTCCATTTCTTTCAGGAGTTTCTCCTGTTGATCTAGAGCTTGGTCTCTTTTCCTCAGCTCCTCTGCTGCATCAGGGAGGCCCTGCCAGCGGACAGAGAGCAGAGTTACTCTGTAGCCCAAATAAACTTCACTTTACGCCACTGACTACTGACCAATGTGAAGGATAAATTGATTGTAAAGAAGATTTGGACCACTGCATCCTAAGGTTTTATGAATTTCCTAGCAAAAGCATTACTGACCCAGAACCCCCTTAGTGTTTGCTACATATAAATGTTCTTTAGAAAACAAAATGATTGTAGGCAAAAAAAAAAAAAAAAACAAACCCGAAAAAACGCCCCATTGAAGACTTTTTCTTAAACTGTTAAAAAACCCCATTAGCTAAAAAAAAATTTAAAAGGAGTCTTTGAAGTGTTTTCTCAGTAGCCTAAAGTTCCAGCAGACTGAGTAGTGCGGGTGTATTTACTCCGGTAATTTTATTTACACAAGGACTGCACTATTTGGCTTATTTAATGAAAAGTAATACTCTGGTATAAGAAGAATTTATTTTATATATATATATTATAAGAAGAATAATCTTACCGTCGGAGATACTTGGCTTTTACTTAGCTCAGAAAATGCTTGTGATTCCAGTCTATTACTCAGCTCCTGAATCCGTTGGTGGTGCTCTTGTAAAAGCAATTGTGCCTCATGCTCACGCTGTAAAGCGTTTTGTAACTCCTCCTGTATATTGTCTTTGTTGATGTGCTGGAAAGAGAAACAAGTTGTGCCTGATTCTGTAACTATACCCAATGGCTTCCCTACAATTGAGTGAGTTCCACTTGCAAACATATCAAATTCTAAAATAAATGCATGTTTATGAGTACTATTGAGGTTTTTTTAACATGAAGACATCGCTGAACAATAAGATGGCAGACCAGTTAATTGCTGTGTTTTTTATAAAGAACATTCATGTAAAGTCTTGGCATTCATTACTCTATTCTAATTAACACCATGGGATGCAAAACTTCAGTATTTAGAAGGAAAAATATGCAGATCAATGTTCAGAATTTTAGTGGAGAGCTTATTAACCCTTGTAAACACCTTTGTGGACTGTTCTTCTTGTCCAAAAACTGTTCCAGAAAGAAGTAATTCTTCAAAGAAAGCTGTCATCTGCATTTCAACTACTATCTAATATGTGATAATTTTCATCTAACAGTCCAAAACCACTAAGGGCATAAAACCTGTTAAGAGCAAAACTGAAGATGATTAGATATTTTTGAGCTTAAAAAAATTCCATTTTACTAGCTAAGAACAGGAAGGACAATGGGCGAGACATCATCTAGCAGATATTCTTTGCTTGGTAGAACCCCCTGACAGGTTCTACCAACTAGGCTTCAGGTTGGGGAACCCACAGTGTCTCAGTAAGTCAATCACCAACAGCAAAAGGCTCAGGGGAATTTTGTGCTACTGAGAATATAGACAAAAGCTTTTTTCCCCCTGCCATAAAGTTACTTCTTCAGGGAAACAGACCTGTTAAACTTTGCATTGTATTTATTATAACATTCACCAACATCCATACAGAGTTTAAACTGCTATGTTTATATTTCATTAAAATTTTTATTGAATACCCTCATTCCCACTGACTTTATTCTATTAAGTGAAATCTTCTTTGAGGATATATAAATCAGATCAACATTTCCAGCAAATGGGAGAACCTGGATTGCTGAAGACCAAACTCTAATTTATACAGGATACCTCCTTCTACAAATCAAAAGATAGCTCCAGTGGAAAAGAGATATTTCTAAATAAATCTGTCTTCTGGTTTTGTGACATTTACAAGGCAAGGTTTCTGGAAAATTCTGTTGAAAGTAAATCAATTTGATGCTTGTTTTCCAAAAGAATACAAATCAAAACATGTGTAGAAAGGAGAGTCTCTTTTAAGCAAGAGAGCCTCCAAGTCAAATGCACTTACTTGCTGAACTTCACTTAATTGGGTCTGCAGTCTGTGGGTTTTTTCAGCATCCTTTTGCATCTTGTTGAAAGCCCATCTGCATTCTTGAAGCTGCAGGTACAGTGAGCGGGACTCTACTTCTGCTGCATGAAGCCTTCGTGAAAATTCAAATATTTCTTGCTGCAAAGTTGCTATGTTTCTCTGTCAGCAAACAAAAACAAGTTGATGGGCTATAAAATCTGCTGTTTTAGCAATAAAATAAATAATATTTAAGACTCAAGAAAAAGAAGACAAAACATAATTTTTTACTCCATCTCTAAAAGACATACACAAGGACAAAAGTTTGAACCTGTCACCTACCAAGGGTAACTGCAAATTCTGTTTACAAGGAAGTACTATTTTCACCTAAGGTTTACTAGAAAAGATTAGTAGGGAAAGAGTTTATCCTTTTATTTTGGTTAAAGGGAAGAAGGTTATCTTTACTGAAAGAAAGGATGGTAAACATGAGAAAGTAGAAAACAAGAATAAAAAGCAACCTTAACATTTACATCAAGCCAAAAGCAAATTTGTGCTTATAAGCTAATGCAGATCTGATAGAACTTAAAAAAAATCTTTTACTTGGATACACTAAACCTCCTCCAAAAATTCTTTCTCAATAAAAGAAAAGACCTATTCACACCCTAATGTGTGACAAATCAACTTCTGAGTGTCCATATAGTAGCACTTCACTCTCATGGACTCATCACCAGTCTGAAACAAAAGAAATGCTGCTATCAAGGGAGCTTCAATGTTGCTGTAAACCTTCTGTTTCCATGAAGGAGGACTGCAAGTCTGCTTACTGTGCTGGGCAGTCTGTCATGCAATCCAGCTTCCAGGGCCTGGGCATTTAGTCTGCGGAGCCCACGAGCCAGCCTGTCTATCAGGGAGTCCCTCTCCAGGAAGGCTCTGCACCCACGAGTGTTCCCTTGAACTGTCTCCATCAGAACGCTCAGGTTGTCCATCAGTTTTGCAAAGCAGTTCCTGGCTGTGCCGATCAGCGAGTTACTAGAAAGCCACAGCTCTGAATCTGTAAGAAAAAAACAACAAAAAGGAAACATCAAGCAGGTTATTAGTTCCCATTTCTTATAATATCATGTTCGTTTTCACTTCTACAGGATGGAACCTGTAAATATTCTGAAACACAGAATGCTGAATCTGAAACACTGTTCAAACTTTGCTTTTAAAGGATATGAATTCAATTTATTGAAAAGAGCATGATGAAAGAAGAAAGTGCCTGAAACTGAATCTAAACACACTTGATTCAATGTCAACTTTTATACCAATGTAGTGTTTAGGCTTCTGGAAAATGCATCACCTTGTCTTTCTCCTGCTATTTCCCTTTATTCACATAAATTATCCCTCTTCTACTATCCTTTTTTCTGTGACAAAAATCTGGGGACTCTAAAACTATAGGTTAATAAAGAACCAGGGGTGGCGGAAATGCAGATGAATCAAGGCAACCTGTATCAGTTCTCACTGTAAATAAACTCCAGAAACAGCCCTCTGCTTCCATGGCCTCTATATACCGAAAGGATAAAATATCCTATCAGCTGTTTAAGAAAATTAATCTGTTCCAACAGTACAGAAATGTGATCATTCAGAGAATGTAGAAAAGGGTTATTATTTTAGCCTGCAGTAAAATTACTCTTTCAGGGAAACAGCCCCACTTAAATTTGTATTGACTAGCTCAGGACATAACTTCTAGTCAAAGGTGTCTATCATAAATATTCAGAAATATCTCTTCAGAGCTATCTAAACAGAATAGTTTAGATAAAATCATAAAAATGGAAATTATATGACCACCCTGACTTATTTATTTTTTAAATATATTTCTGCTACAACAATATGCAGTTAAAATTACCTTGGTTGTTGAGAACACCCTCCAGATCTGAGGTAGAATTGATCATTGCAGTATAGAGGTTAGAGCTACACAACCAGTTAATTGCTTCAATACAGTCAACTCCTTCCTCTCCAAAACCTGTAAAACAGAAGTGCAGCTAGCAGGATAAATAAATCACAAAAATATGGCACACTGCTGCCTCCAGCTCTTTAAGAAATTGACCAAAAATAAGCATATAAACAAGAAATTAGTCAGGACAATTTAGACTGTTTGAAGCATGCTTCCCGAATGACATTAAAAAAAAAAAAAAAGTAGATGAATCTTCTAATTTGGAAAACATTTTTAATACCATTTATCCTTGTAGAGAGAAATATAAACTGGTCTGGCAACAGAAAGGGGCAAATAGACATAATCTCTAAAGAAAATTTTGAAATCCTATGCTAATGTTTTACCTGAATCAGAAAGCAATTTTTGTGGGTTTTTACGAAATAAATATTAAAAATTATTTTTAAAAAAAGAGGAAATACCTTTTCCAAAAAAAAGAAAAATCGTTTAGGAACATTGCAAGATATTTACCACAGGGAAGATGCTGTAGCACCTAGTTCTGAAATCCATAACACAAATATCAAAAATATCAGATAATGTTGAGTTCATGAGCATAACTGAACTTTTACCTGCAATTCTTAACCTAAGACTAGGCATTTCCTCCCATAGTGAAATACATTCATCAAGCTATATAAAAAACATAAATCCATAAACAACATTTGTCAAAATGTCATTAAATATGTTTTTATGCCCCAACACTAAAAATAATATTCCTCTTTGTTATTCCCCAAACGTGCAATTTGATGTAACTCTTTAAAAACATTTCACTTACGTGTCACAGGATGCCTGCCTCTGGATTCTCCCAGACAAACTTGAATTCCAGGGCTTCCTCTGCATCCGTCTGACCAGACAAAAAAGGTACAAGAATATCGGGCCAGACCCCTCAGCCTGTTGGCAGCCAGAGCTACAATCACAGCTCTTCGGAACACATAAGCCAGGTTCTTGGCTCTTCTTTGCCTTGTCCTGACTTCGTCCTGGTTTCTTTCCATGACAGCAGGGAGAGCATAAAGGAGGCTGACGATCTTGTGGTTCAATAGTTGTTGCTGGTTCACCTGTTCCTGGAGAATGTCTCTTTGGCAAGACATGGCGCACAGTCGGCCGTAGAGAGAGCACAGGGCCCCTGATAGCAGTGCAGAGGCTGCCAGCAGGAATGAGCGTGCCTTGAAAGCATCTAATAATGAATTTTTCAAGGTATTGTTTTCCTGGGCCAGTTTGTCAGAGAGTTGTTCAAGGCCATAGAGTTTTTGCCTGTTTTTCTGCACCGTTTCTTCACATTCCTGTGACAGAAACAAACCAAACTATAATGGACGAAACATTAACTACATGGTTTTTACCTAGACAAGAATGAAAAGAAAATTTAGCTTTGCCATTCAAATGATGCATTAAAGGAGCAAAAGTCGTTAGTAATAATCGTGATGAAAGTGTCTCTTCTAGTAAGCAATTACAGAATAAGATGAATGAAACAAAAACAGTGGTAGGAGGGAAATTTACATGATAATCAATTGCAAATGGACTCTTGATTTCTGAAAACAATCCACCAACACCGTGACAGCTCACAGAAGGTCCAACACCACCTGTCTGCCCACAATTCACTTTTATTAATTGCCTTAACAATACTAATAACATCCTCCAATTTCAGAGAAAACACTGCTGTACCGAGCAGAAAGCCAGTGTAAGTGAGAGGAAAAACATCAGGAAGTCTGGAACATGAAAGCTGACAGATTGAATTTTTCAGCATGCAGAGACTTCCAGTCCTGAAATCTGCATCAAATACAGCATTATTCTGTAAAGTAAGTTGCAGTAACTCACAAATAACAAGGGACATCTATTTCATTTATTCACTATGCTTTTAATTGAAACAGGCGTGAAGGAGTGTGATGATAAAGAGAGTAAATGGTGGTTGTGGAATAACAGGGAACATTTTGGATTGCAAATAACTCATCTAACAAGGAGTGACAGTTTCACACTTTTAGGCCACTCCTCACTGTAGTATCAGAAAAACAGAATTGCTTAACACCATTGAAATCTACCACTGCTCTTAGGATCAGTACATACGTAACTAAATTTATCCCCAGGTGATACCACATTATTGTTATTCTATACAATCTCTGCAAATGATGATGCTGAAAAAGTAGCTGCTGCCCTCAGTAATTCTTAAAACAAGCAAAGTTGATCTTACAGCTTTAACATTCTCAGAAAAAGAATACTGCTATCTGCAGATGAAATCAGGCTTCTCAGCTGGGCCTGAAGACTAAATTCTCTTCAACAAATGCTTCATCCAAGTAATTTATTTCTTTTTTTAAGTGATGTTAATATTAGCACAGGGATGGGTTGGTTTGTTGTTTGGTTTTGGATTTTTTTAAACTTTAAACGTATACTAAAATTCCCAAATGACCTTTAACTGCTAAGAGGCTTAAACTATTGAAATAATCAATTCAATTTTTAAAGAAAAAAAAAATTACAAGTTCACAGCACCATACCTGTGATCTTGCATGAATTTCTGCAAGGGCGTTTGAGTACTGCTGTTCAAGATATTGCTTTTCTTTCTGCGACCAGTGTTCCTGTGCTTTTAACTGTTCAGACATTTTCTCCAAAGCATCCTCCTGGTTCTGCTGAAGGTTGTTCATAGTTTCAGTCTTGTGCTTGCACATATATTCTAGGTGAGATATCTGTGTGACAAGCATTTAAGAAGAAATTCTTATTTATCTTTTCACTTTAAGTTAAGCACAGACTATTCCAGCATAAAATCTAAACTGCAGTTTTTTCAATATTTTATTAAAACTAAGTAAAACCCTTTCATGGCAGATAAATTACTTGGTTCTCAAAACAAAACTGAAATATATTTTTTGGTTTCGGTTTTGCCTTCTACCACCTTGTCACCCTCTTTGCAGGATACCTGAGCCAGACACTTCATAACTTTTTTTTTTTTTAAATGATTGTATTCAATTTTACTAAATTAGTAATCCAAGTATATCCTTTAGAAGTTTGTGATGATTGCAAACAATAATTAAAACACAGCCTTTAATTTTTTGTTTGTTTGTTTGTGGTTTTTGATTTTTTTCTTTTGTTGAAAAGTCAAGACATTCCAGGTTATGATTAAGTTTTAAAACAATTTCAGGGAATTCTAGCCTTACAAATAGCTCATAAGTTTATGATGTATTTTCAACAAACATGAAGGGATTCACTCTTGTGCTTTAACACTGCACTTCTCATGCAAGCTAAATGGAGGAATGAACCAAGCCAACAATGATCCCCAAATGCACACACCTCAACTTTCTGTTCCTAGAAAATATCAAGATACTTCCAGATAGATCACACTGAATTGTGTGGAAAAAAAGGTTTTTCAGCACAGTCTAAAATCCCAGAAAAGCTGCTAAGTACATGAGAAGAGCCCTAGAGACCTCACAATCAGTCTTAATAACAATCCTTAATTAAATAGCAAGCAACAATAAGACACAAGCCCTACAAACACTGCCAACAGTGTTCACCTCCCCTTCCCTTTCCTCATCTACTTCAAAAGAGAAATAAACCAGAACACAAAGTGATACCCTAAAGAGCTCTTTAGGCATAGCTTAGCCTCTGGAGCCAGCTGAGTTATTTTAGAAGGGGCTTTTTCCTTCCTAAAACCACAAGGTTTTCTGGGGAGAAAAGCCATGTAAGCTCATTTGCTTCAAAACCTTTCAGAAAAGTACAGCTCCTCCTTCATACAGATCCTGACATGTTTTAGAATAGGTATTTCTGTTTGTTTCTGAATAAAAATGTCATAATCCAAAGTTACAATTAAACAAAAAAACCCCACACTGGCATTCTTTCAAATAGTACATCTGAATCATAAACACATAATTACAAGGTGATATTCCTTGAGAAATTGTATTTTGCCTCTGGATTATAGTAAAATAAAGATTTGATTTATGACTGTAAATGACTATGTTCAGTGAATTTCTTCCTCAGTAAGATGAATTTATTGTCTTTTAATTAGGACCCTGTGGCTACTATCAGATTGTCCTTTCACAATATCCTGCACAGAAGGTGGAGCTGGGAGACTTGATGCACACTCCACTCACATCTAAATGCCCCTGGCAACAAACTGAGCAGTGGACAAGCCATCATTAATGGTGCTCATTTGTTAGTGTCCAAATCTTTTTTTGGGGGCATGAATATCAGTCCTTTTTAACGAGACTGCAGTGTGAATAAAAGTCACTGAGCTCAGCAGAGGCAGCTGATGCCTGGGGACGCTCACCCTCTGCTTAGCCTTGTTGAAGTTCGAGACCAGGGCTTCAACATTCTCACGCAAGAGCGCACAAAGCTCTGTCCAAGGTAATTCTTCCAGGGGGACGTTTGTCTGTCTGGAAAGCACCTGGGCGTTTGCCAGGGTCTGGTATAAGTTCAGGAGGATGGACATCTCCCTCTGGAACACAAAGAAAAAAATTAATTGCTGTAGCTGGGCAATGTTAAAATCAAAAGAGATGTATCATATGTGCAGTAGCAGCGCTGAGCACAGCTGAAAATGAGCCCTTAAGGTTCATTCTCACAGCTTTACAAAATTCCTCAGTTCATTTCTAATAATTGCAGCCATAATATTGCATAATATTACAGCAGAGTAAAAAACAGATTTCACAAAATTTATCTAGTTAGACACAGTATGTAAATAAAGTATGTGAGTAAATCCCAGTCCTGTGGGAGCCACAACCATGACCTGGCAGCTAAAAATTTCCATGCTCTTAGTGGATGCAATTCATTCACCCATGTTAATACCTTGAGGTGCCTCCAAATTGTCCCCCAACACTTGCACAGCACACAGAAAACTGTCCATTTGGCTTGGCAGCACAATACACTCTAAATTCCTTTAAAAATTTGCTTTGTGTGGATTATATATGATTAATCAGCTGGCCAAAATGGGCCTACAGCTCCATCAGTCAAACTCCACAAGCCATGCCTCATTTCTTTACAGTGATTTTAATCAGTAGTATATTAAATTGATTAAAAATAAATTTTAGCAACAACAGCATGCAGTAGAAATTCAATTGTTCATACTTTCAGTTCATACATGTGCCTTCAGATAATAGAAAGAAAGCTGTTTCTCAAATGCTGTATCAGTACAGTCAGAGATCACTATAAGATTATCAGACTAGAGTGGAAAGAACATATTCAGGAAGCATAAAAATGGTATAAAACATGGAAAAATACTGTACAGATCAAGAAAGCAGGAGGGGAAACTGAATGGAAGAGAACACACTGGCATTTTCACACAATTTAAGCATAGGTATAGCAGAGACTAACAGCAATATATTAAATGTTATCTATACTTAGTTTCTGCTACAGTCTTTGGCTTTTTCATTTTGGGAAGCAAAAGCAGAGCTGTCTCAATGGAGTAAACAGGACCACATACAGGCACTTCTGCTTCCCAAACAAATACAAACAGCTTTGGGAAAATGCAAAGCCATCCAAGGCAATAAATACCTGATCTCATAAGACAACTACTAATACAACTCTTCCAAAAATGAACATTTTTATCACCTGCTCAGGACAGTCTTGTGGTTTGAAATCCTTTGAGTAAAACAATTAAAACAACCAGTTCTATGAATATGACAGTGAGACAACCCTTTATTTTTTAACCTTGCGATAATATAACTTATTAATATAAATAGTTAGGATAGACAGTTGCTTTTCTCTGGATGTATTCCTTTTGTGCCTGATGAAATTACTTTCTCAGCCTAACTAGGCCAGCAAATGTCTTTTAATACATGAATGCTTGCAGGGAAGAAGCTGTTATTCTCCCAGAAAGAAAAAAGAAGATCCTGATTTCATTTGTCTCCAGCTTATGAATCACAGATCTGCCTGGGCAGTGGACAGCACTGAGACAAAATGTGGAATCACTCCATCAACTGAACAAAAGACACCCACAAATCTGAAGACTCTCTGATGCAGGTCTCTGCTCCTGTCCACAGGGAACAGACCTCATGTACCTTCCATGCTCAGAGCTCTGAGAGAGAAAGAGAAGTTTCCAAGCCACCAGCAAAAAAATATTTATATTGCTAAGAGTAGAAAGAGAGCAGATGTTACCACACTATCAAAGGAGAGATTTTCTAAACATGCTGACAACTTTCCTTTGTCCCTGCTGCTATGCAAAACGATGACAAAATTGTTATTCAAGGTGTAGCTGGGTAAAGACAGTAGAAAAGCCCAAAGTGGTCACATAAGAGGAGAAAGTTTTCAGAAAATAATCCAGCGAAATACATCCAATGTGCCAAAGCCACAGCAAAACAAGTAAAAAACAAAACAACAAGAAAAAAATCCCCTCTGCTTTTCCACCTGAAAGCTTGAAACAATTTTCAAGCAATTTTTACAGTTAAATACTTGCACTAAAACTAAAAAGGTGTATGAAATAGAAAGAAGCATTTCTACAATGGTAGCTAATGAAACTTGACAAAAAAGTTAGGTAGAAAGAACATTCTTCACATGATATGATAATCAATATCTACAAAATGCCTTAATTAGGAATGCCAGTACATCCTACCCATACTTTAAAAATATTTTCAAATGAGCTTCTCCAAGTCATTGGTTACATTTATTCAGGTAGTAAATTGTTTTAAAGGTAACATAATAACAGAAAGGGTGAGAGAATGGCAGAGTTCTTCCGCAGCTCAGCACAGCAAATGCAGCAAATCCTCACCACAGTAAATATTTTGACAGTATGTTTTAAAACACCTAAACAATGTGTGTCACATATTTTTCCTTACTATTGAGCACTTTTTATTTGTATTTGCAATTTACTATTGAGGATTTTTTTCCTTACTATTGAGCCTTCATGCAGGCTGAAGCTGTCTGGAGGAACCGCTATTGTGGCATTGGGATCTTGAGCTCTCCTCATGGCCTCAACCTTGTCTTTCCATTCCATACCGTAGGTTATATGCTGTCTTGGTGAACTGGAAAGTTTCCACAAAAAAGATACTTTAACCAAAATTACTTTTGTCGCATGCTCTATGTTCTTTTAAATGATAATCAATGGATATGGCAGATACCACTTTAGCACATCACATGGATCCTGAAGCTGCTTGCCTTTCTTAATTGAATGAAGAAATTTATATTCCTTCTAAGAAAGATTTTTCAAGAGGTTATATTTTCAGTTACCAAGCCTGCTGTCATGCAATTCATAAGATTTTTTGGATGTGGCCTCAAAGTTACATATAACAAACAGAATTCTTCATATTTTAATTAGCACAACAACTGTCTTCAGAGAGACCATGTCACATGTTGCATCATCAGTCCTGATTTCAAGTACAGTTCTTGCTCTTAAGATTTCCACATGCCTGACCCTACTCTGGTCTGACTTTGAAAGCAAGCTACCCAGAATTTTAATCTGTTCTTGTACTGTGTCAGTCAGGAAAACAGATATACCAAGAGCCTGGCATGACTAAACAGGCAGCTGATGAGGAAACTACAAGGCAAAACAACAGCATAAACGACACAGAAGCACAGAGAGGGAATGCAAGGAAGAATTTTAAAAGATTGCCTAAGTATTTAGGCATGGTATCAGGAAAGCCAAAAGCTTGCTTAAAAATGATCTTTGCAAAGGATGACAAAGGTTTTTCCAGCTCAAGTTTGAAGTATCTTACTAAAAACATGTCCATAATCATGAATCTTGAACGAGTTGCTCGGGCCACAAACTTCCTTTCTTGTGGGAAAACTGATTTTTTTCCTTCTCCACTACTCCTTGTGTGAGTAAGTCAAAAGAAACACCTGTGTATACGGACCCAAATAGTTCTAGGCTGAAAGAGAGGTCACCCAAGTTCTGCTACCACAGGCACAGCAGACTGTGCTGTGGAAACATCCCAAGAGATTTCCTGTGCTCTCACACTTTTCAATGTTTTTTAACCATGTCAAGCTTTCTACAGTCATTCAAAAGTTGAAAACAAAGATTACCCACTATAAATGATACCCAACTTCTTGACAGGAGTCTTAGAGATCCAACTGACTCACTGAAGTGGAAAACAATGTTTTCATAATAATATAAGAATTGGACATCTTTTGGATATCTGCTGGATATCTTTTCCTACACTCACCCCAAACACTACTGGAGGCTGGACCCTACCATAAATACGATTTTCAAAATTTTTGGTTTGGCAAATAATCTGTAGCAGGCCAGTTATTATCTGTACCATTCACAATAGCTTTGGTTACTGATATGGGCCTGTTATTAATGGACTGCCAGATTCTGAACCTTTAGCTTGGTTTGTCCCATTGCCCTAGAATTTTCTGCTGACTGAAAATTGCAGGGAATTTTCTATTTTGTACTCAAGCTGTCTACTGCCATTTTGGAATGGCTTTAAAAGGAAACTTACGCTTTTTTTCCTGTCTCAAGAGCATTTACTGGCTCTCTGAAATCTTCCCTTGCTACCCCTTCTGGCAAAGCTTGTCTTCTGCCGAGCTGATCTTCATTCAAAACGTCTTCGAGTTCTTGAATTCTCAACTAGCAAATGTTAAGAAAGCAGTTAAGGGAAGTTAGGAAAGATTACCACGGTCTTTCATGCTGTTCACTGCTCTGTTCTGCTTTTTACAGGTGAATATATTCTATTAATTCTGTATGGAATCAGAAAGCATTGAACACACATAGAAATGTATTAATACACAGAGTTCAAAACAGAGAGAAATAGATATGCCAACCAAAAGCACATTTTGTTGTCCTTGTGTGGTGTTTGGATTTTCCTGATTTCAATTATTTATATTACTGAAGTTTTCCAGGGGAATTCTATTCATTAAGTAGGCTCATAAAAGTGTAGGATAAACAGTAAAAGCTACACTTGCACTCAGAGCAAAGCTCATGTGGAGCTTGTTCATGTACATAAACAAGAAAGAAAACCTGCTGTGTTCTTCACCCAAAGAAGAGAAATCTCTAACTTCCAGGAATGTTACCTTTCCCTTTGTATGTTGTAAAAGTAGAGAAGGAATAAAAAAACCTGCATCATCATTACTTATTTAATCATCACTTCAGAAATCCAAGTGCCTGTACTTAGAAAAAGTAATAAAAAAATAACTGACTGCAGAAGTGGAAATGCTTTTTTGAGTTCCTCAGAAAATAAGAAAAAATTAATGAAATTCCCTTTTGTTTTCTCATTTAGTGTTTCTAAATTCCACTGCTAGTCAGATCACTCAGCAGATCAAAAGATCACTCAGCAATCATCTTTCAGGTTTTTCACTTTTTTTTTTTAATAAATCCTAATTGCTTTAATGGATCAAACCCTATGTGACACAGTTTAGTGATACAAAAATTTAATATTCAAGTATACATATAGCATTTTTTCATATATTCAAACTTTTCTGGTAACAGCAGATGTAATAGCAGAAATGAACTCTGAATATTTACATTTGGAACTGCAGCCTCAGGATGCATTAATATCTCACACCTAGAGAAGTTGGGTGAGTACACTCTATCTCTGAAATTATATAAGTGCCCATTCCAGAGATATAGGACAGAATATTTTAGCAGTTTAACTATTGTGAAACATTTCCTTTCCCCTCACTGTTTCAATGCTACTTTGAATTTTAAAACATAAGAATGTGACATTTTATTTTAATACTGATTCTATTAACTTGACAGTTCCCTAGAAATAAAGGAGATGTTTTTCTATTACCTTTTACAGTCTTGACAATCATTGCAAAAATATCTACTCAGTGTTTTCACTGGAGCAAGGAAATCTTAACATTTTTGGAAGATTGCACCTTTACAAGTCCATCTTCTATTTTACTGCAAACTTCCACCAAATATTTAATCAAAAGTTTACCTGCATGACATCTGTTGTGTATTTACATTCTACATGTGCTAGTCTTGCTGCTGCAGCATCATCCTCCAGTTCCTTTATTTTCACTGCAGCTGCCTAAAAGTACATTTTAAAAATATTTAAGTCCAGAAAGATGATAACATCATGCAAAGACAACTTTATTTGTTCACTTTATTAGGGCTCCATAAACCAACCTGTGGTATCTGAACTACTTGCACTTTGGAACTGTGAAAACTCATGCCAATAAACAAATGAAACGAAATCATTACATATCCAGAATATCAAAGTAATACTTTCTATTTAGTTTAAGAAATTGATGTAGGATTATGCTCTTGCTACAGTTTTTATAGTCACAGATACGTGTCTCTACATAAAGGCCTGGACATGATATTTCAATTGAAAAAATGTTTTTAGCAAAAGCAGTAACTACAGAGCTGCTGTAATAGAAATTCACATGAAATTTTAATTACATTCTTTCCTATCAAAAACATCCTCTCACTTTGACTGATGATTGATTTGAAAAGAACATCACACCCCAAAATGACTCCTGCCTTCAAGTGATGCCACAAAGATGAAGAAAAGGACATTAATATTAAAAGAAATTGAAGACACTCAAGGTTACACAGATACAAGTAAAGCCATTGATTTTGGACAGGTAAAGCAAAGTAGCAAGTATGTGAGACTGAATCCTAACTCTAAGAACTTCAGTTAGGGAAATGTTAACTTAAAAATAAATAAATAAATAAAATTTACATACTAGCTGTTGGCAATAAATTTAAACTCTGTATAAACCCGCACATTCACAAAAGGAAATAATTGAGAAACAGAGATCTGTGGAAGGCCTATTAAAGAAAAAGCCACAGCACAGAGATCACCAAACCCCCTCCACAAAAGCATCAGCCAAAAGGCTTAAGCTTTGCCTCCTCCCACAAGACCTATCTGCTTAACATGCTTAAATAAAAACTTTTAAAAAACTCACAAATCCTGCACAAATTCTTCTTCTATACATCTGTATTGCTAAGATTGCTTTCCCAGTGACATAAACCCCTTTCCATCTGCAGTTCAAACACCACTCTCAGGTCGGGCTCACAGCATTCACCTGTGAATCCACATTTCCTGCAAAGTGACACTCCACATTTTGTTAACCAAACACAGGGCACTCATAACCTGACTCAGAGGTTTCACCCCTCAGAAATGACACTGCTCAGTTGTGCCAGTGCTTGCTGAGGCTCCCAGCAGCAGGCAGAAAGCTTTACCTCCAGTTCTTTGAGGAGCCTCTCCTGCCGTTTGTTCTTGATTTCCAGAGAGTTGGCCTGGAGCCTCAGCACCTTGGCGCAGCCATTGTGCTCTGCCTCCATGTCCTTCAGATTCTTGGCAATGCTTTGCAGGGCAGCATTAGTTTCCTAAAGGTAAGCAGGTAAAGGAATAAATAAATAAATATGCCAAGAGGCACTTTTTCTATGATAAAGTATTGCAGTTGAGAGTTCAACAGAGAAATGGAGACTGCATCAGAAGATGATGTTAGAATTTTAAAATCTACGACGCCAGCACACGTCAACAGAAGTGCTTACCCAACAGCAGAGATGCTTTTGATTCACCATCAAGAAATCTATGTTGGGCTAAAAAATCACTGTGAACATGATCTTCTGTGGTAACACTAAAATCAATACCAGATCTCCACAGGACATCTTTCCCTAAAAGACTACAGCCCTTCCAATCTCTTCTGTCTCCAAGCTCTGTGGCAATGAAACGGAGTGCATTGGGTGAACTTTTGTCCCCCAACAGGGGACATTTTTGTTATGATTTTGATTGCTCAAACTTCAAATCAGATGTTTTTTAGAAACAGCTAGTCCCACAGACTAAATAATTTTGATTTCTGGTATTCTGAAAAGGATTTGCTACTATCTAGAAACTGAATTACTTTAAAAACTTGTGAAATATGAAGTCCTCAGTAGAATAAAATAATCTGGTCTCCACTCAATTTCTGCATACAGAAATTGAACTAAGCTGCAGGCTGGAAGCATTACTTCAATTACTGGACACTGCAGCTCCACGAAATCACTGCTACAGGATCCCCATTGTCCATATGAATTTCATTTAAATTTAAGGTAATCCTCTAGGTTTGAATGTCCAGCAAGACAGTTTTCTTCCCTTTAGAATGCAAGATAAATAAATAAATAAATAAACAAAAATTAACTGTTTTCTACATTTCCTAACATTTCTACTCTATACCTAGAAAGATACAGAAATATCAGGTTTATATTCCTAATATTAACAAATTTGAACTGGGGAATGTGAAATAAGTAGCAGATAGTTTGCTGTGAAATTTCTACTGGAGATATAATTCGCATTAGCAAACTAAAATTGTCGTGAGTATATCAAGCTCATTAAACAAGTCAGAATGAGCTGCAGGATTTCAGAGTTCTGAAGAATTTCTGAACTTTTCGGCGGCAATATGACTGTTGAATACTATCCCCATAATATTTGCTCATGAAAAACACAGCTGTTTGGGTTTTTTTGGTTCTGTTTTTTGGGTTTTTTTTTGTTTGTTTGTTTGCTTTGGGTTTTTTTGGTTTTTCTTTTTTTTGTTTTTTGGGGATTTTTTTTGGTTTTTTTTTGTTTTTTTTTTTAAACGACACAATCTCCAAGGTTTTTGAAGGAAAAGACCATGAAGGGCTATGGACTCCTGCCTAACCACGAGACGATGCTATTGCCCTTCCTATCGCATCCAAGCCCTCCGGTCCCGGGCCAGGATCCGCCCAACAGATCCTGTCACAAAGCAGAGAAGGTGATTTTTCCTGCGTGCTCGTTCCAGAGGCGCATTTCAATACTCCATGACTCCACTCCCATGCCTACCTCAGCATTTTCACAGCCATTTATAAGTTCAGAATTACGGCTTGTGACCTGCAGTTTTTCCGGGAAGGATTTGCCTACATGCTCAGAATCCCACTTCTCTGCACTTATTAAGACCACAATTAAATCTCCTTAGCTTTCATTTTGTAACTCAGAATAACTAAAGGAGATTTAAACCAGGCCTGTAAATACACAACACAAAAGACTGCAGTGTATGCAAAGTCATAATTTATAAACCCAAACATTTCTGATGTTCATCTGACAACTTTAAATGAATTCAGCTTTCAATGCAGTCAAGCCCAGATGTAAGAATTTTTATTTCCTGTAATTTTATAACTATCCATAACATAACTCTAGGGTGATGGGCAGGCGAACAGCTACAAAAGCAAAGTGGAAAAATTTAACATTTTTATTACCGAGGCAGGTTAGGGTTTGGCACCTACCAGTGAATCAGATTTTCATTTCAGTGAGTTTTGAAAGTCCTGAAAGACTTTTGAGTTCAGTGACATCAAGACTGAAACCCTACAGCTCACTCTGGCCTGTTTAACTAGATGTATTCATGGCAATCTTAGTCTACTCATGCTAATTACATTTCCTACAATTTTGTATCTTCAATGCATTTACCAACAAAACCCCTTCCTCTACAACCACTGTCAGAGAACACTGCCAGGGGACTGACAGACAACACAATGTCCTGAGCCATACACTGCTCCTTTTGTCCTGTTTCAAGGACAAACATCACTCGACAGAGCATGGCATACTTTTTCAATGCTGATTTTTGATGCAGCATTAAACTCTCTGAAGGTAGCTCCTATAAAACACTGTACACAACAGAAGGCAATACCCTTCCAGAGCCTCCTCAAATTAACTCAGCCACTTCTGTTGGCCAGAACTCAGAGCTTACCCTGCTGCCCCTGGCAACTTAAAAAGGAAAACTCTACATAAAAGTGGGCTTCTTCACCGCCGATATCCTGCCCAGCTTTACAAGGATCAGCATTGAATAAAAACTGGTTTGTGTTTCTGTTGCAGTGTGTTATAATATCCTGTTTTAAACTTCCGGGTCCCTTCCCCAGGTGTGCCAATACCTCTCTCCCTTCCCCCTCGCCCCCTTGCTGAGTGAGTTCTGTCAATCAGGCTTAACATTCCAGCATGGCCTCCTATGGTTGGTCACTTTCAAAGGATGCCCTTCAAGCCTGGGGATCATTGGCCTGTCTAGGTGTCCCTCGTCCCTTGAGATCCTCCCACTCCCACCTGGTTGGTGGCACACCTGTCCTTTCCCTTCCCCTCTCCCGGAGCTTAAAAGGGCAATCGGACCATGTGCTCAGGATTCTGTTGGAGCTGTTGCCAAGATTCAGACCTCTGTGACCATGGAATAAAGCTCTGGATATCAACCCTCCACCAGAATCCGTCTCCTTTCTCTTCACCATAGCCTGAAGCCTTCTCTCCTGAGGTAAACGGAGTTCCTAACAAGCCTGGACTTGTTCAGCTGCCCAGCTGCAACCACCAGCAAGCTAAAGGTGTCTCTGGGGTGACACACCACAGTAGCCGCCTTTGGCCCAGCAGCAAGGGTCAGACTGGCCCAGGCACAATCTACCTGGTGATATTGGGATTCATATTCAAATATTTTGGCGCCCAAAGTGAGGCTTCATGTTTCTGCTTGTTTTGAGAAGGACATCAGGTCCTGTCCACAAGCTCCTCTGTTTTTCACTACCACTGTGTACTGATAATTTGGGTTAGGTGTTTACCATGACAAACAGGCGCAACACCTTCCATCAAAGCCCCAAACCAGCATTACACACTAAGTGTAATAACTTCATAATTCTGTAACTTCATTACTTCTGTAATCTTCAGTATCATTCTGCAGTATTTAGCTATTTGGGGGATTTTTTTCCCCCTTAAACCAGAAAACCTCCAACCCACCCCACACTTTGTACCAAAAACCTTTCAGCCAGCATCTCATGGAACTTTCCATCTATTAATACATCATACCTGAAAAGCCATTTCTGCTTCAGCTTTTTCTCTAATGAGGAATTCTAGCTCAGCAAGGTGTACTCTGTGAATGTTATCCTTCTCCACTGCACATCTTTGTTGCTCTGCTTGAAGCTGCCACTGATCACTTTGAACTAATTTCTCAATCTCTGATGCTTTTTGCTGATGTTTGTCATTGATTACTGTTGTTTACAAAAAAAAAAAAGAGAAAAAGAAAAAGAAAAATAGCACTGAAAATTAGCATGTTCAGAAAAAAAGTAGAATGAACATAAGTTCCTCTGTATATTGTGATATCCTGTGAAACACTGGAACAGTAACACTTCCAGTTTCACTACAGAGAAACAATCACATTTTGTGTTCCTGCAGCAACTTTCACACAAGGACATAGAAATGCTTTGGAGATTTCTACAAGTTTAAGCTCTTCTCCCTTTGGAAAGGAATAAAAATTCAACTCTTTCAAGTGAGGCCTCTATAGCATAGGGAACTTAATAACTTAATTACATTTTTCTGCAACACTTGGCTAGCTTATTTCCAAATATTTATGAGATACTTCAGTCTGTAGCAATTAATTTCAAGCTCATTTTAAGTATCAGTAAAGACAAACACCAGCCACATGAAAATGATTCTAGGAAAACCTTAGGTTGGGCTAATGAGCAAAGGCTTAGCTTTTCTGGGGAAATTTACTGCTGCTCAAGAGAGTTAAATCTTCAGCCCAATGGTTGCCCCAAGATAGGGAAATACTGGATCTACTTCTCTGTTAAAGCGTAAATCCCAAGGAAGAGCTCTTTTCCTAAAAGCAGTTTTACTAGGAACTTTGCTTCATTTCACAAACTCCGTCAAAATATGTTGATTTTTTTTTATGTTGCTGAGTACAACTAGCTATGTTGGCATTTATGTGATCACCACTTTCTAATAGATTTTTACTTCAAATTCATCCCATTCTTCTGAAATTTCTTCCTAGATGGAGAAGGCTGAGAAAACCAGAAGAGACATGTTGGGAAAACACAGAGAATTTGTGGACACAATGATGGAAAAGACCTGTCAGATGTCAGGAATCAAACCTCAAGAAGAACAGCAGAAAAACAGTTTGGAGAGGATACTAAAGAAAGGGCACAAGTGAGGTGCTCTGTCCAAGAAGTTAAGCTGAGATGGTGTCAAAAACACCACACGAGGTGAGCAAGGCTCCAAGAGACAAGGAAGAAGAAGCAGTAAGTTAAAAACTGAAAAAGAAATGAGAAGCAACACTGCAACTATTTGGCTTTGACATTTATCACAATGAAAACAAAACCGGGGGAAAAAAACCAACAAAGAACAGAACAAAACAAAACTAAACTAACAAAAAAACCCCCTACCAAACAAAAAACAGCTTGAGAAATTTAAACCAACCGAGATTTTTGTAATTTGTGTGTTCTCCAAATGAATGAAAGTGCAGAATTCTTATTATCTTTTAAAAATATGGCAGTATAAATGCACTTTCAAGTTTCAGAGTCTCCTTCCATCCTTGTAAGGTTACAAAGTTCAGGAGTGCTCCAGTCTTTTCAGTGAACACCAAAGATTCCCAAATACATCTCCTGTACTGAATTTAAACAGTATTTTATTTACTTAGGTAACAAAAAAAAACAAGCAAACAAACAAAAAAAATCTCCCCAGCTTTTAAGAGTGAGAAATCTCTTTCTGCTTGAGAATAACTTATAACTTAAGTTTCTGAATGCAAAACTAGTAGGGGAAAAATGTGCAGGTAAAACCATTCTTTTCCACAAACTAAACAAAACCAAAGATGAGATGAAGAGGCCAGATATGAGCAACAAAAAGCTAGAAATATCTGAAAAGGTGAAAGAAAAAAGCAGCACGATGAGAACTCCTGGGGAGAAAGACAAAGCTTTTTGGAAAGAGTGTAAACAAATAAACAGGATTTGATTTTATTTTTTTCCCCTGAAAATAAAAAGGAAGAACTGCTGGACATAGTGATAAGCAGGATGGGGAGAGGGACTCCTTAATTACAATTCTGTACACACTGAAGGAAGGAATAACAGAAGGTAAGGAGCAAGAGAAAACAAAGGTATTGATAGGCATAGCAGGTTATATTTAATTCATACGAGACAGCAAGGGTTTTGTAAACTCTTATGAGCATATAGAAGCAGATGAGTAAGACATGGGAAAATAAGAAAATAAGAGACTTTCAAAGAATGCTGTAACTGTAAAACCTTGTGCAATCTCTGCTTTTTTAATGACTTGGGACTGGTGTATCCTCTGGCCATGATTTTTTTTTTTTTTTTTGAAAATTACCTTGAAGTTCCATAACTTTGGTTTTTGCATCACACAGTTCATCCTCTGCAGAATACAGCTGTAAATTAGCTTCTTTTCTAGCAAATTTCATTTCACTCTCCAGATTTTGATGAAGAAGTTCTCTTTTCTCAAGTTCCAACCTTAATTGCAGTATTTCTTTTTCATAGCGAGACATCTAGAAAATAAATATTTCAGAGATTGCATTCACTGCTGCCATCTTATCCCATCTGATTTTTAAATACAGTCTTGAAACCACACATTTTAGATACTTTTATTTTTTTTATGCAAACTGATCCTGTTCCTAGATCATTTTCATGTACCTTAAATGTACCTCTCTGTTTTTCCAAACATGCTCTGCCTTAAGAAAAGAAAAGCTACAATTATATTCCACAGGCAGTTTTATGGTAACTGTATTTAGCAACTAGAAAAGCAGTTGTGTTGGGATATTAGATTATCAGACACCTAGGAACTCACTATGTAAACACAAACTTCAGTCCAATGATGTTCGGCAGTCAAGCAGAATGCTATTAAACACAACAAACAAAACAAAGAAAAGGCTTCAAAAAGGACTCTTATCTGGTGTAAGAAAGATAGTCTAGTCAGTGCTGCCAAAACTAGACCCAGGAAACCACATTCAAGCCATTAGAACTCAAGAAGGTGGAAAGTAAAACATGAATTTCTTCAGAACATCTACAAAGCAGCAGCATCCTTCATGCATGCCCCATTCATAGGAAATAATTTAGCCCCCTTACAAAGGTTTTCCCTGATGCTCTTGTGGCAAACTGGTACCTAAATGAAGTAGCAGTGAGAAAATGCTTCATTAAAATTTTCTTTCGTTTGAATTTTATTACTGATATAAGTAACAATTCTGCTCTTATCAGTTTTTTAGGGGCATCTGGTGTGGATGCTCATTCATCTCTTTCCTATTAAATACAGCCAATAAACCAAGTTTGTTGCTCCCTATCCATTTGTTTAAGGATTGCTGCTTCTTACACAGGGATTTGCCCTTGTCCTGACCCCATTGCTCCATCAATGGTGGGGTGATTCTGTAAAATGGACCCCTGGAATTACTGGGATTAAAATACTCAGACAAACAGACAAACAAACCACATCTTATGCTGAGAATTCCAAAGCTGGGGGTGCAAAATATTCTCCTGCATGGTTGTACTGTTGTGTACTGCTCAGGTTTCTTGCACACACCTTCAGCTCTTAGCAATGACACTAAAAGTGATATCAGTTCCTAGGGACAGGCATGAGATATCTGTACAGTGCTACTTTGTTATTTTCCAACTTCTGAATGTGATTTTTACTCACCTGATGAGAGGATTATTTCAAGGAAGCAAATTGCATTTAAGGAAATTAATTTTATTTTTACCCGTAGAATAAATTACATTTATTCTAAGGGTAAAATAAAGCAAACAAACAAAAAATCTCCTTACCTCTTTAAAGCGTTGATTGTTTAATTCCAAATTTGTTTTCTCTAGACTTTCGAGTTTTCTTCTCAGATCTTCAACAGTGTCCATTTCCATTTTATTGAAATCCTGATGCAATGGTACCTCTTGTAACTGATTATCTGAGCTGAAAAATGTGTTTTGAAAAAACATGAGCATTCCTTTGAAGTTTTAATGCTTCTTTATTTCCATTCCACAATCATGGGTCCAGAGTTTTAAACCTTCACCTAAGTAAAATTATTTTGTGCAGTTTTCATCTTGCTATTGCTCTTTGAAGAAAGGATTATATAGAATTGCTTATTGTGCAAGATATGAGAGATGTGGCAGCAGGAACTTAAAAGAGAGATTCACTTTGGATTAATAAAGTTGATTTAAGCATAACATATTCATTATTATTTTTCAGTATATTAGTTTCCAATAATGAACTTCCATAATTTTTGATAATTAACTTCCAGGAGGCTTAGAAATGTAATTCCAATTATGTGAGTTAAAACAACTGCAAGCTTTTTGTCTCCACAAAAAGTCTCATTTTTTAACATTAGTTACCATCTCAAAACCATCTCTGTCACAAAACAAATGCACAGATGTGGGAAAACCCTTTCTTTTTAAACTTTGTCTTCTGAGATACATACATTCAAACCACAGACATGCACCTGATCACAGACACGACACAAATTGAAGGCTTAGTCCTCCAAACTACCCTGTTTCATCATAATCTCCACTACTATTTTAGTTAAAACAAAATCTACTTGGCAATTAGCAGAATCAGCCCTCAAGCACCACAAGCAATAACAAAAGAGTCAACACCAAGTTTCTATATAGAAAGTGAAAAATTTATACATATGATATATAAATTTATACATATACATACACACATAAATATATATAGATACATATGTATATGTATGCATATACATATAAATAGTTACATAAAAAACCTATTTATTAACCAGTTAAATAATTTAAAGTGAAATTATTATAACTTCAAACTGGAAAACTTTTCAGTTCTTTCAGTTCTTGAATATCAGTGTTCACATTCTTTTAAATACGTAAGACCGCAACAATTATTTTATCCAGACAAAAGTGCAAGAGTTTATGGGCAGTAAATGTGAAATACACTGATAAAAGAAACATGATTCAATTAAGCACTAAACTAGTATCATATAATGCAGAAATGTAAATACTAAAATACCTTTGTCTGCATGAAGTATTTTTTACAGAAGTAATACTGTACTGCCATTTAAATATTAGATCTTTCTAAATAAAAAGTCACCACTTTACCCCTAGATTTGTGTACAGTTAACATTTTTCATGACCAAAAATTTACCTAATGACATATTTTTCTGTATTTTTTTTTTGTCTGGCCAAAGAGACACAAATACTATCAATAAGGGGATCTGTAACTTAGATTAAATCTTGCCTTTAAAGACATTACTATTCTTAAAGAAGGAAATTTCAATTTTAACTGCAGACCATAAATATTTTATAATTGAAGAAATAGTAAGTATTTTCCCATTTAAAAACAAGACAGACATTATCTGTCAGATCAGAACAGCTAGATGTCATCAGAAATTGTTCCATAAGGTGCCGTCTTCTTAACACATTTTATATATTTAATAAATGTAGAGACAATAATCATCAAAACCTGCATGCACTGCATTATTAGTGTTCAGTACTTACTACCAAAGCCATACCCAAAGCAAGCAACATGAATCAAAGAGCAAGAGATCAACAACAATTAAAATCACTATTTTTAGTGCAACTCAGCTCCTGTAGTAAGAAGATTTGGAAATAAGTAGAACCCAAGCAGCTAGAGCATCTGTAAGCTGAATAAAATCTTGTTTGTGGACATCATGTAATAGGTTTGAGTGGCCCTTTTTTCTCTCTTTCTGGGGAAAACACAGAAGAAATAAAGGCAAGTAATATCATTCAGAGATGATGAATAAAGTACCAGTCTCAGCTGAAAATAACTAAAAGCCAGACAGCACCAAGGGGGAAAAATGAAACCCAAACTGAAAACTGGGCAAGACTTGGTCCAAGAAAAAGGGTTATGGAAAGGGTAACCATTTATGTGGTGTGTAGGCAGCAGGGGAGTAATTTACCTTATTTAAACCTGGTGATATGTAATATTATTTTCATGGAGACCACACAGAATGGAAGCAAGAGAAAAATGACTTTTTGTAAAAACCTTTAACGCTTTCATTAAATTACATTGGTTTGTGTGGCAGTCAGAGCTAAAGAAATCTGTTTCTTTCAGCTCTCCTATGAAATATCCACCAAGAAAAAATCAGAATGGATAGGCAAATTAAAACTTAGAGGAGAAACTAACTATCCAATAAACTATTCTGCTTAACTGAATCTGTGGGGGGGCTGTAGGGGAGAATTAAAAAAACCCCAAAACCATGCCATGCACAAATTATGTGATACCACAAGGATTAACAAATTAAGGATGCCATGGAAATCAAAAATATGTATTGGAGCATTAAAACAGAGAACATAATATTAAGTACTGGCAAAAAAAGCATTAGACTCTTTTTGAAATAGCATTTTATGCACAGCTTATGAAATCGCAATGCAATTGGTGGAAACTTAAAGATATATATCAGAAAACCCTAAGTTTTTTTCTTAGTATAGAACAGCAACAACAACAAAAAACCAAAAAACACTCCCAAGAAACCAAAACCAGCAACCAAAAAAAACCCCCAAACCAATGAAAACAAACAAATGAACAAAAAATCCCCCAGCCAACCAGTGTCAGAACTGTTGAACTATTGCTTATGTTGCCCCCTTCATTTTGGTTGACTGCTTATACATTTTCAAATAAAATGGAAACTAGCATTAAGGATTTTTGTTTCTGTGATACTTTCTTTAATTGTCACAGCATGACCAGCAAGTGCAGTACTTTATGAAAACTTTCTACTACCACTTCTAGGAGATTTTTCCTCCCATCTTCATTTAACAGCTACAAGTGTTACAACCACAAAGCTGTCAGAAGATTCAGCCAAAGGCAAAACCACACAAAGTCCCTAGAAGGTTTCAAAATATGCACAATTTGCAGCCTAACAAAATTCAGAGAATGTTTTCTACTTCCATTTTCATATCTTAGTAGTTCATCAACTCTTGATTTTGAGCTGAAATACATTTTTTACCAACTACAGCTTTTAATAAGATACCATTTTTATTAAGACATCATTTTTAACAGGAATTTAAGAGCTTTCAATAAAGCATATGAGCAGGTGAAATAGCTCCTGAGTTCTACATCGCAGAAGGTATTTTGTAGCTCAAAACCTAAATTCTCAGTTTTCACTTCACAAGCCCACTGCTTACAGTCAGCATTGACCATTGCAGAAAAGCAACTTTTCAATAGGTTCAATTCCACAGCTGGCAGAAAATGCAGAGTACTTTTGCAATTGAGAGGAATGTTCTTTCATTTACTACCTAGGAGTGTAATTTTGCTAAACTTCTGCAGCTAAGGGAGCAGACTGCAGTCTGATTTTCTAACCAACTCTGTATTTGTGAAATTTTGCAGTTCCCATAGAACTGGCAGTTTTGTACAGACTAAAGAGAGACAAATTGCTTGTGCCAAAGATCAAACTCTTATCAGGTTATAAAACACAGGGGTCATGATAAGATTTAAAGCCAACCTCTACCACCCCAATTAATTTGGAAAATCCTCCTGCGCCTCCTGGGCAGTGTTCCTGCTTGCTGGCAGAAACTGTCTCTACCTCCTGATGACTCTATGACAGTTTGCATCTATCACACCATATCTGGTTCTTACTCAACCTGAATTGTATCATTTCAGGCATTCAGAAAATAAACAAGCCAAAAAAGCAGGAATTAAACTGCTAGGCTTAAAAAATCCAGAACTGGACCTTACCTAATAGGTTGACTGGAAGCGACATTGTCTGAAGGGGCTGAACTCATGGTTTCCAAACTGTGGTTTTTTAAAGTCTATAAACTGTGGAGGATTAAGAACACAGTTAACCATGTAGACTTTTACTCGATGAGCTTCAAAGACTAGCTTCTTCTATATCATTAAACTATCAAGGCATCTAGCAGAGACATGCTTTGCTTTATTTGTCAGCCTACTAAAATATTGATTTTTTAAACCACTCATACTACCATGTCACATGAACAATTACCACAACTGCAATTTGACATCAGCTTTAGGAAATGGAATTGTACTGCTATTCTTCTAAGCCTGACTATTGTAGAGAAATAAATATGTATATATAGCACGATATCCACTGTCAGAGTTTTCAGAACACCAATACAAAAATATTATCTTTGCGTAGATTGAGCTACATTCCTCCTAAGCAGATTACAAACTCTCTGCTTCTCTTCAAAACAATTCTACACAATTCTAAGGGAGATAAATGAAGGTACTGTGATTTTTCAAGTAGATCAGATATCCAAGGTTGCCTGCCTAATAGAACACTTGCTATGTTAAAGGCTGCTAAGTCTTTCACAATTTGTGCAGAATTTTTGCTTTAAGACGTAGCCCTGAAAACTAACAAATTAGTTTTTCATAACATTGTTCTTTTTATTATTGCAACTTACACCAAAATCTCATAATGAATGGGAAAAAAATTTGTAGTCTCATAACAGAATCAAAATGTTTTCTGTCACATCCACGTCATTCTGAAGTTTTAAAACTTCTTTAAATTACTCGGAAGTCACATAGTGGAAAAGAAAAAACCAAATCTGAAGAGTGTCACCTGAGAATGCTAAAGATTTTGAATATGCAACATTCCTCTGTTAAAATATGTATCGATAGCTTACTAGCATACAAAGGATAAATTAAAAAAATGTGCTATTTCACTTAGGAAAAAAAAAATTCCAGTGCCATGGAGCAGCTTGTGGGAGCTCCAAAATTAACCAAAACAGCAGAGGAAGTTTTTGCTTGGGGAATTACGTTTGATGTGTCACTAAAAACTTGTGTCAGTTTATTCTTGCAAACTTCCGAATAGATGCTGAATACTTCCCAACAGGCCCCTGATTTAGATGTGAGGAATAAATTCTCCTCAGTGAGGGTGCTGAGACCCTGGCACGGCGTGCCCAGAGCAGCCGTGGCTGCCCCATCCCTGGGGGTGTCCCAGGTCAGGCTGGACAGGGCTTGGAGCAGCAGCCTGGGACAGCGGAATGGATCCCTGCCCATGGCAGAGGGTGGAACAGGACGGCATTGGAAGGTCCCGCGACGTTTGAAGGTGATGAAGAACACTCGAGGATAAACCCAACCGTGATCTTAAGGGGCGCCAACTTAAACCAGGCAAAAGCCCCGACCTATAACAAACCCGCAGTGAGCCCACAGAAACTCACCGGAGTTCTGCAGCTGTCCCGATGGTGTTCGCCCTCCAGCGTGCCAAGCTGGGACTGCCGCAGGAAGTCCAGGGGCCAGGCGGAGCCCCGGACGGGAATTCCGCGGCTGCCTGGATACGCGGGGTGATGTCACAGCGCCCCGAACCCAGCGCGGGGCTCCCGCCGCTCTCTGCCGCCTCCAGAAATGTCTAAAGGCTTCAAAAGGGCTCCCGACGGTAAAACGTAACTGCGGAGAGCCAAAAGGACCGACTGACACCACAGCCGGGCTGATGTGCGTGTCCCCGGGGCAGCGGCCAGGTTATGGGGAGGAACAAACAGGCAGAAAGTTCTGAATGTCTGTGGACAGAATTCAGAGCAGGGGCTCTCTGGATCACGGAAGCACATCTCCCTCCATGAGGAGGGACTTAGGGTTAGGCAAAGGCTCTTGTGAAACCTCTCAAGCAGAGAGATTTCGAGCCCCAGGTGTGTCAAAAACCAACTGAATAAAACTCACTCTACAGTATCCTGGGAAAGCGCTTCCTCCTTCTCTGAGCACTGATGTGTTTTCTGCAGCTCCGTTTTTGAAGCTGCTGTTAAATTGTCTCTGTCTGCACACTCAGAGTGCAGATGATTTAACTATTTGCTGGCACCAGCTATGGTATCCTGAGCTTTTTTTAGGTTTTGTCTTACGGCACACATCCATCAGGAGACCCAGGATATATGCTTCAAGACTGAAGGTTTTAATTGCAAGAGATAAAAACTCCACAACATTCCACACTCTCTGGGATAACTCTCAAAACTTCATTTCTTGCTTGTGACCTGATCTCTGCAAATGGCTTTCAGCCATAATTTTGTTAATTCTATGTCATGCAGTTTTAAAGATACCGTGCCAAATGAAGTAAGGGGGGGATGGAGGGTGTCTTGTGTGTTGTTTCATTTTTTCATAGTTATTTCCAAGAGATTTTAGTGCACAAGGTTGTGATTTCAAAACTAGTTTAAGTAAAACTAATTTGTGATTTCAAACTAATAATAAAAGTAGAGAGCAAGACAACAAACTAACTCCATGGACAAATCACACACAAGTAAGATTTAAGCTTGGATATGTGAAATAAAGATTGAGTTATAAAATGCAGACTTTCTCACAGTTGTCTTCTATTTCCTTTGGTGAAGAGAAGTCGTCAGGTCCAGTCCATGGCCATGCTCTCTGTGTCATCATTTAAAGTTTCATACAAGGCTTGGCTTTTATCTGCTTCTTCACTGGAGTGCAATTCTAGTTTTTTGTTTGACTCCTGTGGCTGTTACTCCTGTTCATTCAAAAGTGATTGTACCTGATGCTTCCAGTGTAATGCATTATTTAATTCTCCTACACTGTCAAACCTCTCATGTGTGATGAATCTTTGCTGAAGAATATTTAATTGCTCTCACAGGCTCTGGGCTTTGTCAACTTCTTTTTTTCATCTTACTGAAATTCCATTTGAATTCTGCAAGTTGTAGGTGTAGTGAGTGGTGTTCTATCTGTGCAGCATGAAGCCTTCTTGCAAATTCAAATATTGCCTTCTGCAAGTATGATTTTCATACTGGACAGTCTATCACACAATCCACACTCCAGACAAGGACTTTTTCTCCAGATCAGTGGTGCACTTGTTGTGGGCTTGTGGAACTGACTAATGGAACATTTTTACATTCAGCTTCTCCATAATTTCTGAAAAGGAGTTTCTGGCTGCACCTATTTTTAAATATCCACAAAGCCAGGACTTTGGTTTGTTAACAGCATTCTGCTGTTCAGTCATGGAACTGATTATTGCAGCAGGGAAATTAACTGAAGTTAATTTAATTAACTGAGTGCTTCAAAGCTGTCAATTTCTTCATTTTCACAAACCGGCAGATTATGCCTGTGTTTGGATTCTCCTACACACACTTGAAGTCCAGTGCCTCCTCTTAAGCCCTTTTGTCCAGGTGAAAAGGGAGCAAGAAAACTGGGCTAAAACTTTAACTCTTTGAGCTGCCAAAACTGCAATCACAGCTCCTAGGAACACATCAACCAGGCCTTTGGTTCTTCTTTTCCTCAGCCTTGTTTCATCTTGTTTGTTTTCCTCATCAGCATTAATAGGGAGAGCATTAATTAGGCTCCTGATTTTCTGTTCCACTGATTGGTGGATGTTGACCTGGTCCTGGAGAGAGTCTCTTTGGGAAGACATAAGCACAGAGTAGAGAGGACACAGCCATACCGTGCTCCTTTTTGCCCACTCCTACTTGCTGCAGTCTCTAAATCCCTTTTTTAATTGCCTGCTAACGTCCTGGAGATTGCCTGAAGTTCATAAGTAAGAAGAATTAGAAGCTTATCGAAGTTTTCTATGCATGGAGAGAAATAAAAAATGCCACCATTAAGCAAAGGTGCAAATAAGGAAGAATAAAATAAAGAGCAACTTCCCAGCCACTCTTGCATACAAAATAGATGAGATTTTGTTTCCACAGCAAGACCCAGCTACTGAGGATGTGGAAGGCAGCAGATCTGTTTGTGGCAGCTCACCATTACTCTGGAGCCCAGCAATCACATGCCTTGACTATCATGGACATCCTGTAGAAAGAAAACATGCCAGAGAAAATAATTTTCTTCCAGAGGCCACTCTGAATTCTGCAGGAATAATGATGGTTTGTTTTGTTCTGAGCCAGTTAGCCAGTGGGAAGAGAAATCCTCATGAAAGCATGGTAGTTATAAATTGGACAAATTGGGACTGATTCTAGGAAGCTGAGTTTTGAAGCATTCAGCAGTTTACTCTCCATCCATCAGCTCCTGAGGCATGGACATTGCACAATGAACCACAGGGGGAGAATTGGAACAGAGAGTTTGGAGATTTCAGGGTTGTTACACCAAGCAAAAAACGCTGTGCTGAGACAAAGCAGCCCTGAGCCATGGTAAAACAGGAGGAGCTCACAGACAGACCTGCCAGACGTGCATCAGTTACTCCAACAGGGACATGAGAGATTAATGCTGAGAAATGCAAAGTGGATGCCACTAAAAAGTACTAACTCAAAGGCCACCAGAGAGCATGTCCATGGCTCTGAGAGCCCAGATGCCCAAGAGATTTGGTGGCCTCCAGGCCCCCTGGCCAGTGGCCAGTGCTGCTGGTGGCCAGCACCCACGAGATGGAGCTCCAAGCATGATAATGAGCTGAGTGAGCACAATCCCTCCTGCTCTTTGCACTCCTTTTTCCCTTCTTCTCTCCTGCAGAAATGTGGAGCTGTGGGCGTGTAATCCATTTTCTTATTGAGTGAGTGCTTATTTCAAATGTCAGTTTGAGGTTTTTCTTCCCCATCTGCATCTCTGACTTTTCTGGTTTGCTCTCTTGTCCAGCACAGGCTCTGCTGGGTATGGACTCAAGCCAGGAGTGTGACCAGAGAGTGGGGCCCAGTTGTGAACACAGAAGATCAGGCCAGCTTCACTCAATTTTCCTGCTGAAAGCAGTGGGAGGCAGGGAATATTGGTGGACTCAGATGGTTGGTAGTGACATTGAATGGGGATTGACCCAGGCAGAGCCATGGTCAAGAATTTCCAGGAGTTTGCAGAAGATGTTGGGGCAATTCTGTAACCATTCAGCAGTTTCTGTAATTGTGGCAGGAGGTCAATGTCCCTCCTGCAGTCCTGTCACAGCTCCCAGTACATTTCGAGGCCTGGAGACCAAATGACTTATGAGAATGATCTTGCCCACTTTTACAAGGGATGGTTTGTTGAGGAAATTTTTTCATTGTGTTTCTGCTCAGGTAGAGGGCGGCAGAGCTGATGTCAGAGGGATGGCAGCTGAGGAGAGGCAGAGGTTGTCCTTCTTCCTGCAGAGGGAGATTGCAGTTGCAGCATTTCCCTGGGCTGTGCTCCAGGTGCTCTGGGGCCCTGTGTCAGCTGCAAGGCTCAGTCCTGGCAGCTCCAAGCAGATTTGCTGTGAGGGATTCTATGGTGTCCCCAGGCTCTGTGGGTGGGTTTTGAGCCCCTCATCCCAGCCCTTTGGAATCTCTGTAGCTGATCCTCAGGGACCTCATTCAGGCTCTGCTGAAGAATGGCTTTTGATGCACCAAGCATGAACCTGGATAGTTTTGGAGGAGTTCAGGCATCACCCCAAAGCAAGCTCACTGTAGATGTGCAGCACCATGTGGAACATTTTGGGGAGCAAAATGTAGCCTCTTATTCCCCAGAGATGCTCAAACCAAATTACAAGACTAAAGAGAGGGATGAGCATCTGGTTACACCCAAAAAAAAATCAGCTGTGAGACTCTGGAGAAGGAAGGCAAGAAAGCAGAAGATCATGTATTAGAAACACTCATGTTTTCTAAAGCTATGCTTTTATCCTACAGGAGATAGATATCTCGAGTCAGAGAGACATTAATTATTTTCTGACAAAAACTTCTACCATTTTATTACAACTTAAAAAACTGCATCCTGAATTTCAGCAGTGTGCAGTGATGTTTAAGTTGCTTTTTTGCAGCTGAAAATCTGGCTGATGAGATCAAACCCAAAGACATCTTCTCCCATACCAGCACCTGTGACAGTGATGACAGCACGCAGGGCATGATTTATAGCAAGGAGAACAGCTCCTTTCCCAGGGAAATTCAAGTCAGGGTTAAATGTCTCTAAAATCCTTGGCTGCAACAGAAGTTTAATTCCCAAAAGCAACAGAGAATAACAGGTTTATTAAGTAAGAGGTTTTGCTCTCAGCCGCGGGATTTAAGGCTAAAAACCCTCCAGCGTTTTTTGCTTGGTGTAACAACCCTGAAATCTCCAAACTCTCTGTTCCAATTCTCCCCCTGTGGTTCATTGTGCAATGTCCATGCCTCAGGAGCTGATGGATGGAGAGTAAACTGCTGAATGCTTCAAAACTCAGCTTCCTAGAATCAGTCCCAATTTGTCCAATTTATAACTACCATGCTTTCATGAGGATTTCTCTTCCCACTGGCTTACTGGCTCAGAACAAAACAAACCATCATTATTCCTGCAGAATTCACAGTGGCCTCTGGAAGAAAATTATTTTCTCTGGCATGTTTTCTTTCTAAAGGATGTCCATGATAGTCAAGGCATGTGATTGCTGGGCTCCAGAGTAATGGTGAGCTGCCACAAACAGATCTGCTGCCTTCCACATCCTCAGTAGCTGGGTCTTGCTGTGGAAACAAAATCTCATCTATTTTGTATGCAAGAGTGGCTGGGAAGTTGCTCTTTATTTTATTCTTCCTTATTTGCACCTTTGCTTAATGGTGGCATTTTTTATTTCTCTCCATGCATAGAAAACTTCGATAAGCTTCTAATTCTTCTTACTTATGAACTTCAGGCAATCTCCAGGACGTTAGCAGGCAATTAAAAAAGGGATTTAGAGACTGCAGCAAGTAGGAGTGGGCAAAAAGGAGCACGGTATGGCTGTGTCCTCTCTACTCTGTGCTTATGTCTTCCCAAAGAGACTCTCTCCAGGACCAGGTCAACATCCACCAATCAGTGGAACAGAAAATCAGGAGCCTAATTAATGCTCTCCCTATTAATGCTGATGAGGAAAACAAACAAGATGAAACAAGGCTGAGGAAAAGAAGAACCAAAGGCCTGGTTGATGTGTTCCTAGGAGCTGTGATTGCAGTTTTGGCAGCTCAAAGAGTTAAAGTTTTAGCCCAGTTTTCTTGCTCCCTTTTCACCTGGACAAAAGGGCTTAAGAGGAGGCACTGGACTTCAAGTGTGTGTAGGAGAATCCAAACACAGGCATAATCTGCCGGTTTGTGAAAATGAAGAAATTGACAGCTTTGAAGCACTCAGTTAATTAAATTAACTTCAGTTAATTTCCCTGCTGCAATAATCAGTTCCATGACTGAACAGCAGAATGCTGTTAACAAACCAAAGTCCTGGCTTTGTGGATATTTAAAAATAGGTGCAGCCAGAAACTCCTTTTCAGAAATTATGGAGAAGCTGAATGTAAAAATGTTCCATTAGTCAGTTCCACAAGCCCACAACAAGTGCACCACTGATCTGGAGAAAAAGTCCTTGTCTGGAGTGTGGATTGTGTGATAGACTGTCCAGTATGAAAATCATACTTGCAGAAGGCAATATTTGAATTTGCAAGAAGGCTTCATGCTGCACAGATAGAACACCACTCCCTACACCTACAACTTGCAGAATTCAAATGGAATTTCAGTAAGATGAAAAAAAGAAGTTGACAAAGCCCAGAGCCTGTGAGAGCAATTAAATATTCTTCAGCAAAGATTCATCACACATGAGAGGTTTGACAGTGTAGGAGAATTAAATAATGCATTACACTGGAAGCATCAGGTACAATCACTTTTGAATGAACAGGAGTAACAGCCACAGGAGTCAAACAAAAAACTAGAATTGCACTCCAGTGAAGAAGCAGATAAAAGCCAAGCCTTGTATGAAACTTTAAATGATGACACAGAGAGCATGGCCATGGACTGGACCTGACGACTTCTCTTCACCAAAGGAAATAGAAGACAACTGTGAGAAAGTCTGCATTTTATAACTCAATCTTTATTTCACATATCCAAGCTTAAATCTTACTTGTGTGTGATTTGTCCATGGAGTTAGTTTGTTGTCTTACTCTCTACTTTTATTATTAGTTTGAAATCACAAATTAGTTTTGTGATTTCAAACTAATTAAACTAGTTTTGAAATCACAACCTTGTGCACTAAAATCTCTTGGAAATAACTATGAAAAAATGAAACAACACACAAGACACCCTCCATCCCCCCCTTACTTCATTTGGCACGGTATCTTTAAAACTGCATGACATAGAATTAACAAAATTATGGCTGAAAGCCATTTGCAGAGATCAGGTCACAAGCAAGAAATGAAGTTTTGAGAGTTATCCCAGAGAGTGTGGAATGTTGTGGAGTTTTTATCTCTTGCAATTAAAACCTTCAGTCTTGAAGCATATATCCTGGGTCTCCTGATGGATGTGTGCCGTAAGACAAAACCTAAAAAAAGCTCAGGATACCATAGCTGGTGCCAGCAAATAGTTAAATCATCTGCACTCTGAGTGTGCAGACAGAGACAATTTAACAGCAGCTTCAAAAACGGAGCTGCAGAAAACACATCAGTGCTCAGAGAAGGAGGAAGCGCTTTCCCAGGATACTGTAGAGTGGGTTTTATTCAGTTGGTTTTTGACACACCTGGGGCTCGAAATCTCTCTGCTTGAGAGGTTTCACAAGAGCCTTTCCCTAACCCTAAGTCCCTCCTCATGGAGGGAGATGTGCTTCCGTGATCCAGAGAGCCCCTGCTCTGAATTCTGTCCACAGACATTCAGAACTTTCTGCCTGTTTGTTCCTCCCCATAACCTGGCCGCTGCCCCGGGGACACGCACATCAGCCCGGCTGTGGTGTCAGTCGGTCCTTTTGGCTCTCCGCAGTTACGTTTTACCGTCGGGAGCCCTTTTGAAGCCTTTAGACATTTCTGGAGGCGGCAGAGAGCGGCGGGAGCCCCGCGCTGGGTTCGGGGCGCTGTGACATCACCCCGCGTATCCAGGCGGCCGCGGAATTCCCGTCCGGGGCTCCGCCTGGCCCCTGGACTTCCTGCGGCAGTCCCAGCTTGGCACGCTGGAGGGCGAGCACCATCGGGACAGCTGCAGAACTCCGGTGAGTTTCTGTGGGCTCACTGCGGGTTTGTTATAGGTCGGGGCTTTTGCCTGGTTTAAGTTGGCGCCCCTTAAGATCACGGTTGGGTTTATCCTCGAGTGTTCTTCATCACCTTCAAACGTGGCGGGACCTTCCAATGCCGTCCTGTTCCACCCTCTGCCATGGGCAGGGATCCATTCCGCTGTCCCAGGCTGCTGCTCCAAGCCCTGTCCAGCCTGACCTGGGACACCCCCAGGGACGGGGCAGCCACGGCTGCTCTGGGCACGCCGTGCCAGGGTCTCAGCACCCTCACTGAGGAGAATTTATTCCTCACATCTAAATCAGGGGCCTGTTGGGAAGTATTCAGCATCTATTCGGAAGTTTGCAAGAATAAACTGACACAAGTTTTTAGTGACACATCAAACGTAATTCCCCAAGCAAAAACTTCCTCTGCTGTTTTGGTTAATTTTGGAGCTCCCACAAGCTGCTCCATGGCACTGGAATTTTTTTTTTCCTAAGTGAAATAGCACATTTTTTTAATTTATCCTTTGTATGCTAGTAAGCTATCGATACATATTTTAACAGAGGAATGTTGCATATTCAAAATCTTTAGCATTCTCAGGTGACACTCTTCAGATTTGGTTTTTTCTTTTCCACTATGTGACTTCCGAGTAATTTAAAGAAGTTTTAAAACTTCAGAATGACGTGGATGTGACAGAAAACATTTTGATTCTGTTATGAGACTACAAATTTTTTTCCCATTCATTATGAGATTTTGGTGTAAGTTGCAATAATAAAAAGAACAATGTTATGAAAAACTAATTTGTTAGTTTTCAGGGCTACGTCTTAAAGCAAAAATTCTGCACAAATTGTGAAAGACTTAGCAGCCTTTAACATAGCAAGTGTTCTATTAGGCAGGCAACCTTGGATATCTGATCTACTTGAAAAATCACAGTACCTTCATTTATCTCCCTTAGAATTGTGTAGAATTGTTTTGAAGAGAAGCAGAGAGTTTGTAATCTGCTTAGGAGGAATGTAGCTCAATCTACGCAAAGATAATATTTTTGTATTGGTGTTCTGAAAACTCTGACAGTGGATATCGTGCTATATATACATATTTATTTCTCTACAATAGTCAGGCTTAGAAGAATAGCAGTACAATTCCATTTCCTAAAGCTGATGTCAAATTGCAGTTGTGGTAATTGTTCATGTGACATGGTAGTATGAGTGGTTTAAAAAATCAATATTTTAGTAGGCTGACAAATAAAGCAAAGCATGTCTCTGCTAGATGCCTTGATAGTTTAATGATATAGAAGAAGCTAATCTTTGAAGCTCATCGAGTAAAAGTCTACATGGTTAACTGTGTTCTTAATCCTCCACAGTTTATAGACTTTAAAAAACCACAGTTTGGAAACCATGAGTTCAGCCCCTTCAGACAATGTCGCTTCCAGTCAACCTATTAGGTAAGGTCCAGTTCTGGATTTTTTAAGCCTAGCAGTTTAATTCCTGCTTTTTTGGCTTGTTTATTTTCTGAATGCCTGAAATGATACAATTCAGGTTGAGTAAGAACCAGATATGGTGTGATAGATGCAAACTGTCATAGAGTCATCAGGAGGTAGAGACAGTTTCTGCCAGCAAGCAGGAACACTGCCCAGGAGGCGCAGGAGGATTTTCCAAATTAATTGGGGTGGTAGAGGTTGGCTTTAAATCTTATCATGACCCCTGTGTTTTATAACCTGATAAGAGTTTGATCTTTGGCACAAGCAATTTGTCTCTCTTTAGTCTGTACAAAACTGCCAGTTCTATGGGAACTGCAAAATTTCACAAATACAGAGTTGGTTAGAAAATCAGACTGCAGTCTGCTCCCTTAGCTGCAGAAGTTTAGCAAAATTACACTCCTAGGTAGTAAATGAAAGAACATTCCTCTCAATTGCAAAAGTACTCTGCATTTTCTGCCAGCTGTGGAATTGAACCTATTGAAAAGTTGCTTTTCTGCAATGGTCAATGCTGACTGTAAGCAGTGGGCTTGTGAAGTGAAAACTGAGAATTTAGGTTTTGAGCTACAAAATACCTTCTGCGATGTAGAACTCAGGAGCTATTTCACCTGCTCATATGCTTTATTGAAAGCTCTTAAATTCCTGTTAAAAATGATGTCTTAATAAAAATGGTATCTTATTAAAAGCTGTAGTTGGTAAAAAATGTATTTCAGCTCAAAATCAAGAGTTGATGAACTACTAAGATATGAAAATGGAAGTAGAAAACATTCTCTGAATTTTGTTAGGCTGCAAATTGTGCATATTTTGAAACCTTCTAGGGACTTTGTGTGGTTTTGCCTTTGGCTGAATCTTCTGACAGCTTTGTGGTTGTAACACTTGTAGCTGTTAAATGAAGATGGGAGGAAAAATCTCCTAGAAGTGGTAGTAGAAAGTTTTCATAAAGTACTGCACTTGCTGGTCATGCTGTGACAATTAAAGAAAGTATCACAGAAACAAAAATCCTTAATGCTAGTTTCCATTTTATTTGAAAATGTATAAGCAGTCAACCAAAATGAAGGGGGCAACATAAGCAATAGTTCAACAGTTCTGACACTGGTTGGCTGGGGGATTTTTTGTTCATTTGTTTGTTTTCATTGGTTTGGGGGTTTTTTTTGGTTGCTGGTTTTGGTTTCTTGGGAGTGTTTTTTGGTTTTTTGTTGTTGTTGCTGTTCTATACTAAGAAAAAAACTTAGGGTTTTCTGATATATATCTTTAAGTTTCCACCAATTGCATTGCGATTTCATAAGCTGTGCATAAAATGCTATTTCAAAAAGAGTCTAATGCTTTTTTTGCCAGTACTTAATATTATGTTCTCTGTTTGAATGCTCCAATACATATTTTTGATTTCCATGGCATCCTTAATTTGTTAATCCTTGTGGTATCACATAATTTGTGCATGGCATGGTTTTGGGGTTTTTTTAATTCTCCCCTATAGCCCCCCCACAGATTCAGTTAAGCAGAATAGTTTATTGGATAGTTAGTTTCTCCTCTAAGTTTTAATTTGCCTATCCATTCTGATTTTTTCTTGGTGGATATTTCATAGGAGAGCTGAAAGAAACAGATTTCTTTAGCTCTGACTGCCACACAAACCAATGTAATTTAATGAAAGCGTTAAAGGTTTTTACAAAAAGTCATTTTTCTCTTGCTTCCATTCTGTGTGCTCTCCATGAAAATAATATTACATCTCACCAGGTTTAAATAAGGTAAATTACTCCCCTGCTGCCTACACACCACATAAATGGTTACCCTTTCCATAACCCTTTTTCTTGGACCAAGTCTTGCCCAGTTTTCAGTTTGGGTTTCATTTTTCCCCCTTGGTGCTGTCTGGCTTTTAGTTATTTTCAGCTGAGACTGGTACTTTATTCATCATCTCTGAATGATATTACTTGCCTTTATTTCTTCTGTGTTTTCCCCAGAAAGAGAGAAAAAAGGGCCACTCAAACCTATTACATGATGTCCACAAACAAGATTTTATTCAGCTTACAGATGCTCTAGCTGCTTGGGTTCTACTTATTTCCAAATCTTCTTACTACAGGAGCTGAGTTGCACTAAAAATAGTGATTTTAATTGTTGTTGATCTCTTGCTCTTTGATTCATGTTGCTTGCTTTGGGTATGGCTTTGGTAGTAAGTACTGAACACTAATAATGCAGTGCATGCAGGTTTTGATGATTATTGTCTCTACATTTATTAAATATATAAAATGTGTTAAGAAGACGGCACCTTATGGAACAATTTCTGATGACATCTAGCTGTTCTGATCTGACAGATAATGTCTGTCTTGTTTTTAAATGGGAAAATAGTTACTATTTCTTCAATTATAAAATATTTATGGTCTGCAGTTAAAATTGAAATTTCCTTCTTTAAGAATAGTAATGTCTTTAAAGGCAAGATTTAATCTAAGTTACAGATCCCCTTATTGATAGTATTTGTGTCTCTTTGGCCAGACAAAAAAAAAAATACAGAAAAATATGTCATTAGGTAAATTTTTGGTCATGAAAAATGTTAACTGTACACAAATCTAGGGGTAAAGTGGTGACTTTTTATTTAGAAAGATCTAATATTTAAATGGCAGTACAGTATTACTTCTGTAAAAAATACTTCATGCAGACAAAGGTATTTTAGTATTTACATTTCTGCATTATATGATACTAGTTTAGTGCTTAATTTAATCATGTTTCTTTTATCAGTGTATTTCACATTTACTGCCCATAAACTCTTGCACTTTTGTCTGGATAAAATAATTGTTGCGGTCTTACGTATTTAAAAGAATGTGAACACTGATATTCAAGAACTGAAAGAACTGAAAAGTTTTCCAGTTTGAAGTTATAATAATTTCACTTTAAATTATTTAACTGGTTAATAAATAGGTTTTTTATGTAACTATTTATATGTATATGCATACATATACATATGTATCTATATATATTTATGTGTGTATGTATATGTATAAATTTATATATCATATGTATAAATTTTTCACTTTCTATATAGAAACTTGGTGTTGACTCTTTTGTTATTGCTTGTGGTGCTTGAGGGCTGATTCTGCTAATTGCCAAGTAGATTTTGTTTTAACTAAAATAGTAGTGGAGATTATGATGAAACAGGGTAGTTTGGAGGACTAAGCCTTCAATTTGTGTCGTGTCTGTGATCAGGTGCATGTCTGTGGTTTGAATGTATGTATCTCAGAAGACAGAGTTTAAAAAGAAAGGGTTTTCCCACATCTGTGCATTTGTTTTGTGACAGAGATGGTTTTGAGATGGTAACTAATGTTAAAAAATGAGACTTTTTGTGGAGACAAAAAGCTTGCAGTTGTTTTAACTCACATAATTGGAATTACATTTCTAAGCCTCCTGGAAGTTAATTATCAAAAATTATGGAAGTTCATTATTGGAAACTAATATACTGAAAAATAATAATGAATATGTTATGCTTAAATCAACTTTATTAATCCAAAGTGAATCTCTCTTTTAAGTTCCTGCTGCCACATCTCTCATATCTTGCACAATAAGCAATTCTATATAATCCTTTCTTCAAAGAGCAATAGCAAGATGAAAACTGCACAAAATAATTTTACTTACGTGAAGGTTTAAAACTCTGGACCCATGATTGTGGAATGGAAATAAAGAAGCATTAAAACTTCAAAGGAATGCTCATGTTTTTTCAAAACACATTTTTCAGCTCAGATAATCAGTTACAAGAGGTACCATTGCATCAGGATTTCAATAAAATGGAAATGGACACTGTTGAAGATCTGAGAAGAAAACTCGAAAGTCTAGAGAAAACAAATTTGGAATTAAACAATCAACGCTTTAAAGAGGTAAGGAGATTTTTTGTTTGTTTGCTTTATTTTACCCTTAGAATAAATGTAATTTATTCTACGGGTAAAAATAAAATTAATTTCCTTAAATGCAATTTGCTTCCTTGAAATAATCCTCTCATCAGGTGAGTAAAAATCACATTCAGAAGTTGGAAAAGAACAAAGTAGCACTGTACAGATATCTCATGCCTGTCCCTAGGAACTGATATCACTTTTAGTGTCATTGCTAAGAGCTGAAGGTGTGTGCAAGAAACCTGAGCAGTACACAACAGTACAACCATGCAGGAGAATATTTTGCACCCCCAGCTTTGGAATTCTCAGCATAAGATGTGGTTTGTTTGTCTGTTTGTCTGAGTATTTTAATCCCAGTAATTCCAGGGGTCCATTTTACAGAATCACCCCACCATTGATGGAGCAATGGGGTCAGGACAAGGGCAAATCCCTGTGTAAGAAGCAGCAATCCTTAAACAAATGGATAGGGAGCAACAAACTTGGTTTATTGGCTGTATTTAATAGGAAAGAGATGAATGAGCATCCACACCAGATGCCCCTAAAAAACTGATAAGAGCAGAATTGTTACTTATATCAGTAATAAAATTCAAACGAAAGAAAATTTTAATGAAGCATTTTCTCACTGCTACTTCATTTAGGTACCAGTTTGCCACAAGAGCATCAGGGAAAACCTTTGTAAGGGGGCTAAATTATTTCCTATGAATGGGGCATGCATGAAGGATGCTGCTGCTTTGTAGATGTTCTGAAGAAATTCATGTTTTACTTTCCACCTTCTTGAGTTCTAATGGCTTGAATGTGGTTTCCTGGGTCTAGTTTTGGCAGCACTGACTAGACTATCTTTCTTACACCAGATAAGAGTCCTTTTTGAAGCCTTTTCTTTGTTTTGTTTGTTGTGTTTAATAGCATTCTGCTTGACTGCCGAACATCATTGGACTGAAGTTTGTGTTTACATAGTGAGTTCCTAGGTGTCTGATAATCTAATATCCCAATACAACTGCTTTTCTAGTTGCTAAATACAGTTACCATAAAACTGCCTGTGGAATATAATTGTAGCTTTTCTTTTCTTAAGGCAGAGCATGTTTGGAAAAACAGAGAGGTACATTTAAGGTACATGAAAATGATCTAGGAACAGGATCAGTTTGCATAAAAAAAATAAAAGTATCTAAAATGTGTGGTTTCAAGACTGTATTTAAAAATCAGATGGGATAAGATGGCAGCTGTGAATGCAATCTCTGAAATATTTATTTTCTAGATGTCTCGCTATGAAAAAGAAATACTGCAATTAAGGTTGGAACTTGAGAAAAGAGAACTTCTTCATCAAAATCTGGAGAGTGAAATGAAATTTGCTAGAAAAGAAGCTAATTTACAGCTGTATTCTGCAGAGGATGAACTGTGTGATGCAAAAACCAAAGTTATGGAACTTCAAGGTAATTTTCAAAAAAAAAAAAAAAATCATGGCCAGAGGATACACCAGTCCCAAGTCATTAAAAAAGCAGAGATTGCACAAGGTTTTACAGTTACAGCATTCTTTGAAAGTCTCTTATTTTCTTATTTTCCCATGTCTTACTCATCTGCTTCTATAAGCTCATAAGAGTTTACAAAACCCTTGCTGTCTCGTATGAATTAAATATAACCTGCTATGCCTATCAATACCTTTGTTTTCTCTTGCTCGTTACCTTCTGTTATTCCTTCCTTCAGTGTGTACAGAATTGTAATTAAGGAGTCCCTCTCCCCATCCTGCTTATCACTATGTCCAGCAGTTCTTCCTTTTTATTTTCAGGGGAAAAAAATAAAATCAAATCCTGTTTATTTGTTTACACTCTTTCCAAAAAGCTTTGTCTTTCTCCCCAGGAGTTCTCATCGTGCTGCTTTTTTCTTTCACCTTTTCAGATATTTCTAGCTTTTTGTTGCTCATATCTGGCCTCTTCATCTCATCTTTGGTTTTGTTTAGTTTGTGGAAAAGAATGGTTTTACCTGCACATTTTTCCCCTACTAGTTTTGCATTCAGAAACTTAAGTTATTAGTTATTCTCAAGCAGAAAGAGATTTCTCACTCTTAAAAGCTGGGGAGATTTTTTTTGTTTGTTTGCTTGTTTTTTTTTTGTTACCTAAGTAAATAAAATACTGTTTAAATTCAGTACAGGAGATGTATTTGGGAATCTTTGGTGTTCACTGAAAAGACTGGAGCACTCCTGAACTTTGTAACCTTACAAGGATGGAAGGAGACTCTGAAACTTGAAAGTGCATTTATACTGCCATATTTTTAAAAGATAATAAGAATTCTGCACTTTCATTCATTTGGAGAACACACAAATTACAAAAATCTCGGTTGGTTTAAATTTCTCAAGCTGTTTTTTGTTTGGTAGGGGGTTTTTTTGTTAGTTTAGTTTTGTTTTGTTCTGTTCTTTGTTGGTTTTTTTCCCCCGGTTTTGTTTTCATTGTGATAAATGTCAAAGCCAAATAGTTGCAGTGTTGCTTCTCATTTCTTTTTCAGTTTTTAACTTAGTGCTTCTTCTTCCTTGTCTCTTGGAGCCTTGCTCACCTCGTGTGGTGTTTTTGACACCATCTCAGCTTAACTTCTTGGACAGAGCACCTCACTTGTGCCCTTTCTTTAGTATCCTCTCCAAACTGTTTTTCTGCTGTTCTTCTTGAGGTTCGATTCCTGACATCTGACAGGTCTTTTCCATCATTGTGTCCACAAATTCTCTGTGTTTTCCCAACATGTCTCTTCTGGTTTTCTCAGCCTTCTCCATCTAGGAAGAAATTTCAGAAGAATGGGATGAATTTGAAGTAAAAATCTATTAGAAAGTGGTGATCACATAAATGCCAACATAGCTAGTTGTACTCAGCAACATAAAAAAAAATCAACATATTTTGACGGAGTTTGTGAAATGAAGCAAAGTTCCTAGTAAAACTGCTTTTAGGAAAAGAGCTCTTCCTTGGGATTTACGCTTTAACAGAGAAGTAGATCCAGTATTTCCCTATCTTGGGGCAACCATTGGGCTGAAGATTTAACTCTCTTGAGCAGCAGTAAATTTCCCCAGAAAAGCTAAGCCTTTGCTCATTAGCCCAACCTGCCTAAGGTTTTCCTAGAATCATTTTCATGTGGCTGGTGTTTGTCTTTACTGATACTTAAAATGAGCTTGAAATTAATTGCTACAGACTGAAGTATCTCATAAATATTTGGAAATAAGCTAGCCAAGTGTTGCAGAAAAATGTAATTAAGTTATTAAGTTCCCTATGCTATAGAGGCCTCACTTGAAAGAGTTGAATTTTTATTCCTTTCCAAAGGGAGAAGAGCTGAAACTTGTAGAAATCTCCAAAGCATTTCTATGTCCTTGTGTGAAAGTTGCTGCAGGAACACAAAATGTGATTGTTTCTCTGTAGTGAAACTGGAAGTGTTACTGTTCCAGTGTTTCACAGGATATCACAATATACAGAGGAACTTATGTTCATTCTACTTTTTTTCTGAACATGCTAATTTTCAGTGCTATTTTTCTTTTTCTTTTTCTCTTTTTTTTTTTTGTAAACAACAGTAATCAATGACAAACATCAGCAAAAAGCATCAGAGATTGAGAAATTAGTTCAAAGTGATCAGTGGCAGCTTCAAGCAGAGCAACAAAGATGTGCAGTGGAGAAGGATAGCATCCACAGAGTACACCTTGCTGAGCTAGAATTCCTCATTAGAGAAAAAGCTGAAGCAGAAATGGCTTTTCAGGTATGATGTATTAATAGATGGAAAGTTCCATGAGATGCTGGCTGAAAGGTTTTTGGTACAAAGTGTGGGGTGGGTTGGAGGTTTTCTGGTTTAAGGGGGAAAAAAATCCCCCAAATAGCTAAATACTGCAGAATGATACTGAAGATTACAGAAGTAATGAAGTTACAGAATTATGAAGTTATTACACTTAGTGTGTAATGCTGGTTTGGGGCTTTGATGGAAGGTGTTGCGCCTGTTTGTCATGGTAAACACCTAACCCAAATTATCAGTACACAGTGGTAGTGAAAAACAGAGGAGCTTGTGGACAGGACCTGATGTCCTTCTCAAAACAAGCAGAAACATGAAGCCTCACTTTGGGCGCTAAAATATTTGAATATGAATCCCAATATCACCAGGTAGATTGTGCCTGGGCCAGTCTGACCCTTGCTGCTGGGCCAAAGGCGGCTACTGTGGTGTGTCACCCCAGAGACACCTTTAGCTTGCTGGTGGTTGCAGCTGGGCAGCTGAACAAGTCCAGGCTTGTTAGGAACTCCGTTTACCTCAGGAGAGAAGGCTTCAGGCTATGGTGAAGAGAAAGGAGACGGATTCTGGTGGAGGGTTGATATCCAGAGCTTTATTCCATGGTCACAGAGGTCTGAATCTTGGCAACAGCTCCAACAGAATCCTGAGCACATGGTCCGATTGCCCTTTTAAGCTCCGGGAGAGGGGAAGGGAAAGGACAGGTGTGCCACCAACCAGGTGGGAGGGGGAGGATCTCAAGGGACGAGGGACACCTAGACAGGCCAATGATCCCCAGGCTTGAAGGGCATCCTTTGAAAGTGACCAACCATAGGAGGCCATGCTGGAATGTTAAGCCTGATTGACAGAACTCACTCAGCAAGGGGGCGAGGGGGAAGGGAGAGAGGTATTGGCACACCTGGGGAAGGGACCCGGAAGTTTAAAACAGGATATTATAACACACTGCAACAGAAACACAAACCAGTTTTTATTCAATGCTGATCCTTGTAAAGCTGGGCAGGATATCGGCGGTGAAGAAGCCCACTTTTAGGTAGAGTTTTCCTTTTTAAGTTGCCAGGGGCAGCAGGGTAAGCTCTGAGTTCTGGCCAACAGAAGTGGCTGAGTTAATTTGAGGAGGCTCTGGAAGGGTATTGCCTTCTGTTGTGTACAGTGTTTTATAGGAGCTACCTTCAGAGAGTTTAATGCTGCATCAAAAATCAGCATTGAAAAAGTATGCCATGCTCTGTCGAGTGATGTTTGTCCTTGAAACAGGACAAAAGGAGCAGTGTATGGCTCAGGACATTGTGTTGTCTGTCAGTCCCCTGGCAGTGTTCTCTGACAGTGGTTGTAGAGGAAGGGGTTTTGTTGGTAAATGCATTGAAGATACAAAATTGTAGGAAATGTAATTAGCATGAGTAGACTAAGATTGCCATGAATACATCTAGTTAAACAGGCCAGAGTGAGCTGTAGGGTTTCAGTCTTGATGTCACTGAACTCAAAAGTCTTTCAGGACTTTCAAAACTCACTGAAATGAAAATCTGATTCACTGGTAGGTGCCAAACCCTAACCTGCCTCGGTAATAAAAATGTTAAATTTTTCCACTTTGCTTTTGTAGCTGTTCGCCTGCCCATCACCCTAGAGTTATGTTATGGATAGTTATAAAATTACAGGAAATAAAAATTCTTACATCTGGGCTTGACTGCATTGAAAGCTGAATTCATTTAAACTTGTCAGATGAACATCAGAAATGTTTGGGTTTATAAATTATGACTTTGCATACACTGCAGTCTTTTGTGTTGTGTATTTACAGGCCTGGTTTAAATCTCCTTTAGTTATTCTGAGTTACAAAATGAAAGCTAAGGAGATTTAATTGTGGTCTTAATAAGTGCAGAGAAGTGGGATTCTGAGCATGTAGGCAAATCCTTCCCGGAAAAACTGCAGGTCACAAGCCGTAATTCTGAACTTATAAATGGCTGTGAAAATGCTGAGGTAGGCATGGGAGTGGAGTCATGGAGTATTGAAATGCGCCTCTGGAACGAGCACGCAGGAAAAATCACCTTTTCTGCTTTGTGACAGGATCTGTTGGGCGGATCCTGGCCCGGGACCGGAGGGCTTGGATGCGATAGGAAGGGCAATAGCATCGTCTCGTGGTTAGGCAGGAGTCCATAGCCCTTCACGGTTTTTTCCTTCAAAAACCTGGGAGATTGTGTCGTTTAAAAAAAAAACCAAAAAAAATCCCCAAAAAACAAAAAAAAGAAAAACCAAAAAAACCCAAAGCAAACAAACAAACAAAAAAAACCCCAAAAAACAGAACCAAAAAAACCCAAACAGCTGTGTTTTTCATGAGCAAATATTATGGGGATAGTATTCAACAGTCATATTGCCGCCGAAAAGTTCAGAAATTCTTCAGAACTCTGAAATCCTGCAGCTCATTCTGACTTGTTTAATGAGCTTGATATACTCACGACAATTTTAGTTTGCTAATGCGAATTATATCTCCAGTAGAAATTTCACAGCAAACTATCTGCTACTTATTTCACATTCCCCAGTTCAAATTTGTTAATATTAGGAATATAAACCTGATATTTCTGTATCTTTCTAGGTATAGAGTAGAAATGTTAGGAAATGTAGAAAACAGTTAATTTTTGTTTATTTATTTATTTATTTATCTTGCATTCTAAAGGGAAGAAAACTGTCTTGCTGGACATTCAAACCTAGAGGATTACCTTAAATTTAAATGAAATTCATATGGACAATGGGGATCCTGTAGCAGTGATTTCGTGGAGCTGCAGTGTCCAGTAATTGAAGTAATGCTTCCAGCCTGCAGCTTAGTTCAATTTCTGTATGCAGAAATTGAGTGGAGACCAGATTATTTTATTCTACTGAGGACTTCATATTTCACAAGTTTTTAAAGTAATTCAGTTTCTAGATAGTAGCAAATCCTTTTCAGAATACCAGAAATCAAAATTATTTAGTCTGTGGGACTAGCTGTTTCTAAAAAACATCTGATTTGAAGTTTGAGCAATCAAAATCATAACAAAAATGTCCCCTGTTGGGGGACAAAAGTTCACCCAATGCACTCCGTTTCATTGCCACAGAGCTGGGAGACAGAAGAGATTGGAAGGGCTGTAGTCTTTTAGGGAAAGATGTCCTGTGGAGATCTGGTATTGATTTTAGTGTTACCACAGAAGATCATGTTCACAGTGATTTTTTAGCTCAACATAGATTTCTTGATGGTGAATCAAAAGCATCTCTGCTGTTGGGTAAGCACTTCTGTTGACGTGTGCTGGCGTCGTAGATTTTAAAATTCTAACATCATCTTCTGATGCAGTCTCCATTTCTCTGTTGAACTCTCAACTGCAATACTTTATCATAGAAAAAGTGCCTCTTGGCATATTTATTTATTTATTCCTTTACCTGCTTACCTTTAGGAAACTAATGCTGCTCTGCAAAGCATTGCCAAGAATCTGAAGGACATGGAGGCAGAGCACAATGGCTGCGCCAAGGTGCTGAGGCTCCAGGCCAGCTCTCTGGAAATCAAGAACAAACGGCAGGAGAGGCTCCTCAAAGAACTGGAGGTAAAGCTTTCTGCCTGCTGCTGGGAGCCTCAGCAAGCACTGGCACAACTGAGCAGTGTCATTTCTGAGGGGTGAAACCTCTGAGTCAGGTTATGAGTGCCCTGTGTTTGGTTAACAAAATGTGGAGTGTCACTTCGCAGGAAATGTGGATTCACAGGTGAATGCTGTGAGCCCGACCTGAGAGTGGTGTTTGCACTGCAGATGGAAAGGGGTTTATGTCACTGGGAAAACAATCTTAGCAATACAGATGTATAGAAGAAGAATTTGCAGGATTTGTCACTTTTTAAAATTTTTTATTTAAGCATGTTAAGCGGATAGGTCTTGTGGGAGGAGGCAAAGCTTAAGCCTTTTGGCTGATGCTTTTGTGGAGGGGGTTTGGTGATCTCTGTGCTGTGGCTTTTTCTTTAATAGGCCTTCCACAGATCTCTGTTTCTCAATTATTTCCTTTTGTGAATGTGCGGGTTTATACAGAGTTTAAATTTATTGCCAACAGCTAGTATGTAAATTTTATTTATTTATTTATTTTTAAGTTAACATTTCCCTAACTGAAGTTCTTAGAGTTAGGATTCAGTCTCACATACTTGCTACTTTGCTTTACCTGTCCAAAATCAATGGCTTTACTTGTATCTGTGTAACCTTGAGTGTCTTCAATTTCTTTTAATATTAATGTCCTTTTCTTCATCTTTGTGGCATCACTTGAAGGCAGGAGTCATTTTGGGGTGTGATGTTCTTTTCAAATCAATCATCAGTCAAAGTGAGAGGATGTTTTTGATAGGAAAGAATGTAATTAAAATTTCATGTGAATTTCTATTACAGCAGCTCTGTAGTTACTGCTTTTGCTAAAAACATTTTTTCAATTGAAATATCATGTCCAGGCCTTTATGTAGAGACACGTATCTGTGACTATAAAAACTGTAGCAAGAGCATAATCCTACATCAATTTCTTAAACTAAATAGAAAGTATTACTTTGATATTCTGGATATGTAATGATTTCGTTTCATTTGTTTATTGGCATGAGTTTTCACAGTTCCAAAGTGCAAGTAGTTCAGATACCACACGTTGGTTTATGGAGACCTAATAAAGTGAACAAATAAAGTTGTCTTTGCATGATGTTATCATCTTTCTGGACTTAAATATTTTTAAAATGTACTTTTAGGCAGCTGCAGTGAAAATAAAGGAACTGGAGGATGATGCTGCAGCAGCAAGACTAGCACATGTAGAATGTAAATACACAACAGATGTCATGCAGGTAAACTTTTGATTAAATATTTGGTGGAAGTTTGCAGTAAAATAGAAGATGGACTTGTAAAGGTGCAATCTTCCAAAAATGTTAAGATTTCCTTGCTCCAGTGAAAACACTGAGTAGATATTTTTGCAATGATTGTCAAGACTGTAAAAGGTAATAGAAAAACATCTCCTTTATTTCTAGGGAACTGTCAAGTTAATAGAATCAGTATTAAAATAAAATGTCACATTCTTATGTTTTAAAATTCAAAGTAGCATTGAAACAGTGAGGGGAAAGGAAATGTTTCACAATAGTTAAACTGCTAAAATATTCTGTCCTATATCTCTGGAATGGGCACTTATATAATTTCAGAGATAGAGTGTACTCACCCAACTTCTCTAGGTGTGAGATATTAATGCATCCTGAGGCTGCAGTTCCAAATGTAAATATTCAGAGTTCATTTCTGCTATTACATCTGCTGTTACCAGAAAAGTTTGAATATATGAAAAAATGCTATATGTATACTTGAATATTAAATTTTTGTATCACTAAACTGTGTCACATAGGGTTTGATCCATTAAAGCAATTAGGATTTATTAAAAAAAAAAAGTGAAAAACCTGAAAGATGATTGCTGAGTGATCTTTTGATCTGCTGAGTGATCTGACTAGCAGTGGAATTTAGAAACACTAAATGAGAAAACAAAAGGGAATTTCATTAATTTTTTCTTATTTTCTGAGGAACTCAAAAAAGCATTTCCACTTCTGCAGTCAGTTATTTTTTTATTACTTTTTCTAAGTACAGGCACTTGGATTTCTGAAGTGATGATTAAATAAGTAATGATGATGCAGGTTTTTTTATTCCTTCTCTACTTTTACAACATACAAAGGGAAAGGTAACATTCCTGGAAGTTAGAGATTTCTCTTCTTTGGGTGAAGAACACAGCAGGTTTTCTTTCTTGTTTATGTACATGAACAAGCTCCACATGAGCTTTGCTCTGAGTGCAAGTGTAGCTTTTACTGTTTATCCTACACTTTTATGAGCCTACTTAATGAATAGAATTCCCCTGGAAAACTTCAGTAATATAAATAATTGAAATCAGGAAAATCCAAACACCACGCAAGGACAACAAAATGTGCTTTTGGTTGGCATATCTATTTCTCTCTGTTTTGAACTCTGTGTATTAATACATTTCTATGTGTGTTCAATGCTTTCTGATTCCATACAGAATTAATAGAATATATTCACCTGTAAAAAGCAGAACAGAGCAGTGAACAGCATGAAAGACCGTGGTAATCTTTCCTAACTTCCCTTAACTGCTTTCTTAACATTTGCTAGTTGAGAATTCAAGAACTCGAAGACGTTTTGAATGAAGATCAGCTCGGCAGAAGACAAGCTTTGCCAGAAGGGGTAGCAAGGGAAGATTTCAGAGAGCCAGTAAATGCTCTTGAGACAGGAAAAAAAGCGTAAGTTTCCTTTTAAAGCCATTCCAAAATGGCAGTAGACAGCTTGAGTACAAAATAGAAAATTCCCTGCAATTTTCAGTCAGCAGAAAATTCTAGGGCAATGGGACAAACCAAGCTAAAGGTTCAGAATCTGGCAGTCCATTAATAACAGGCCCATATCAGTAACCAAAGCTATTGTGAATGGTACAGATAATAACTGGCCTGCTACAGATTATTTGCCAAACCAAAAATTTTGAAAATCGTATTTATGGTAGGGTCCAGCCTCCAGTAGTGTTTGGGGTGAGTGTAGGAAAAGATATCCAGCAGATATCCAAAAGATGTCCAATTCTTATATTATTATGAAAACATTGTTTTCCACTTCAGTGAGTCAGTTGGATCTCTAAGACTCCTGTCAAGAAGTTGGGTATCATTTATAGTGGGTAATCTTTGTTTTCAACTTTTGAATGACTGTAGAAAGCTTGACATGGTTAAAAAACATTGAAAAGTGTGAGAGCACAGGAAATCTCTTGGGATGTTTCCACAGCACAGTCTGCTGTGCCTGTGGTAGCAGAACTTGGGTGACCTCTCTTTCAGCCTAGAACTATTTGGGTCCGTATACACAGGTGTTTCTTTTGACTTACTCACACAAGGAGTAGTGGAGAAGGAAAAAAATCAGTTTTCCCACAAGAAAGGAAGTTTGTGGCCCGAGCAACTCGTTCAAGATTCATGATTATGGACATGTTTTTAGTAAGATACTTCAAACTTGAGCTGGAAAAACCTTTGTCATCCTTTGCAAAGATCATTTTTAAGCAAGCTTTTGGCTTTCCTGATACCATGCCTAAATACTTAGGCAATCTTTTAAAATTCTTCCTTGCATTCCCTCTCTGTGCTTCTGTGTCGTTTATGCTGTTGTTTTGCCTTGTAGTTTCCTCATCAGCTGCCTGTTTAGTCATGCCAGGCTCTTGGTATATCTGTTTTCCTGACTGACACAGTACAAGAACAGATTAAAATTCTGGGTAGCTTGCTTTCAAAGTCAGACCAGAGTAGGGTCAGGCATGTGGAAATCTTAAGAGCAAGAACTGTACTTGAAATGAGGACTGATGATGCAACATGTGACATGGTCTCTCTGAAGACAGTTGTTGTGCTAATTAAAATATGAAGAATTCTGTTTGTTATATGTAACTTTGAGGCCACATCCAAAAAATCTTATGAATTGCATGACACCAGGCTTGGTAACTGAAAATATAACCTCTTGAAAAATCTTTCTTAGAAGGAATATAAATTTCTTCATTCAATTAAGAAAGGCAAGCAGCTTCAGGATCCATGTGATGTGCTAAAGTGGTATCTGCCATATCCATTGATTATCATTTAAAAGAACATAGAGCATGCGACAAAAGTAATTTTGGTTAAAGTATCTTTTTTGTGGAAACTTTCCAGTTCACCAAGACAGCATATAACCTACGGTATGGAATGGAAAGACAAGGTTGAGGCCATGAGGAGAGCTCAAGATCCCAATGCCACAATAGCGGTTCCTCCAGACAGCTTCAGCCTGCATGAAGGCTCAATAGTAAGGAAAAAAATCCTCAATAGTAAATTGCAAATACAAATAAAAAGTGCTCAATAGTAAGGAAAAATATGTGACAAACATTGTTTAGGTGTTTTAAAACATACTGTCAAAATATTTACTGTGGTGAGGATTTGCTGCATTTGCTGTGCTGAGCTGCGGAAGAACTCTGCCATTCTCTCACCCTTTCTGTTATTATGTTACCTTTAAAAAAATTTACTACCTGAATAAATGTAACCAATGACTTGGAGAAGCTAATTTGAAAATATTTTTAAAGTATGGGTAGGATGTACTGGCATTCCTAATTAAGGCATTTTGTAGATATTGATTATCATATCATGTGAAGAATGTTCTTTCTACCTAACTTTTTTGTCAAGTTTCATTAGCTACCATTGTAGAAATGCTTCTTTCTATTTCATACACTTTTTTAGTTTTAGTGCAAGTATTTAACTGTAAAAATTGCTTGAAAATTGTTTCAAGCTTTCAGGTGGAAAAGCAGAGGGGATTTTTTTGTTGTTGTTTTGTTTTTTACTTGTTTTGCTGTGGCTTTGGCACATTGGATGTATTTCGCTGGATTATTTTCTGAAAACTTTCTCCTCTTATGTGACCACTTTGGGCTTTTCTACTGTCTTTACCCAGCTACACCTTGAATAACAATTTTGTCATCGTTTTGCATAGCAGCAGGGACAAAGGAAAGTTGTCAGCATGTTTAGAAAATCTCTCCTTTGATAGTGTGGTAACATCTGCTCTCTTTCTACTCTTAGCAATATAAACATTTTTTTGCTGGTGGCTTGGAAACTTCTCTTTCTCTCTCAGAGCTCTGAGCATGGAAGGTACATGAGGTCTGTTCCCTGTGGACAGGAGCAGAGACCTGCATCAGAGAGTCTTCAGATTTGTGGGTGTCTTTTGTTCAGTTGATGGAGTGATTCCACATTTTGTCTCAGTGCTGTCCACTGCCCAGGCAGATCTGTGATTCATAAGCTGGAGACAAATAAAATCAGGATCTTCTTTTTTCTTTCTGGGAGAATAACAGCTTCTTCCCTGCAAGCATTCATGTATTAAAAGACATTTGCTGGCCTAGTTAGGCTGAGAAAGTAATTTCATCAGGCACAAAAGGAATACATCCAGAGAAAAGCAACTGTCTATCCTAACTATTTATATTAATAAGTTATATTATCGCAAGGTTAAAAAATAAAGGGTTGTCTCACTGTCATATTCATAGAACTGGTTGTTTAAATTGTTTTACTCAAAGGATTTCAAACCACAAGACTGTCCTGAGCAGGTGATAAAAATGTTCATTTTTGGAAGAGTTGTATTAGTAGTTGTCTTATGAGATCAGGTATTTATTGCCTTGGATGGCTTTGCATTTTCCCAAAGCTGTTTGTATTTGTTTGGGAAGCAGAAGTGCCTGTATGTGGTCCTGTTTACTCCATTGAGACAGCTCTGCTTTTGCTTCCCAAAATGAAAAAGCCGAAGACTGTAGCAGAAACTAAGTATAGATAACATTTAATATATTGCTGTTAGTCTCTGCTATACCTAAGCTTAAATTGTGTGAAAATGCCAGTGTGTTCTCTTCCATTCAGTTTCCCCTCCTGCTTTCTTGATCTGTACAGTATTTTTCCATGTTTTATACCATTTTTATGCTTCCTGAATATGTTCTTTCCACTCTAGTCTGATAATCTTATAGTGATCTCTGACTGTACTGATACAGCATTTGAGAAACAGCTTTCTATTATCTGAAGGCACTTGTATGAACTGAAAGTATGAACAATTGAATTTCTACTGCATGCTGTTGTTGCTAAAATTTATTTTTAATCCATTTAATATACTACTGATTAAAATCACTGTAAAGAAATGAGGCATGGCTTGTGGAGTTTGACTGATGGAGCTGTAGGCCCATTTTGGCCAGCTGATTAATCATATATAATCCACACAAAGCAAATTTTTAAAGGAATTTAGAGTGTATTGTGCTGCCAAGCCAAATGGACAGTTTTCTGTGTGCTGTGCAAGTGTTGGGGGACAATTTGGAGGCACCTCAAGGTATTAACATGGGTGAATGAATTGCATCCACTAAGAGCATGGAAATTTTTAGCTGCCAGGTCATGGTTGTGGCTCCCACAGGACTGGGATTTACTCACATACTTTATTTACATACTGTGTCTAACTAGATAAATTTTGTGAAATCTGTTTTCTTACTCTGCTGTAATATTATGCAATATTATGGCTGCAATTATTAGAAATGAACTGAGGAATTTTGTAAAGCTGTGAGAATGAACCTTAAGGGCTCGTTTTCAGCTGTGCTCAGCGCTGCTACTGCACATATGATACATCTCTTTTGATTTTAACATTGCCCAGCTACAGCAATTAATTTTTTTCTTTGTGTTCCAGAGGGAGATGTCCATCCTCCTGAACTTATACCAGACCCTGGCAAACGCCCAGGTGCTTTCCAGACAGACAAACGTCCCCCTGGAAGAATTACCTTGGACAGAGCTTTGTGCGCTCTTGCGTGAGAATGTTGAAGCCCTGGTCTCGAACTTCAACAAGGCTAAGCAGAGGGTGAGCGTCCCCAGGCATCAGCTGCCTCTGCTGAGCTCAGTGACTTTTATTCACACTGCAGTCTCGTTAAAAAGGACTGATATTCATGCCCCCAAAAAAGGATTTGGACACTAACAAATGAGCACCATTAATGATGGCTTGTCCACTGCTCAGTTTGTTGCCAGGGGCATTTAGATGTGAGTGGAGTGTGCATCAAGTCTCCCAGCTCCACCTTCTGTGCAGGATATTCTGAAAGGACAATCTGATAGTAGCCACAGGGTCCTAATTAAAAGACAATAAATTCATCTTACTGAGGAAGAAATTCACTGAACATAGTCATTTACAGTCATAAATCAAATCTTTATTTTACTATAATCCAGAGGCAAAATACAATTTCTCAAGGAATATCACCTTGTAATTATGTGTTTATGATTCAGATGTACTATTTGAAAGAATGCCAGTGTGGGGTTTTTTTGTTTAATTGTAACTTTGGATTATGACATTTTTATTCAGAAACAAACAGAAATACCTATTCTAAAACATGTCAGGATCTGTATGAAGGAGGAGCTGTACTTTTCTGAAAGGTTTTGAAGCAAATGAGCTTACATGGCTTTTCTCCCCAGAAAACATTGTGGTTTTAGGAAGGAAAAAGCCCCTTCTAAAATAACTCAGCTGGCTCCAGAGGCTAAGCTATGCCTAAAGAGCTCTTTCGGGTATCACTTTGTGTTCTGGTTTATTTCTCTTTTGAAGTAGATGAGGAAAGGGAAGGGAAGGTGAACACTGTTGGCAGTGTTTGTAGGGCTTGTGTCTTATTGTTGCTTGCTATTTAATTAAGGATTGTTATTAAGACTGATTGTGAGGTCTCTAGGGCTCTTCTCATGTACTTAGCAGCTTTTCTGGGATTTTAGACTGTGCTGAAAAACCTTTTTTTCCACACAATTCAGTGTGATCTATCTGGAAGTATCTTGATATTTTCTAGGAACAGAAAGTTGAGGTGTGTGCATTTGGGGATCATTGTTGGCTTGGTTCATTCCTCCATTTAGCTTGCATGAGAAGTGCAGTGTTAAAGCACAAGAGTGAATCCCTTCATGTTTGTTGAAAATACATCATAAACTTATGAGCTATTTGTAAGGCTAGAATTCCCTGAAATTGTTTTAAAACTTAATCATAACCTGGAATGTCTTGACTTTTCAACAAAAGAAAAAAATCAAAAACCACAAACAAACAAACAAAAAATTAAAGGCTGTGTTTTAATTATTGTTTGCAATCATCACAAACTTCTAAAGGATATACTTGGATTACTAATTTAGTAAAATTGAATACAATCATTTAAAAAAAAAAAAAGTTATGAAGTGTCTGGCTCAGGTATCCTGCAAAGAGGGTGACAAGGTGGTAGAAGGCAGAACCGAAACCAAAAAATATATTTCAGTTTTGTTTTGAGAACCAAGTAATTTATCTGCCATGAAAGGGTTTTACTTAGTTTTAATAAAATATTGAAAAAACTGCAGTTTAGATTTTATGCTGGAATAGTCTGTGCTTAACTTAAAGTGAAAAGGTAAATAAGAATTTCTTCTTAAATGCTTGTCACACAGATATCTCACCTAGAATATATGTGCAAGCACAAGACTGAAACTATGAACAACCTTCAGCAGAACCAGGAGGATGCTTTGGAGAAAATGTCTGAACAGTTAAAAGCACAGGAACACTGGTCGCAGAAAGAAAAGCAATATCTTGAACAGCAGTACTCAAACGCCCTTGCAGAAATTCATGCAAGATCACAGGTATGGTGCTGTGAACTTGTAATTTTTTTTTTCTTTAAAAATTGAATTGATTATTTCAATAGTTTAAGCCTCTTAGCAGTTAAAGGTCATTTGGGAATTTTAGTATACGTTTAAAGTTTAAAAAAATCCAAAACCAAACAACAAACCAACCCATCCCTGTGCTAATATTAACATCACTTAAAAAAAGAAATAAATTACTTGGATGAAGCATTTGTTGAAGAGAATTTAGTCTTCAGGCCCAGCTGAGAAGCCTGATTTCATCTGCAGATAGCAGTATTCTTTTTCTGAGAATGTTAAAGCTGTAAGATCAACTTTGCTTGTTTTAAGAATTACTGAGGGCAGCAGCTACTTTTTCAGCATCATCATTTGCAGAGATTGTATAGAATAACAATAATGTGGTATCACCTGGGGATAAATTTAGTTACGTATGTACTGATCCTAAGAGCAGTGGTAGATTTCAATGGTGTTAAGCAATTCTGTTTTTCTGATACTGCAGTGAGGAGTGGCCTAAAAGTGTGAAACTGTCACTCCTTGTTAGATGAGTTATTTGCAATCCAAAATGTTCCCTGTTATTCTACAACCACCATTTACTGTCTTTATCATCACACTCCTTCACGCCTGTTTCAATTAAAAGCATAGTGAATAAATGAAATAGATGTCCCTTGTTATTTGTGAGTTACTGCAACTTACTTTACAGAATAATGCTGTATTTGATGCAGATTTCAGGACTGGAAGTCTCTGCATGCTGAAAAATTCAATCTGTCAGCTTTCATGTTCCAGACTTCCTTATCTTTTTCCTCTCACTTACACTGGCTTTCTGCTCGGTACAGCAGTGTTTTCTCTGAAATTGGAGGATGTTATTAGTATTGTTAAGGCAATTAATAAAAGTGAATTGTGGGCAGACAGGTGGTGTTGGACCTTCTGTGAGCTGTCACGGTGTTGGTGGATTGTTTTCAGAAATCAAGAGTCCATTTGCAATTGATTATCATGTAAATTTCCCTCCTACCACTGTTTTTGTTTCATTCATCTTATTCTGTAATTGCTTACTAGAAGAGACACTTTCATCACGATTATTACTAACGACTTTTGCTCCTTTAATGCATCATTTGAATGGCAAAGCTAAATTTTCTTTTCATTCTTGTCTAGGTAAAAACCATGTAGTTAATGTTTCGTCCATTATAGTTTGGTTTGTTTCTGTCACAGGAATGTGAAGAAACGGTGCAGAAAAACAGGCAAAAACTCTATGGCCTTGAACAACTCTCTGACAAACTGGCCCAGGAAAACAATACCTTGAAAAATTCATTATTAGATGCTTTCAAGGCACGCTCATTCCTGCTGGCAGCCTCTGCACTGCTATCAGGGGCCCTGTGCTCTCTCTACGGCCGACTGTGCGCCATGTCTTGCCAAAGAGACATTCTCCAGGAACAGGTGAACCAGCAACAACTATTGAACCACAAGATCGTCAGCCTCCTTTATGCTCTCCCTGCTGTCATGGAAAGAAACCAGGACGAAGTCAGGACAAGGCAAAGAAGAGCCAAGAACCTGGCTTATGTGTTCCGAAGAGCTGTGATTGTAGCTCTGGCTGCCAACAGGCTGAGGGGTCTGGCCCGATATTCTTGTACCTTTTTTGTCTGGTCAGACGGATGCAGAGGAAGCCCTGGAATTCAAGTTTGTCTGGGAGAATCCAGAGGCAGGCATCCTGTGACACGTAAGTGAAATGTTTTTAAAGAGTTACATCAAATTGCACGTTTGGGGAATAACAAAGAGGAATATTATTTTTAGTGTTGGGGCATAAAAACATATTTAATGACATTTTGACAAATGTTGTTTATGGATTTATGTTTTTTATATAGCTTGATGAATGTATTTCACTATAAGAGGAAATGCCTAGTCTTAGGTTAAGAATTGCAGGTAAAAGTTCAGTTATGCTCATGAACTCAACACTATCTGATATTTTTGATATTTGTGTTATGGATTTCAGAACTAGGTGCTACAGCATCTTCCCTGTGGTAAATATCTTGCAATGTTCCTAAACGACTTTTCTTTTTTTTGAAAAAGGTATTTCCTCTTTTTTTAAAAATAATTTTTAATATTTATTTCGTAAAAACCCACAAAAATTGCTTTCTGATTCAGGTAAAACATTAGCATAGGATTTCAAAATTTTCTTTAGAGATTATGTCTATTTGCCCCTTTCTGTTGCCAGACCAGTTTATATTTCTCTCTACAAGGATAAATGGTATTAAAAATGTTTTCCAAATTAGAAGATTCATCTACTTTTTTTTTTTTTTTAATGTCATTCGGGAAGCATGCTTCAAACAGTCTAAATTGTCCTGACTAATTTCTTGTTTATATGCTTATTTTTGGTCAATTTCTTAAAGAGCTGGAGGCAGCAGTGTGCCATATTTTTGTGATTTATTTATCCTGCTAGCTGCACTTCTGTTTTACAGGTTTTGGAGAGGAAGGAGTTGACTGTATTGAAGCAATTAACTGGTTGTGTAGCTCTAACCTCTATACTGCAATGATCAATTCTACCTCAGATCTGGAGGGTGTTCTCAACAACCAAGGTAATTTTAACTGCATATTGTTGTAGCAGAAATATATTTAAAAAATAAATAAGTCAGGGTGGTCATATAATTTCAATTTTTATGATTTTATCTAAAGTATTCTGTTTAGATAGCTCTGAAGAGATATTTCTGAATATTTATGATAGACACCTTTGACTAGAAGTTATGTCCTGAGCTAGTCAATACAAATTTAAGTGGGGCTGTTTCCCTGAAAGAGTAATTTTACTGCAGGCTAAAATAATAACCCTTTTCTACATTCTCTGAATGATCACATTTCTGTACTGTTGGAACAGATTAATTTTCTTAAACAGCTGATAGGATATTTTATCCTTTCGGTATATAGAGGCCATGGAAGCAGAGGGCTGTTTCTGGAGTTTATTTACAGTGAGAACTGATACAGGTTGCCTTGATTCATCTGCATTTCCGCCACCCCTGGTTCTTTATTAACCTATAGTTTTAGAGTCCCCAGATTTTTGTCACAGAAAAAAGGATAGTAGAAGAGGGATAATTTATGTGAATAAAGGGAAATAGCAGGAGAAAGACAAGGTGATGCATTTTCCAGAAGCCTAAACACTACATTGGTATAAAAGTTGACATTGAATCAAGTGTGTTTAGATTCAGTTTCAGGCACTTTCTTCTTTCATCATGCTCTTTTCAATAAATTGAATTCATATCCTTTAAAAGCAAAGTTTGAACAGTGTTTCAGATTCAGCATTCTGTGTTTCAGAATATTTACAGGTTCCATCCTGTAGAAGTGAAAACGAACATGATATTATAAGAAATGGGAACTAATAACCTGCTTGATGTTTCCTTTTTGTTGTTTTTTTCTTAAAGATTCAGAGCTGTGGCTTTCTAGTAACTCGCTGATCGGCACAGCCAGGAACTGCTTTGCAAAACTGATGGACAACCTGAGCGTTCTGATGGAGACAGTTCAAGGGAACACTCGTGGGTGCAGAGCCTTCCTGGAGAGGGACTCCCTGATAGACAGGCTGGCTCGTGGGCTCCGCAGACTAAATGCCCAGGCCCTGGAAGCTGGATTGCATGACAGACTGCCCAGCACAGTAAGCAGACTTGCAGTCCTCCTTCATGGAAACAGAAGGTTTACAGCAACATTGAAGCTCCCTTGATAGCAGCATTTCTTTTGTTTCAGACTGGTGATGAGTCCATGAGACTGAAGTGCTACTATATGGACACTCAGAAGTTGATTTGTCACACATTAGGGTGTGAATAGGTCTTTTCTTTTATTGAGAAAGAATTTTTGGAGGAGGTTTAGTGTATCCAAGTAAAAGATTTTTTTTAAGTTCTATCAGATCTGCATTAGCTTATAAGCACAAATTTGCTTTTGGCTTGATGTAAATGTTAAGGTTGCTTTTTATTCTTGTTTTCTACTTTCTCATGTTTACCATCCTTTCTTTCAGTAAAGATAACCTTCTTCCCTTTAACCAAAATAAAAGGATAAACTCTTTCCCTACTAATCTTTTCTAGTAAACCTTAGGTGAAAATAGTACTTCCTTGTAAACAGAATTTGCAGTTACCCTTGGTAGGTGACAGGTTCAAACTTTTGTCCTTGTGTATGTCTTTTAGAGATGGAGTAAAAAATTATGTTTTGTCTTCTTTTTCTTGAGTCTTAAATATTATTTATTTTATTGCTAAAACAGCAGATTTTATAGCCCATCAACTTGTTTTTGTTTGCTGACAGAGAAACATAGCAACTTTGCAGCAAGAAATATTTGAATTTTCACGAAGGCTTCATGCAGCAGAAGTAGAGTCCCGCTCACTGTACCTGCAGCTTCAAGAATGCAGATGGGCTTTCAACAAGATGCAAAAGGATGCTGAAAAAACCCACAGACTGCAGACCCAATTAAGTGAAGTTCAGCAAGTAAGTGCATTTGACTTGGAGGCTCTCTTGCTTAAAAGAGACTCTCCTTTCTACACATGTTTTGATTTGTATTCTTTTGGAAAACAAGCATCAAATTGATTTACTTTCAACAGAATTTTCCAGAAACCTTGCCTTGTAAATGTCACAAAACCAGAAGACAGATTTATTTAGAAATATCTCTTTTCCACTGGAGCTATCTTTTGATTTGTAGAAGGAGGTATCCTGTATAAATTAGAGTTTGGTCTTCAGCAATCCAGGTTCTCCCATTTGCTGGAAATGTTGATCTGATTTATATATCCTCAAAGAAGATTTCACTTAATAGAATAAAGTCAGTGGGAATGAGGGTATTCAATAAAAATTTTAATGAAATATAAACATAGCAGTTTAAACTCTGTATGGATGTTGATGAATGTTATAATAAATACAATGCAAAGTTTAACAGGTCTGTTTCCCTGAAGAAGTAACTTTATGGCAGGGGGAAAAAAGCTTTTGTCTATATTCTCAGTAGCACAAAATTCCCCTGAGCCTTTTGCTGTTGGTGATTGACTTACTGAGACACTGTGGGTTCCCCAACCTGAAGCCTAGTTGGTAGAACCTGTCAGGGGGTTCTACCAAGCAAAGAATATCTGCTAGATGATGTCTCGCCCATTGTCCTTCCTGTTCTTAGCTAGTAAAATGGAATTTTTTTAAGCTCAAAAATATCTAATCATCTTCAGTTTTGCTCTTAACAGGTTTTATGCCCTTAGTGGTTTTGGACTGTTAGATGAAAATTATCACATATTAGATAGTAGTTGAAATGCAGATGACAGCTTTCTTTGAAGAATTACTTCTTTCTGGAACAGTTTTTGGACAAGAAGAACAGCCCACAAAGGTGTTTACAAGGGTTAATAAGCTCTCCACTAAAATTCTGAACATTGATCTGCATATTTTTCCTTCTAAATACTGAAGTTTTGCATCCCATGGTGTTAATTAGAATAGAGTAATGAATGCCAAGACTTTACATGAATGTTCTTTATAAAAAACACAGCAATTAACTGGTCTGCCATCTTATTGTTCAGCGATGTCTTCATGTTAAAAAAACCTCAATACTACTCATAAGCATGCATTTAGTTTAGAATTTGATATGTTTGCAAGTGGAACTCACTCAATGGTAGGGAAGCCATTGGGTATAGTTACAGAATCAGGCACAACTTGTTTCTCTTTCCAGCACATCAACAAAGACAATATACAGGAGGAGTTACAAAACGCTTTACAGCGTGAGAATGAGGCACAATTGCTTTTACAAGAGCACCACCAACGGATTCAGGAGCTGAGTAATAGACTGGAATCACAAGCATTTTCTGAGCTAAGTAAAAGCCAAGTATCTCCGACGGTAAGATTATTCTTCTTATAATATATATATATAAAATAAATTCTTCTTATACCAGAGTATTACTTTTCATTAAATAAGCCAAATAGTGCAGTCCTTGTGTAAATAAAATTACCGGAGTAAATACACCCGCACTACTCAGTCTGCTGGAACTTTAGGCTACTGAGAAAACACTTCAAAGACTCCTTTTCAATTTTTTTTTAGCTAATGGGGTTTTTTAACAGTTTAAGAAAAAGTCTTCAATGGGGGGTTTTTTTCGGGTTTCTTTTTTTTTTTTTTTTGCCTACAATCATTTTGTTTTCTAAAGAACATTTATATGTAGCAAACACTAAGGGGGTTCTGGGTCAGTAATGCTTTTGCTAGGAAATTCATAAAACCTTCGGAGGCAGTGGTCCAAATCTTCTTTACAATCAATTTATCCTTCACATTGGTCAGTAGTCAGTGGCGTAAAGTGAAGTTTATTTGGGCTACAGAGTAACTCTGCTCTCTGTCTGCTGGCAGGGCCTCCCTGATGCAGCAGAGGAGCTGAGGAAAAGAGACCAAGCTCTAGATCAACAGGAGAAACTCCTGAAAGAAATGGAGCAGGACCAGAAGCGGCTGTGGGATACTCTCGAGGAGGCCGAACGTGCCCTTGATCAGGGAATAAAGTGAGCCCTGGGGCCTGGGGGATGTCACCTTAAAATGAACAGAGATTTAAATTTCTACTTCCAAGGGCGGGGCTTTAGCCCTGGACAATGTAAGATTAGAAGAGAAAAGTACATCTGTCTCTTTTATTTTTAAATTCAGGGATAGTCTTCTAAAAACAAAAGTGTTAGTTCAAAATACTAGGGCATCCATTTGATGCAGTTATCCCATAATAGTTCTTCAAATTCTGGGTGCTGAAATAACTGGCAAAAAAAAATACCTGTGCTGTCTTACTGATCTGACATATCTTTGGCAGATCCTTAACATTCTGTTTATTTAAGAAATTGTTGTTTGTTCTCTGAGTTTCCATGCCAACTTTTTCTAGACAGATACAATTTATTTATAGTAAATACAGAAGCATCAGCTAGGGGACGGGTCTTCACTGTCAGAGAGACTGAAACCCATTTTGGATCTATGCCTTTCCTGTGGTACAAGATAGATCCTCCTGTTGATTTCAGGGAGTTTTGGATTTAGACCTAATCCCCACACCACTTACACCATAACCTGGAGAGGAAGGAAAGGCTCAGGCAGTGGTCTTGAAAAGATTGGTAGTCAAAAGGAGCCCCCTTGACTTGAAGCTTATTACTAACTTATTCTTATGCCATTTGAAAAAAATAAGTCTTTGCAGACTTTGTTGTCTAATACTTTTCATAGTATGAAGTATGTGTTACGAATATTGTTGTTCCATGGCTAGGATCTAAAAAAATTTTAGTTCATTAAAATTTCTCATCATACCTGGGGTCATTTGACCTCTGAAGAACAATATCTGAGAAGATTTAAGGGTTTTATTCACCAGGGAAATAATGTAATTTGTATGGTCATCAGTTAAATGTTTAACAAGCTAAGTAAAATGACAAATGTTATTTGGTATGATTTGATCAAAGCAGGTGTCACCTGCAGAAAGATTTGTTCCAGAAAGCTTGCCCTTTTCATCCTTCCCCAATCTATTTTGGGCATTTCAGTAAAGATCATTCCTTGTGGCCATATATATATATATATCCAGAAAAGGTTATTCTAATCTGAAGTAACTTTAAAACTGGCTTTTTTTTTTTTTTCTTGTATATAGCAGCTGAATATCAACAAAGAAAGCTACTCTTCCCTCCATTATTACAGCAACTCTTCACAACTAATAGGTTTTATTTCTCCCTTCGGAATATAAGCAAAAAGATGAAATAAACAGAATCTGTCTGTGGTTTCCAATACAAGAATATAATTCCATCCTGCTAGAGACTTTTTATGACCTCTATATCCAAGCCATGATGGTTGTTCATTGATAGGCCTATGATTATCTAAATTTTAATTGCTTGTCCTCAACAGAAGCATCTTTCATATGGAAATGCACCAAATAGTGGTACATGAACTATTTTTAGGGTTTGCATTGGAAATATGAAAAAGAGAGAAAATCCTAATAGTTTGGGTTATCAACAATTATTTTACAAGACATGACAGCCATAAAGTAGCAGAAGATTAATTTCTACATTGGCAGAGCTTCAGTTCCATAAAGTTACTCCGTTGTTCTTGTTTTGTTTTGTTTTATTTTCTTTTATAATAGAGACAAAGAGTTAATCATTGGTCAAATGAAAGCTGTGGAAGCTGCCCTGAATAAGGTAAGAATTTGAACTGTTCCCTCTGATTTGTGTTTTTAAACATGGCTAAAGCCTTAGAACTGCTAATTCTCAGGGGAGGAGAGAAGCTGTTGCAAAACAACTTCCTTTTCCTTAGTGTTGAAGTTTCCCCTCTCAACTTGTTCCATCTTAAAAAACCACAGTGAAATCAAATGCAAGTTTGTAGTACATACACAACTTTTTCTGAATGTAGAAGTTATGACAAAATTCACTTGCCTTCCCTCACTGAACACTTTTTCTGGTTGACAAGTGAAAACTAATGAACACACAAAAAATTGGCAACTGAAGTTACCCCTCTACTGAATAATAAAAAGTCACATGCTTGGTGGCCATATAACATTTGGCTTTGTGTCTGCTACTTTAACCTATGAAACATCATAAATAGGAAAAGGCAGGAAGTAGCAATCTGTGGTCAGAAACTTCCACAGTATTTTTTAAATCATATTTTAAACTTAATAGTAATCTCAAGTTTTTCCTCTGACTTGTACAATTGTGCCCTGATATAGGACTATTTGATGGTCCAACAAAGCTGTATGTATTAATTATTTAGGAGAAAGGACTATTTTCAACTATAGCTCTCATGGTAGATGGTTTCACAACTGTTTTTAATCTAGAGCAGCACAGAGCAACAGTGATTTCATTACCTGGGAGTGTCAATTTCCCTTACTATATCTTTAATTCCCAGCAATGTGGGAATCTCTATTTTAGTTTTGGAGATCACAAAAAACTGTTGCTATTTATTTAATTTATTTCTTTTCAGATCTCTTTTTCTAGTCTATTTCCTTTAATGTTCATGGAAAGTGACAGAATCTGAACTGCATGTTTCTCCTACAGCAAACTCTGCTGATAGAAAATTTCCGTTGTGCCACCACCATCTCCATACCGGCTTCTTTCAAACTTTGGAAGCGAATGTCATGCAGCAAGTGCTGTGTTTTTACAGTAATACATATTTGCCATATCCTTGGCCTTTCTCTTTTCAGACCAGGGCAAGGTGCTTTTTTTTTGGTAGCATTCTCTCCCAGCACTTTGAATTAGAGATTTATTTGCAACAAAAATTCAATCAGTCATACTTTATTCATGGATTTTAGGTCCAGTGATCAAAGTAAGTCCGCTCAATGGGCTCAAGGAGACACCATTCATCCCAGGTGGTGTGTCTGAAGGAGAATTACCACTGATGCTGGGGTTTTTTCCCTTTAGGCCAAAGAGCAGGCTGCGGCATCAAGTGCTGAAGCAGCCGCACCACTCCCCAGCCTGCAGCTGCAGACCCTTCCAGAGGAAGCAACGGCGGGCAGGCCAGAGGCTGCCTCATTACAGGTTAGAGTCTAAAACCAATCCCATTTAATATTTTTTTTAAATTTCCTTTCATTTTTTGCATCTGACATACAACTGCTCTGAGCATGTGGAGAGCAAAAAGCTTCAAAACTCTTGCAGTCAACAGTTGAAAGACTATTTCCATGTATGCTCTTGCACGTGGTATTTCAGAGATGATGGTAACTTCTAATTTTGCGGTTACAGCGTTAAATAACTGACAGCAATACAAACATGGACAGAAGCATACATACCTGAAAATTAATATCCCTCTATCCCTCTCCCTTTTCTCCCATTAATATACAAAAGACTAATTAAAAAAAAAACAACCAAAAAAACCCAAACAAATCCAAAGCCAAGATCCCCAGAAACAAGCAAAACCAACCAAACAAAAAAACCAAAATTTTCATATTCCTTCTTGGTCAGTATCAGATTTGTTTTCAACCCACAGTTTTAGAATCAATTGTGGGGTTTTGAGCATTCCTTATTTAAAAGAAACTGCTCTTTAGAATGTTTAAATATAGAAGCTATGTTGCTCATGTAGGTTTAAAAACTTGCACATTTCAAAATACTAATTTTGTTAGGATAAAACAATGAGTGGGAAAAAGGAGAAGTTAGCAGAAGATGTGCCATATTTTCAGCTCTGAACATAGATTCAGTGCAATGCCTCCTCATTGTTTTTAAGTTTGATGTCTTCTACAGAAACTATATTAGTCTTTATAGCTGTGCAGAATGCATTAGTGCCAAGACAGATTTTTTTTTTTCCCAATGAGAGAACAAAAGGCAAAGTGAGTACATATTTCTTTCATTGTGCTGCTCTGTCTGAATTAGAGAGAGGGCAGGTAATCAAGTAAAGTGCAAGGAACTTAGGCAGAGTAAATATTGCATACAGTGTGTAAGCTTCTGCAGTAATTCCTTCAAATTTATTGTAGATTTTCAGTTCTGGTGCAGTATATAATTGCAAGATCAGGGTCACAAAATCAAACATTCAAGAAAGGCAGATTCGAAGCTGGAAATTTTTCACTGTTGCCCTCTTGCATGCATACATACACTTCAATATGATACAGATATAAATTATGTGTGCATTATGGTGTTTCCACACTAAAATATGGAAATACGGAATATGTAAAGCCTTGAGATTCCCATGAAGCTTAATTAGCACAGGTGAACTTTTCTGTCAAAAGGTAGAATTACAAATTTTTCCCCAGTACAGTGATGATCCATTTTAGAGCTTCACAAAAGTTCCCATGGGTGGCATCTTTCCACAGGAGGCATTGTGGCAATCGCCAGCTTTGCAATCCTGCTTTTCTAATTTGGTAGTCAATGCTGCTTTTTTTTTTTTTTTTTTTAAGTCCCCTCTCAACTCCCATTCTTTTTAGACCTCACAATGATTGCAGAAGCATCTGCAACCTGTTCCCTCTTTCTCTCCAGAAGAGAATAAAATCACAAACAGTTGCATTTCGTATTTGCACAAGGTGCTTGTGGTACAAATAATATAGTACGGTGTGTGCTGGGGAGCTCGCTGGTGGGGCAGAACTGTAAAGTTCTTGTTCACCTGGCAGCCTCAGGTGCACTTGGTAACTCTGGCCATATACAAACAGCACCAATGGCTCACAGTCTGTGTCACTGTGACCTTCCTTTTCTTCATCCCTTTTCCTTTTTGTCCTTTCATCATCTCTCTTTCCCCCTTTTCCCCCTCTCTCTCCTCAGCCCTCATCTCTAGTTCCTGTTTGATTTCTTTCCAATCTCATTATTGAGGTTTCATTACAAAATTTGCCTTTTATGGACAGAGGTCACCTAATGGATTTTAGTTTTACTCTATGCCAAACTGTATTAAGGGCAGTCCTGCAATCTTGAGTGAGGTAAGCAGCTAGGAATGACTTTAGGGACTATTGTCATTAAAAGCACTGGAGTTTGTTTGCAGGCACATCCTCTAGAACTGCCTTAGTTAGTCTGTGATGAGAACATTTCCATTAAATGCCTTATAATCTGCAATAATCCTCTTTTGGGACTAGGACCACAGCACCAAGACAATTTGGAGATTCTTTCTGATGAAAAGAGATGTGATATGGGTTAATTTGCCACTGCTGTTTCCTAGACACCATGATGAAATAACATGATTGATTTTAGCTGCGTTAATATCTATTCTGAAAATCGTCAAAGTGATGAAAGGAAAGGAAAACTGCAAAAATCTTTTCAAATCCCTGTTTGTGATACTAAGCTGATTTTTGTCTGTATCACAGGTCTACATTCAAAAGACTAATGTAATACTGTCAGAAGGGGAAAATCATAGCAAATAAAATGTGATTAACCATTGTAAAGAAGACCAATAATTTCAACAGTTAGTTGAGACTACCCCAGGGGTAGATATAAAGTTACCAGTACTGCCAAATCGTCTGTGCTCTCTTGTCCTGCTAACTTTATGATCAATCCAATCAATGTAACAAAATTGGGACATTCTTCCACTGCATACATGGAAACAGCTATATTTTTCCAGTTATAGTGCAATCATATTATTTGTTTTCAGAAGTCTGTAGGTTTGTGATGTTTCTTTTGTTACTGCCAAGTTTATTCTTTTGCTGTGGAGTGGAAGGATTAGTAAATTGATTCATCTTGGAAGTGTGAACATTAGCCTTCAACTGTGTGGTAATTGTGAACAGAAATTGAACCTGCACTATGTGTTGTATTGAAATAAAATGAAAAAGTTGTTTCAAGAGCTCAATGCTGTATTGTATGCTTGAAAACATCTCATCAAAGCATCTCCTAACTAGGGTGTAGAGCAATTCCCTTTTCCTCAATGATATTAATATTCAACATTTTAGAAAAAAATAGAAAATCCACTGTTAGGTGTTTTTGATGTTTAAGTCCTGGGACTGACATTCTCCCTGGCTTACAAACTCTATTTTAATTCTCTGCTAGAAAAAGACCCATCTTTTGTAAAAAATTTGGATATGTGCTATTTGCCATTTAAGTGTAGTTTGCCTGGGACTAATGATTCCTTCTACTTTTATTTAAGAATGTGGTTAGAAGTTTTGAGGATCTCTACTCACTGGCAGCTTCCAAAATTGATGTATTAAGAGCAGGAAGAGACTCTTCAGGCTCTACCTATGGATCCTTAACAGCTGTTGGGAGTCGTTCTGCTGAGGGTAAGTCTGCTCTTCAAGCAATTGTAGTCACTGGGATGAGGGTTCCTAGCCAGCATCTCTCTTCATGCTGCACAGTTTCTGTAGGCCAATACAGCAAAACTTAATTGTAAACATAATGGAGAGCAATAAAATTACTGCAAAGAGAAACATCCTGAGATATTTTCCAGAAGAGAAAGGGGATGGTGAAAGCTAACACAGTCATTGAAATTACTACTGTATGTTTTTTTCTGCTGGTCACTATTTGATAGTGGGTTTTTTTGTTTTAGTTCAAATTCCTTGGTTGATTAGTTGGATTGTTTTTTTGGGTTTGGGGAGTGGTGGTGGCAGGTGGGTGGGTATTAGTTTTTTTATTTTTATACATTACCTTTATTTCTGTTCTTTTTTCTCTCTTTCTCTCTTTCCTTCTCTGTCTTTCTTTCTCTTTCTCTTTCTCTTTCTCTTTCTCTTTCTCTTTCTCTTTCTCCTTCTCTTTCTCTTTCTCTTCCTCTTCCTCTTCTCTTCCTCTTTCCCTTTCCCTTTCCCTTCCTCTTCCTCTTCCTCTGCCTCTTTCTTTCCTTTTTTTTTACCAAAGGACTTTCCTTTCTTTCTGTTATAAACAATAACATTTCTGTAATAGTCTTTTTTGCAACCATAACCCCTTCAGTTCTGTCTATGTCCTTGGTTTTTAACATTTACTTTCTCTGAACAGAATCCTCGCAAATTCACTTTGCACCTGGACCAGCTACTTCATCTCCTATTCCTATTACTCCTGCTCCTGCAGGTAAGTCTGCTTTTCAAGAAATTATAGTTTCTTAGAAGTGAGTTTCCATGCTGCTCAGCTTCTGTAGGTAAATACAACAATACTTGATTTTAAACATAGTGGTGCAATAAAACTAATGATAAGAGAAATGATCTGTGACTTTACAGAATAGAAAGGGGATGGTGAAAGATAAAACAGGCATTAAAATTACTACTGTTATTTTTTTTTCTATTGGTCCTGATTAGCTTAGATATTTTTGGTTTTAGTTTGGGTTTGGTTGGTTGAATCTATTGTTATTGGGTAGTAGTGGTGGTTGTTGGGTGGATGTTTTCTTTTTGTTTTTGATGGGTTTTGATTTTTGGTGGGTTTTTGATTTCTGTTATTTTTGTCTTTCATTTCTTTCCTGTCACTTTCTCTTTTTTTTTTTTTTAATGAAGTCTTTTCTCCTTTCTTTCTGTTAGCAACCATTAACATTTCTGTATTGGCCCTTCTTTGCAACCATAACCCCTTCAGTTCAGTCATTTCCTTGCTTATTAAAATTTTTTCCTCCAAGCAAAATTTTTACAAGTTCACTTTGAATCCAAAGCAGCCGGATTTTCTCCTCTTTCTCCTGGTGGTGCTATTCCTCTTCCTTCTCCTATTAGTGTTGGTAAGTCTGCTTGTCAAGCAATTGCACTCATTAGAATTTGGGTTCCTAGCCAGCATCTCCCTTCATGCAGCACAGCTTCTGTAGGAAAATAGAACATCAATTTTTAATGTAAACATAATGGAGCAATAAAAGTATTGCTAATGGAAAAAATCTATGACTTTTCAGAAGAAAAAGGGAATAGTGGAAGATAGCAGAACAATTAAAATTACTACAGTAATTTATTTTTTATATTGGACCCGCTTTGCTTGGGTTTTTTTATTTTCCTTTGGTTTTGGTTCCTTGGGGAGTTGGATTTTTTTGGTTTTGGGAAGTGTTGGCTGTGGGGTGGGTTTATTTGGTTTTTTTGGTATTACTATTTTTTCTCTTCCCTCGCTCCCTCCCTCCCTCCCTCCCTCCCTCCCTCCCTCCCTTCTTTCCTTCCTTCCTTCCTTCCTTCCTTCCTTCCTTCCTTCCTTCCTTCCTTCCGCCACTTCCTTCCGCCACTTCCGCCACTTCCGCCACTTCCTTCCTTCCTTCCGCCACTTCCTTCCTTCCTTCCGCCACTTCCTTCCTTCCTTCCTTCCTTCCTTCCTTCCGCCACTTCCTTCCGCCACTTCCTTCCGCCACTTCCTTCCTTCCTTCCTTCCGCCACTTCCTTCCTTCCTTCCTTCCGCCACTTCCTTCCGCCACTTCCTTCCGCCACTTACTTCCTTCCTTCCTTCCTTCCTTCCTTCCTTCCTTCCTTCCTTCCTTCCGCCACTTCCTTCCTTCCTTCCTTCCTTCCTTCCTTCCTTCCTTCCGCCACTTCCTTCCTTCCTTCCTTACGCCACTTCCTTCCTTCCTTCCTTCCTTCCTTCCTTCCTTCCTTCCTTCCTTCCTTCCTTCCTTCCTTCCTTCCTTCCTTCCGCCACTTCCTTCCGCCACTTCCTTCCGCCACTTCCTTCCTTCCTTCCTTCCTTCCTTCCTTCCTTCCTTCCTTCCTTCCTTCCTTCCTTCCTTCCTTCCGCCACTTCCTTCCTTCCTTCCTTCCTTCCTTCCTTCCTTCCTTCCTTCCTTCCTTCCTTCCTTCCTTCCTTCCTTCCTTCCTTCCTTCCGCCACTTCCTTCCTTCCGCCACTTCCTTCCTTCCGCCACTTCCTTCCTTCCGCCACTTCCTTCCTTCCTTCCTTCCTTCCTTCCTTCCTTCCTTCCTTCCTTCCTTCCTTCCTTCCTTCCTTCCTTCCTTCCTTCCTTCCGCCACATCCTTCCTTCCTTCCTTCCTTCCTTCCTTCCTTCCTTCCTTCCTTCCTTCCTTCCTACCTTCCTTCCTTTCCTTCCTTCCTTCCTTCCTTCCGCCACTTCCTTCCTTCCTTCCGCCACTTCCTTCCGCCACTTCCTTCCTTCCTTCCTTCCTTCCTTCCTTCCTTCCTTCCTTCCTTCCTTCCTTCCTTCCTTCCTTCCTTCCTTCCTTCCGCCACTTCCTTCCGCCACTTCCTTCCGCCACTTCCTTCCTTCCGCCACTTCCTTGCTTCCTTCCTTACACCACTTCCTTCCTTCCTTCCTTCCTTCCTTCCGCCACTTCCTTCCGCCACTTCCTTCCGCCACTTCCTTCCTTCCGCCACTTCCTTCCTTCCGCCACTTCCTTGCTTCCTTCCTTCCGCCACTACCTTCCGCCACTTCCTTCCTTCCTTCCTTCCTTCCTTCCTTCCTTCCTTCCTTCCTTCCTTCCTTCCTTCCTTCCGCCACTTCCTTCCGCCACTTCCTTACGCCACTTCCTTCCTTCCTTCCTTCCTTCATTCCTTCCTTCCGCCACTTCCTTCCTTCCTTCCTTCCTTCCTTCCTTCCTTCCTTCCGCCACTTCCTTACGCCACTTCCTTCCTTCCGCCACTTCCTTCCTTCCGCCACTTCCTTCCTTCCTTCCTTCCTTCCTTCCTTCCTTCCTTCCTTCCTTCCTTCCTTCCTTCCTTCCTTCCTTCCTTCCGCCACTTCCTTCCGCCACTTCCTTCCGCCACTTCCTTCCGCCACTTCCTTCCGCCACTTCCTTCCGCCACTTCCTTCCGCCACTTCCTTCCGCCACTTCCTTCCTTCCTTCCTTCCTTACGCCACTTCCTTCCTTCCGCCACTTCCTTCCTTCCTTCCTTCCTTCCTTCCTTCCTTCCTTCCTTCCTTCCTTCCTTCCTTCCTTCCTTCCTTCCTTCCTTCCTTCCGCCACTTCCTTCCTTCCTTCCTTCCGCCACTTCCTTCCTTCCTTCCGCCACTTCCTTCCTTCCTTCCGCCACTTCCTTCCTTCCTTCCTTCCTTCCTTCCTTCCTTCCTTCCTTCCTTCCTTCCTCCACTTCCTTCCTTCCTTCCGCCACTTCTGCCACTTCCGCCACTTCCTTCCGCCACTTCCTTCCTTCCTTCCTTCCTTCCGCCACTTCCTTCCTTCCTTCCGCCACTTCCTTCCTTCCTTCCGCCACTTCCTTCCGCCACTTCCTTCCGCCACTTCCTTCCACCACTTCCTTCCGCCACTTCCTCCCTTCCTTCCGCCACTTCTTTCCTTCCACCACTTACTTCCTTCCTTCCTTCCTTCCTTCCTTCCTTCCTTCCTTCCGCCATTTCCTTCCTTCCGCCACTTACTTACTTCCTTCCTTCCTTCCTTCCTTCCTTCCTTCCTTCCTTCCGCCACTTCCTTCCGCCACTTCGGCCACTTCCGCCACTTCCTTCCGCCACTTCCTTCCGCCACTTCCTTCCGCCACTTCCTTCCTTCCTTCCACCACTTCCTTCCTTCCTTCCTTCCTTCCTTCCTTCCTTCCTTCCTTCCTTCCTTCCTTCCTTCCTTCCTTCCTTCCTTCCTTCTGCCACTTCCTTCCTTCCTTCCTTCCTTCCTTCCTTCCTTCCTTCCTTCCTTCCTTCCTTCCTTCCTTCCTTCCGCCACTTCCTTCCTTCCGCCACTTCCTTCCTTCCTTCCGCCACTTCCTTCCTTCCTTCCTTCCTTCCTTCCTTCCTTCCTTCCTTCCTTTCCTTCCTTCCTTCCGCCACTTCCGCCACTTCCGCCACTTCCGCCACTTCCGCCACTTCCTTCCGCCACTTCCTTCCACCACTTCCTTCCGCCACTTCCTTCCTTCCTTCCTTCCTTCCTTCCGCCACTTCCTTCCGCCACTTCCTTCCTTCCTTCCTTCCTTCCTTCCTTTTTTCCTTCCTTACTTCCTTCCGCCACTTTCTTCCGCCACTTCCTTCCTTCCGCCACTTCCTTCCTTCCGCCACTTCCGCCACTTCCGCCACTTCCTTCCGCCACTTCCTTCCTTCCGCCACTTCCTTCCCCCTCTCTTTTCGCCACTTCCTTCCGCCACTTCCTTCCTTCCGCCACTTCCTTCCTTCCTTCCGCCACTTCCGCCACTTCCGCCACTTCCACCACTTCCGCCACTTCCTTCCGCCACTTCCTTCCTCCACTTCCTTCCGTCACTTCCTTCCTTTTTTTTTTTAACAAAGGCTTTTTCCATTCTTTGTATTAGAAACCATTGACATTTTGTAATAACCTTTCCTTGCAGTCACAAACATTCCAGTATTGTGCACTTCCTTGCTTATTAAAATTTACTGTCTCCAAACAGGATCTCCGCAAGTTCACTTTGAACCTAGTGTTACACCTCCTGCTCCTATTCCTCTTCCTCCTCCTATTCCTGCTTCTGTTCCTGCTGCTTTTCCTGTTTCTGCTCCTGCTCCTGTTCCTTCTGCTGCTGCTGTTCCTGCTCTCGCTGGTAAGTCTGTTTTCCAAGCAATTGTAGTCACAGGGATGTGGGTTCCTAGCCAGCACCTCCCTTCAGGCTGCACAGCTTCTGTAGGCAAACAATACTTAAATAGAAACATAAGGGAACATTAAATCTCCTGCTAAGAGAAACATTTTCTGAGACTTTTTTCAAAATAGAAAGGGGATGGTGAAAGCTAACAAAGGGATTGAAATTACTCCTGTCATGTTTGTATTCTCTTGGTCCCTATTTTTGATTTTAGTTTGGGTTTGGATGCTTAGCTGCTTGGATTTTTTAGTTTTGGAGAGTTGTTGTGGTGGGTGGGTGGGTGATTTTTTATTTTTTTCTTTTATTTCTTCTTTCTATTTCTTTATGTTTATTTTAACTGAAGACTTCTTCCTTTCATTATGTTAAAAACCAGTAACCTTTTTTTAATCGTCTTTCCTTTCAACCATAACCAATTCAGCATTTCCTTGCCTTTTAAAATTTCTTCTCTGAAGTCAATTTACTTTCTCTGAACAGACGCCTTTCAGCATCGCATTTCACCCCAAGCAGCTGGAAGACCTCGTACTCCTGTTTCTGCTCCTGCTGGTAAGTCGGCCTGTCAAGCAATTGTAGTCCCTTGGATGTGGGTTCCTAGCCAGCATCTCCTTCCATGCTGCACAGCTTCTGCAGGCAAATACAACAATATTTGATTGCAAACATCATGAAGTAGTAAAACTGGAACTAACAGCAAAGCTGTAAGACTTTTCTCAGAAGAGAAAGAGGATGGTGAAACCTAACACAGGGATTGAAATTACTACTATAATTTTTTATTCTCTGAGGGTGTGGCACAGCAGTTTGCATAGCACTTCGTGCAGGCAGAGTTGCAACTTTTCTTGCAGTTAAGGTTTGCTGTGTGTTGTTTGCAGTGTTTCTGTTGGTTGGTGGGTTTTGGGGTTTGTATTAGTAATGATTTTTATGCAATTGAAATCTGTAGTTAGTACAAGTGTACATAGTCAAATGGAACCCTCCAAAAAGGTTACATCTGTCCAGACCCATTCTTGTGCAGAGTGTTTGAGCTTAGCAGCAGTTTCAGGGGCAGTTGTGCAGGAAACCTGCCTGCAGTGTGAACAGGTGAACAATCTCCTTTCACTGGTGGCTGAGCTTAGAGAGGAAGTTTAAAGACTAAGGAGTATTAGGGATAGTGAAAGGGGAATAGACTGGTGGATTTGCCCTTCCATCCTTGAGGGAAGCCCACCAAGAGTCAGAGGACTCCCATGCCTCTCACTGTCGGACAATAGAAGGACACCTGGTAAGTGGAGTGGAAATGGGTACCTACTTGAGGAGGTAATAATAAAAATTCCTCCCGACCCTCATCCCCAAGCCAGATGCCACCTCAGAATAGGTATGAACCCCTGGATCTAGAGAGTCAGCCAGATGATTTAGAAGAAAATTATCTGCCCAGTGAGCCTCCCACTCATCTGTGAGAAGGATTACCACCTCTGGCATCAGGAAGAAAAAAAGGGTCATTGTAGTGGGTGGCTCCCTTCTAAGGGGAACACAGGGCCCCAAATGTCAACAGGACCCACCCCACAGAGAGGTCTGCTGCCTCCCTGGGGCCTGGGATATCACTGAGAGACTTCCTGGGCTGATTCAGCCCTTTGATTATTATCCACTGCAGATATTCCAGGCTGCCAGTGATGAGATTGAAAAGAGGAGTGTCAGGACAATTAAAAGGGACTTTAGGGCACTGGGACAAGTGGTTGACAGGACAGGGGTACAGTGAAAGGAATAGGAGAGCTCGCATTATCAACAAGTGTCTCAAAGATTGGTGTCATCAGCAGAATTTGGGTTCTTTGATCATGGGGCAACTTTTACAGCACCTGCTCTACTGGAACCAGATGGGCTCCATCTTTCTGTTAAGGACGGAAGGTTTTTAGCTCATGAACTGGCAGAACTTGTTGAAAGGACATCGAACTTGGTCTGAAGGGGAAAGGGGATGCATCTGGGCTGTCTGGAAGCAGGCCCAAGGGTGGTAAGCCTGAGACAGGAGTGAAATCTGCAGCCCAGCTGAGTTGCAGGTATACCAATACATGCAGCACAGGTTACAAACAAGAGCTCGAGGCCATGGTAAAGCAGCAAAGCTATGATGTAATTGCCACCACAGAAATGTGGTAGCATGACTCACATGGCCAGAGTGCTGCACTGGATGGCTACAAGTTCTTCAGGAGAGACAGGAAAGGGAGAAGAGGTGGAGGGGTGGCCCTTTATATTAGGGAGGCTTTTGATACCATGGGTATTGAAAGTTATGAAGATGAATGCCTACGGGTAAGAATTAAGGGGAAGGCCAACAAGGCTGACATCCTACTGGGAGTCTGTTATTGTCCACCCAACCAGGAAGAAGTGGTGGGCAATTCATTCTATAATCAGCTAGAGAATGTTTCTGGATCATCAGACATTTTTCTTGCTGGCGATTTCAACCTGCCGGACATTTTTTGGGAACTCAATACAGCTGTAAAAAGGCAGTCCAGGAAATTTTTTAGAGTTTGCAGAGGACAATTTTTTGTCACAGCTGGTAGGTGAACCCACCAGGGGAGTGACAATGTTAAATCTGTTATTTGCAAATAGAGATGGACTGGTGGGAGATGTGGTAATTGGAAGTCACTCAGGGCACAGTGATAATAAAATTCTAAAATTCTCTATATTTGGTTAAATCAAGAGGAACATTAATAAGACTTTCACAGGTGACTTCTGGAGGGCAGACTTTGGCCTGCTCAGGACACTTATTCAGAGAATTCCTTGGGAAGCAGCCCTTAAAAACAAAGGAGTTCAGGAAGTGTAGGTGAGCTTCAAAACAGAGATCTTGAGGGCACAGGAACAGACTGTCCCTGGGTGCCAAAAGATCAGTCAACGGGGTAAATGTCCAGCCTGGATGGGCAAGAAGATTTTGGAGGAAGTTAGGAATAAAAAAAAGGATGTATTATCTTTGGAAGGAGAGTCAGATCTCTCAGGAAGTATTTAAGGGGGCTGCTAGAGCATGTAGGAAAAAATTAGAGAGGCCAAAGCTCAGTTTGAACTTAAAATGGCGACTTTTGTAAAGATTAATAAAAAATACTTTTGTAAATATATTAATGGTAAAAGGAAGAGTAAGATCAACCTTTGTTGTTTATTAAATGCAGAAAGGAACTTAGTAACTGCAGATGAGGAGAAGGCAGAGGTGCTTAACACCTTCTTTGCCTCAGTTTTTAGTGGGAAGGCTTGCCTTCAGGACAACTGTCCTCTTGGGTTGCTCGATGATACTAGGGAGCAGAATGGTCCCCCCATTTTCCCAGGAGGCAGTCAGAGAACTGAGCTGCTTGGATGTTCATAAATCCATGGGTCCAGGTGGGATCCATCCCAGGGTGATGAGAGAGCAGGCAGATGAGCTTGCGAAGCTGCTCTCTATCATTTACCAACAGTCCCGGCTCACTGGTGAGGTTCCAGCTGACTGGAAGCTGGCCAATGTGTCAATCATTCATAAAAAAAGGGTGGAAAGGAGGATCCTGTTAATTATAGGCCAGTCAGCCTGAGCTCAGTCCCCCAGTAAGTTTATATGGAGTGTCATCACACAGCGCTTACAGGATGGCCAGAGTATCAGACCCAGTCAGACCCAGCAAGGGTTTAGGAGGAGTTGGTCATGTTTGACCAATGTGGTCTCCTTTTATGACCAAGTGACCCACCTGGTCAAAGTAGAAAAGGCTGTTGATGTTGTGTGCCTGGACTCCAGCAAGGCCTTTGGCACTGTCTCCAACAGCATACTCCTAGACAAGCTGGCAGCCCACGGCTTGGGCAGGAGCACTCTGTGCTGGGTTCCGAACTGGCTGCAGGGCCAGGCCCAGAGAGTGGTGGTGAGCAGTGCTGCATCCAGCTGGCAGCCAGGCACCAGGGGTGTCCCTCAGGGCTCTGTGCTGGGGCCAGTTTTGTTCAATATCTTCACTGATGCCATGGATGAGGGAATTGAGTCTTTCATTAGTAAGTTTGCAGACAACACTAAGCTGGGAGCGTGTGTTGATCTGTTGGAGGGTACGAGGGCTCTGCAGAGAGATCTGGAATGGTTGGATGGATGGGCAGAGCCTAACAAGGTGAAGTTTAATAAATCCAAGTGCTGAGTCCTGCATTTTGGCCACAATAGCCACCTGCAATGTTATGGGCTGGGGATGGTGGGGCTGGACAGTGCCCAGGCAGAAAAGGACTTGGGGTTACTGTTTGACACTGGCTGAACATGAGCCAGCAGTGTGCCCTGGTGGCCAAGAAAGCCAATGGCATCCTGGCCTGTGTCAGGGATTGTGTGGCCAACAGGAGCAGGGAGGTCATCCTTCCCCTATACTCGGCACTGGTGAGGCCACACTTTGAGTGTTGTGTCCAGTTCTGGGTCCCTCAGTTTAAGAAGGATGTTGAGATACTTAAGGGCATCCAAAGGAGGCAACAAGGCTGGTGAGGGGCTGGGAACACAAATCCTGGGAGGAATGACTGAGGGAGCTGGGGCTCTTCAGCCTGGAGAAAAGGAGACTCAGAGGCGACTTTAGCACTCTCTGCAACTTCCTGAAAGGCGGCTGTGCTCAGGTGGGGGTTGGTCTCTTTCTCCAGGCAGCAACTGACAGAACCCAAGGACACAGTCTCAAGCTGCATCAGGGGAAATATAGGTTTGATAATAGGAAAAAGTTTTTTATAGAAAGGGTGATAAAGTAGCAGAATGGTCTACCCAAGGAGGCGGTGGAGTCACCATCCCTGCATGTGCTTAAAAAAAGACTGGATGTGGCACTCGATGCCATGGTTTAGTGCTTTAGCGGAGATGTTAAGGCATGGGTTGGACTCAATGATGTTTAAGGTCTTTTCCAACCTAGTCATTCTGTGAATTCTGTGAATACTGTGGGTTTTTTCTATTGGTCCCCATTTGCTTGGCTATTTTAGGGTTGGGTTTGTTTTTTTTTTTTTTTTTTCCTTGGTTGCTTGGATTTTTTTTTGTTTTGCAAAGTAGCAGTAGTGAGTGGGTGGGTGTTTGTTTTTTGACTTTTTTTTCCTATTTTCTCCCCTTTTTTGCCCCCCAAAGGCTTCTTCCTTTCATTTTATTGTAAAGCAATAATAGTTTTTGATCATCTTCTGCAAAAATAACCATTTCAGTTCTATGCATTTCCTTGCTTTTAAAAACTTACCTTCTCTGAACAGATCTATTTCGGATTAGACCACCCCGTACACCTACTATTCCTGTTCCAGCTCCCGCAGGTAAGTCTGCTTGTCAAACAATTCTAGTCCCCTGGATGTGGGTTCCTAGCCAGCATCACCCTTCATGCTGCACATCTTCTGTAGGCAAATACAGCAACACTTAAGGGAAAACATAATGGAGCATTAAAACTAGTGCTAACAGAAATGTTGTCATACTTTCTAAAGAAGAGAAAGGGGATGGTAGAAGCTAAAATAGGGATTAAAATTATTACTGGAAAGTTTTTTGGTTGGTCTCTATTTCCTTCTAGCTTTTTTTTGTTTTAGTTTGAGTTTGAATGCTTGGTTGTATGGACTTTTTTGGTTTTGGGGAGTGGTAGAAGTGGGTGGATGGGTGTTTGCATTTTGGTTTTTTCCTTTTATTACTTCTTTTAAATACTTTCTTTTATTTTAATAACAAAAGGGGTTTTCATTTCTGTTCCAAACCATTCAAATTCTGTAATAGCCTTTCCTTTCAAACATAGCCACTTGCAATCTGTGCAATTCCTTGGTTTATAAATCCTATTTTTACTCAAGAGATAATATTTTGCCTTGTGTTTCACCCCAAGCACCTCATACACCTCCTGCACCTCCTCCGCCTCCTGTTCCTGCTCCGGTTTCAGCTGGTGAGTCTCTTTTTCAAGCAATTGTAGTCACTGGGATGTGGGTTCCTTGCCAGCATCTCCCTTCATGCTGCACAGCTTCTGTAGGAAAATGTGACAACACTTAATTGTAAACATAATGGAGCAATAAAGTTAACGCAAAGAGAAACATTCGAAGACACTCTTCAGAAGAGAAAGGGGATGGTGAAAGCTGACATAGGGATTAAAATTAATGCTGGAGGAATTTTTGTTAATAATGGGTCTTTAATATGCTTTGATACTTTTGATATTACACTAGGTTTAGCTGCTTGGTTGGTCGGATTATTTTTGATTTTGGGAAGTGGTCGTGGTGAGCGGGTGGGTGTTTGATTTTTGGTTTTTTTTCTTTTATTTCTTCTTTTTATTTCTTTATTTTTTTTAACTGAAGACTTTTTCCTTTCATTATGTTGTAAACGATTAACATTTTTTAAATCATCTTTCCATTCAACCATAACCATTTCCATTCTGTGCATTTCCTTGGTTTTCAAAATTTATCTTCTCTGAAGTAAAATTACTTTCTCTGAACAGAATCTTTCTGGCATCACTTCAAACCCCAACCAGCTGGTATCTTGTACTGTGATCTAGCTTGAAAACAAACTAGTGTCAGATTCCAAGCCAGAACTACAGTTTAATAGGACAATTAAAATACAGGCAGAAAACACTGGCAGGAAACCTAGAGAGTCAGGATACAACCTGACACCCAGTTGGACGAGGTGGTGGTAGCAGTCTGATCAAATGGTGGCTGCAGTCCTGCCGGAGTGATAGATGTGGTTCTGTTGATGCGCTGATCCTGTAGAAGGTTCTGGTCTTCCTCTGAAGATCCAGTGGTGGTTATGTACTTCTTGTCCTCTGGGAATCCAGTCAGTAAGGCCATTCTGGTGTTCCAAACCTCAGATTGTATCCAGGAAGGAATGCTTGGTTCTCCCCGTTGGGCAGAGCATCTCAAATGGGATGATGTAATTTTATGGGTGATGCAGTGAGACCTTGATGGTCCACGAGCAGACATAGGCCCCTGGAGGGAGTTGTCAGTGATGAGTCATGGAGACAATAAAGAATACTGCCCCATTTCTCTAAACAGCTGACATAGATGGTAATAGGCTACACACCTCGGGGTTACATTTTCCATGACACCCTAAGACACTGAAGTAAATTTACTTTCTCTGAGCAGACTCCTTTCACAGTCGCATTCAACCCCAAGGACCCGCTACACCTTGTACTCCTGCTCCTGATGATAAGTTGGCTTGTCAAGAAATTATAGGCATTTGGATGTGTGTTCCTAGCCAGCATCTGCCTTCATGCTGCACAGTTTCTGCAGACAAATACATCATTTTAAACATAATGGAGCAATAACACTACTGCAAACATTTTGAAATGGCCATTTCTTGCATCCATAACTATTTCAGTTCCTTGCATTTCCTTGCTTTTTAAAATGTACCTCCTCTGAAGTAATTTTACTGTTTTTGAAAAGATTTTTTCTGGATTCCTGTTTCAGCCCAAGCTGCTCGTACACCTCCTGCACTAGCACAAGCTCATGATGGTAAGTCTGCTTGTCAAGCAATTGTACTCACTGGGATGTGGATTCCTAGCCAGCATCTGCCTTCATGCTGCACAGCTTCTGCAGACAAATGCAAAAATATTTAAATGTTAACATAATGGAGCAACAAAACTAGTGCAAACAGAAACATTCTGAGACATTTATCAGAAGAGAAAGGGAATGGTGAAAGCTAACACAGGGATTAAAATCATTACTGGAATGTATTTACTCTTAGTTCCTATGCCTTTTGTGGGTTTGTTTTGGTTTTATTTTGGGTTTCGATGTTTGGTTGCTTGGACTTTTTTGGTTTTGGGGAGTGATTGACGTGGGTAGGTGGATAGGTTTTTGATTTTAGAAATTTTTCTTTTCTAATTTTCATTCTATCCTATTTTCTTTTGTTCTTTCTTTCATTCTTTCTTTCCTTTTTTTTTAATAACCAAAGGGTTTTTCATTTCCATCTGATATAAAATACTCCCATTTTGAATTAGGATTTCCTTTCAAACACAACCGTTTCCAAACACTTCATTTCCTTAGTTTTTAAATCCTACTTTTACTCAACAGATATTCTCCAGCCTCGTGTTTCACCCCAAGCAGCTCGTGCAATTCCGGCTCCTGTTCCTGCTCCTGTTCTTGCTCCTATTCCTGCTCTGGCTCCTGCTCCTGCTCCTGCTCCTGCTCCTGCTCCAGTTCCAGCTCTTCTTCTTCCTCCTGCTCCTGGTCCTGCCCCTGCTCCTGCTCCAGTTCCTGCTCCGGCTCATGGTCCTCGTCCTGCTGGTAAGTCTCTTCTTCAAGACAACAGACACTGTAGTTACTGGGTTATGCCTTCCTAGCCAGCATCTCCCTTCATGCTGCAAAGCTTCTGTAGGCAAATACAGCAACACTTTAGTGTAACGATAATGGTCCAATTCAGCTCATGCAAAGAGAAATGCTCTGAGACATTCTTCACACAAGAAGGAGAGGTGTAAATAATACAGGGATTAAAATTTTTATCAGATTGTAGAAAAACCTGCTTTCCTTGATTAAAAAACACACTTTAGGATTTATGAGCAGGAGGGGTATAATATGTCCTTTGTCTATTAAGGACGAATATAGAATATTTATATGAAATGTCTTTCAAATAAGCAATTAAGACATGGAGCAAACAGTTGTAAGTACTTCAAATACGTAGTCTTGTCAGAACTATTCAACAGCAAATGTAGATTCTCTCCTGATTTGCTTCTATTCATTTTTTTTTATTCCAGCATTCTGGGGACGTCCAAGATTCAGAACCTATACTGTGTCTGAAACCGACTCAGACTACAGTAGTATGACCCCCGACGGAACCTATACTGTGTCTGGAAGCGACTCTGTCTTCACTTCGTCACCCAGCAGATCCTATAGTCTATCTGGAACCGACTCAGGCCTCCATAGTCTGACACTCGGCAGAACCTATACTGTGTCTGGAAGCGGCTCAGCCTTCAGTACGTCACCCAGCAGATACTATACTGCGTCTGAAGGCGACTCACCCAGCAGATACTATACTGCATCTGAAGGCGACTCACCCAGCAGATACTACACTGCGTCTGAAGGCGAATCACCCAGCAGATACTATACTGCGTCTGGAAGCAACATATTTGCAGGTGTGTCATTCTACAGAATCTGTACTGTCTCTGGAACCAACACTTCCATTCTATGCATCTCCTTTCTTTTTAAAATGTACCATCTCAGAAGTAAATTTACTATCTCTGACTCAACTCCTTAGGGCATCCCCAAGGAGCCAGTACACCTCGTGCTCCTATTCCTGCTGTTGATTATAAGTCTGCTTCTGAAAATATTAGAGCCATCTGGATGTGGGTTGAGAGACCACATCCATGGGGAGTGGTTGAGGTGGGTGGGTGTTTGCATTTTGAATTTTTTTCCTTTTATTACGTCTTTTATTTGCATGCTTGCTTGATTTCTCTTTTTATTTCATAGCAAAATTGTTTTTCCTCTATTTCTATTACAAACCATTCATATTCTGTAATAGCCTTTCCTTTCAAACATAACCATTTCCAATCACTGCATTTCTGTGGTTTGTAAATCCTATTTTTCCTCAAGGGATAATACTCAGCCTCATGTTTCACCCCAAGCAGCTCGTACACCTCCTGGTCCTCCTGCTCCTGGTCCTGGTCCTGGTCCTGGTCCTGGCCCTGGGCCTGCTCCTGGTCCTGGTCCTGCTCCTTCTCCACCTCCTGCTGGTAAGTTTTCTTTTCAGGCAGTTGTAGTGACTGGGATGTCACTACAACTGCCTGCATCTCCCTTCACGCTGTGCAGCTTCTGTAGGCAAATACAGCAACACTTCATTGTAAACATAATGGAGCATTACAACTAGTGCAAACAGAAATGTCATGATACTTTATAGAGAAGGGAAAGCTGTAGGTGGAAGCAAACATAGGGTTTAAAATTATTATTGGAAATATTTTCCATTCGTCTCTATGTCCTTGTGGGTTTGCTTTGGTTTTTCTTTGGGTTTGGATGCTTGGTTGCTTGGAATCTTTTGGTTTTGGGGAGTGGTTGAGGTGGGTGTGTGGGTGTTTGATTTTTTATTTTCTTATTTAAATGCTTATTTTAATACTCTTTTTTTAATAATAGATTTGTTTTTCTATTTTTCTGTTACAAACCATTCATATATTTAATCATTGTTCATTTCAATCATAACCATTTCCAATATGTTCATTGCCTTGGTCCTTAAATCTTTTCTAGAAGAGATAATATTAAGCCTTGTGTTTCACCCTAACAGCTCATAGACCTCCAGCTGCTCCTGGTCCTGCTCCTGCTCCTGCTCTCGTTGCTGCTCCTGCTCCTGGTCCTGGTCCGGGTCCTGGTCCGGGTCCTGCTGGTAAGTCTCTTCTTCAAGAGAGCAGCCACTGTAGTCACTGGGATGTGGTTTCCTAGCCAGCATCTCCCTGCACGCTGCACAGCTTCTGTAGGCAAATACAACAACACTTTAGTATAACAAAAATGGAGCAATTCACCTAGTGCAAAGAGAAATGTTCTGAGAGATTCTTCACACAAGAAAGAAGTGGTGTAACTAACACAGGGATTGAAGCTTTTGTCAGACTGTTGGAGAAGTTGCTTTCCTTGATTAAAAAACACACTTTAGGATTTATAAGGACCAGGGGAAAAATATGTGTGTGAAAATATGTAAAACTTCAAACAATGTCTAATTACAATACTTTGTAGGGCAAGATACTTGTGCTAATGTCGTTTGCCTATTAAGGATAATAAAGAATATTTATATGCCATGTCTTTCAAATAAGCAATTAAGAGGCAGACAGTTGTAAATACTTCAAATACATAGTCGTGTCAAAGCTATTTTACAACAAATGTAGATTCTCTCCTGATATGTTTATGTTCATTTTTTTTTATTCTAGCATTCTGGGGACGTCCAAGATTCAATACCTACAGTCTGTCTGAAATCGACTCAGGTTACAGTAGTATGACACCCGACAGAACCTACACTCTGTCTGGAAGCGACTCAGTCTTCACTTCATCACCCAGCAGATCCTATAGTCTATCTGGAACCGACTCAGGCCTCCATAGTCTGACACTCGGCAGAACCTATACTGTGTCTGGAAGCGGCTCAGCCTTCAGTACGTCACCCAGCAGATACTATACTGCATCTGAAGGCGACTCACCCAGCAGATACTATACTGCGTCTGAAGGCAACTCATTCTTCAGTACGTCACCCAGCAGATACTATACTGCATCTGGAAGCAACATGTCTGGAGGTGTGTCATCCTACAGAATCTGTAATGTCTCTGGAACCAACATTGCCTTTCCTTCCAACTACAAGCATTTCCATTCCATACATCTCCTTTCTTTTTAAAATTTACCATCACTGAAGCAAATTCACTTTCTCTGAACAGACTCCATAGGGCCTCCCCAAGGAGCCAGTACACCTCGTGCTCCTATTCCTGCTTTTGGTGGTAAGTGTGCTTGTGAAAATGTTATAGTGATTTGGATGTGGGTTGAGATCCCACATCCAAGTGGACTGTTTGCGGTGGGTGGGTGGGTGTATGCATTTTGATTTTTTTCCTTTTACTACCTCTTTTAATTGCATGCTTGCTTGCTTTCTTTTTTTTTTTCCTTTTTAAATTGCAAAGTTGTTTTTCCTATATTTCTATGACATACCATTCATATTCTGTAATAGCCCTTCTTTTTAAACTTAACCATTTCCAATGGGTGCCTTTCCATGGTTTATAAATCCTATTTTTCCTCAAGAGATAATATTCAGCCTCATGTTTTCCCCTCAAGCAGCTCGTACACCTCCTGGTCATCCTGGTGCTGCTCCTGCTCCTGCTCCTGCTGGTAAGTCTCTTTTTCCAGCAATTGTACTCACTGGGATGTGGGCTCCTAGCCAACATCTCTCTTCATGCTGCACAGCTTCTGTATACCAATACAGAAACGCTTCACTGGAAACGTAATGAAGCATTACTAATATGTCAAACAGAAATGTTTTTATACTTTTTAGAGAAGTGTAAGGGGATGGCAATGTCTAACAGACAGTTTAAAATTATTATTGGAAAGTTTTATTTTTCTAATTGTTTCAATTTTTTTTTCCAAATTGTTTCAAATTGTATGTCATTTTCAAATTTCATTTCAAATTGTTTTTTCTTTATTTCTCTTACAAATCATTCTTATTTATTAATAGCCTTTCCTTTAAACCATAACCATTTCCAATCTGTGCATTGCCTTAGTTTTTAAATATTACTTTTAATCAAGAGATAGTATACAGCCTCGCGCTTCACCCCTAGCAGCTCATAGACCTCCTGCTCCTCCTGCTCCTGCTCCTGCTCCTGCTCCACTTCCTGCTCGCGTTCCTGCCCCTGGTCCTGCTCCTGGGCCTGGTCCTCGTCCTGCTGGTAAGTCTCTTCTTCAAGCAATTGTAGTCATTGGGATGTGGGTTCCAAGCCAGCATCTCCCTTCATGCTGCGCAGCTTCTGTAGGCAAATACAGCAACAGTTTAGTATAACGACAATGGAGCAATTCACCTAGTGCAAAGAGAAATGTTCTGAGACATTCTTCACACAAGAAAGAAGTGGTGCAAATAACACAGGGATAAAAATTTTTGTCAAGACTGTAGAAGTTTCTGGTTTCCTTGATTAAAAAACACACTTTAGAATTTATAAGGATGAGGGGAAAAATATGTCTGTGAGAATATCTAAAACTTCAAACAACGTCTGATTACAATAATTCCTAGGGCACGACAGTTGTGAATGTGTCCTTTGTCTATTAAGGACTAATATAGACTATTTATATGAAATGTCTTTCAAATAAGCAATTAAGACATGGAGCAAACAGTTGTAAGTACTTCAAATACGTACAGAGACCTATTTAACAGCAAATGTAGATTCTCTCGTGATTTGTTTCTATTTTTTTATTCCAGCATTCTGGGGACGTCCAAGATTCAATACCTACAGTCTGTCTGAAACTGATTCAAACTACAGTAGTATGACCCCCGACGGAACCTATACTGTGTCTGGAAGCGACTCTGTCTTCACTTCGTCACCCAGCAGATCCTATAGTCTATCTGGAACCGACTCAGGCCTCCGTAGTCTGACACTCGGCAGAACCTATACTGTGTCTGGAAGCGGCTCAGCCTTCAGTACGTCACCCAGCAGATACTATACTGCGTCTGAAGGCGACTCACCCAGCAGATACTATACTGCATCTGAAGGCGACTCACCCAGCAGATACTATACTGCGTCTGGAAGCAACATATTTGCAGGTGTGTCATCCTACAGAACCTGTACTACCTCTGGAACCAACAATGCCTTTCCTTCTAACTATAACCATTTCAATTCTATGCATCTCCTTTCTTTTTAAAATGTACCATCTCAGAAGTAAATTTACTATCTCTGACTCAACTCCTTAGGGCATCCCCAAGGAGCCAGTACACCTTGTGCTCCTATTCCTGCTGTTGATTATAAGTCTGCTTCTGAAAATATTAGAGCCATTTGGTTATGGGTTGAGAGATCACATCCATGGGGAGGGATTGAGGAGGGTGTGTGGGTGTTTGCATTTCGATCTTTTTCATTTTATTACGTCTTTTGATTGCATGCTTTTTTGCTTTCTCCTTTTTTTTAATTGCAAAATTGGTTTTCATTTATTTCTATTACAAACCATTCATATTCTCTAATACGCTTTTTATTTCAACCATAACCATTTCCAATTGGTGCATTTCCTTGGTTTCTAAATCCCATTTTTCCTCAAGAGATAATATTCAGCCTCGTGTTTCACCCCAAGCAGCTCGTACACCTCCTGGTCCTCCTGGTCCTGGTCCTGGTCCTGGTCCTGGGCCTGGGCCTGGTCCGGCTCCTGCTCCTGCTGGTAAGTCTCTTTTTCAAGCAATTGTAGTCATTGGCATGTGGATTCCTCGCCAGGATCGCTCTTCATGCTGTACGGCTTCTGTAGGCAAATACAGCAACACTTCATTGTAAACGTAATGGAGCATTACACCTAGTGCAAACAGAAATGTTATGATACTTTCTAAAGAAGAGAAAGGCAATGGTGGAAGCTAACACAGGGTTTAAAATTATTAATGGAAACTTTTTCCATTGGTGTCTTTGTCCTTGTGTGTTTCTTTTGGTTTTATAAGGGTTTGGATGTTTGGTTGCTTGGAGTTATTTTGGTTTTGGGGAGTGGCTAAGGTGGGTATGTGGGTGTTTGATATTTTATTTTCTTATTTAATTGCTTCTTTTAAAAACTTTTTTTTTTTACAGAATTGTTTTTTCCTATTTTTCTTTCATAAACGATTCTTATTCTATAATAGCCTTTCCTTTCAATCATACCCATTTCCAATCTGTTAATTGCCTTGGTTTTAAAAGTTACTTTTACTCAAGAAATAAATTTCACCTCATGTTTCACACCTAGCAATGCCTAGACCTCAAGCTCCTGCTCCTGCTCCTGCTCTTGCTCCTGGTCCTGCTCCTGCTCTCGTTGCTGCTCCTGGTCCTGGTCCTGGTCCGGGTCCGGGTCCTGGTCCTGCTGGTAAGTCTCTTCTTCAAGAGACCAGTCACTATAGTCACTGGGATGTGGCTTCCTAGCCAGCATCTCCCTTCACACTACACAGCTTCTGTAGGCAAATACAGCAACACTTTAGTATAACGATAATGGAGCAATTCACCTAGTGCAAAGAGAAATGTTCTGAGACATTCTTCACACAAGAAAGAAGTGGTGTAACTAACGCAGGGATTAAAGTTTTTGTCAGGCTGTAGAAGAAGTTGCTTTCCTTGATTAAAAAACACACCCTAGAATTTATAAGGATGAGGGGAAAAATATGTCTGTGAGAATATGTAAAACTTCAAAACAACGTCTGATTACAACACTTCCTAGGGCAAGATACTTGTCGTTTGCCTATTAAGGATTAATATAGAATATTTATATGCCATGCATTTCATATAAGCAATTAAGACAAGCAGCAAACAGTAGTAAGAACTTACAATACGCACTCTTTCAGAGCTATTTTACAGCAAATGTAGATTCTCTCCTGATATGTTTATGTTCATTTTTTTATTCCAGCATTCTGGGGACGTCCAAGATTCAATACCTACAGTCTGTCTGAAACCGACTCAGGTTACAGTAGTATGACACCCGACAGAACCTACATTCTGTCTGGAAGCGACTCAGTCTTCACTTCATCACCCAGCAGATCCTATAGTCTATCTGGAACTGACTCAGGCCTCCATAGTCTGACACTCGGCAGAACCTATACTGTGTCTGGAAGCGGCTCAGCCTTCAGTACGTCACCCAGCAGATACTATACTGCGTCTGAAGGCAACTCATTCTTCAGTACGTCACCCAGCAGATACTATACTGCATCTGGAAGCAACATATTTGGAGGTGTGTCATGCTACAGAACCTGTACTGTCTCTGGAACCAACATTGCCTTTCCTTCCAACTACAAGCATTTCCGTTCCACACATCTCCTTTCTTTTTAAAATTTACCATCTCTGAAGCAAATTCACTTTCTCTGAACAGACTCCATCGGGCCTCCCCAAGGAGCCAGTACACCTTGTGCTCCTATTCCTGCTGTTGGTGGTAAGTGCGCTTGTGAAAACATTATAGTGATTTGGATGTGGGTTGAGAGCCCACATCCTAGGGGACTGTTTGCGGTGGGTGTTTGCATTTTGATTTTTTTCCTTTTATTACTTCTTTTAATTGCATGCTTGCATGCTTTTTCCTTTTTTTTTAACTTGCAAATGTAGTTTTCCTTCATTTCTATTACAAACCATTCATATTGTGTAACAGCCTTTCTTTTCAACCATAACCATTTCCAATGGGTGTATTTCCTTGGCTTGTAAATCCTATTTTTCCTCAAGAGATAATATTCAGTCTCATGTTTCACCCCAAGCGGCTCGTACACCTCCTGGTCCTCCTGGCCCTGGTCCTGGTCCTGGTCCGGCTCCTGCTCCTGCTGGTAAGTCTCCTTTTCAAGCAATTTGCAATCACTAGGATGTGGGTTCCTAGCCAACATCTCTCTTCATGTTGCACAGCTCCTGCATGCAAATACAGCAACACTTCATTGTAAACAAAATGGACCATTACACCTAGTGCACAGAAATCTTATGATCTCTTTAGAGAAGTTAAATAGGATGGTGGAAGCTAACACAGGGTTTAAAATTATTATTGGAAAGGTTTTTCCGTTGGTCTCTTTATACTTATGGGTTTGTTTTGGTTTTACATTGGGTTTGGGTGCTTGGTTGGTTGGACCCTTTAGTTTTCGGGACCTGTTGAAGTGGGTGGGTGGGTGTTTGATTTTTAATTTTTTTCTTTCATTGCTTCTTTTAAAGATTTTTTTTTAAATAACAGAATTGTTTTTCCTATTTTTCTATTGTAAAATATTTGTATTTTTTAATAGCCTTACTTTTCAACCATAACCATTTCCAATGTGCATCGCTGTGATTTTTAAATCTTACTTTTACTCAAGAAATAATATTTAGCTTCGCTTTTCATGTCTAGCAGCTCCTGTTCCTGCTCCTGCTCCAGCTCCTGCTCCTGCTCCTGCTCCAGCTCCTGGTCCTGCTCCGGCTCCTGGTCCTGGTCCTGCTGGTAAGTCTATTCTTCAGGAGAGCAGTCACTGTAGTCACTGGGATGTGGCTTCCTAGCCAGCATCTCCCTTCACGCTACACAGCTTCTGTAGGCAAATACAGCAACACTTTAGTATAACGATAATGGAGCAATTCACCTAGTGCAAAGAGAAATGTTCTGAGACATTCTTCACACAAGAAAGAAGTGGTGTTACTAACACAGAGATTTAAATTTTTATCCAACTATAGAAGAAGTTTGTTTCTTGATTAAAAACCACACCCTAGAATTTATAAGGACGTGGGGAAAAATATGTCTGTGAGAATATGTAGAACTTCAAACAACATGTGATTACAATAATTCCTAGGGCAAGACAGTTGTGCTAATGTCCTTTGTCTATTAAGGATTAATATAGAATATTTATATGAAATGTCTTTCAAATAAGCAATTAAGATAAGGAGCAAGCAGTTGTAAGTACTTCAAACACTTACTCTTGTCAGAGCTATTTAACAGCAAATGTAGATTCTCTCCTGATTTGCTTCTATTCATTTTTTTTTATTCCAGCATTCTGGGGACGTCCAAGATTCAATACCTACAGTCTGTCTGAAACCGATTCAAACTACAGTAGTATGACCCCCGACGGAACCTACACTCTGTCTGGAAGCGACTCAGTCTTCACTTCATCACCGAGCAGATCCTATAGTCTATCTGGAACCGACTCAGGTCTCCATAGTCTGACACTCGGCAGAACCTATACTGTGTCTGGAAGCGGCTCAGCCTTCAGTACGTCACCCAGCCGATACTATACTGCGTCTGAAGGCGAATCACCCAGCAGATACTATACCGCGTCTGGAAGCAACATATTTGGAGGTGTGTCATCCCACAGAACCTGTACTGTCTCTGGAACCAACATTGCCTTTCCTTCCAACTACAAGCATTTCCATTCCATACATCTCCTTTCTTTTTAAAATTTACCATCTCTGAAGCAAATTCACTTTCTCTGAACAGACTCCATAGGGCCTCCCCAAGGAGCCAGTACACCTCGTGTTCCTACTCCTGCTGTTGATTATAAGTCTGCTTGTGAAAATGTTATAGTGATTTGGATATGGGTTGAGAGCCCACATCCATGGGGAGAGATTGAGGTGATTGGGTGGGTGTGTGCATTTTGATTTTTTTCCTTTTATTACTTCTTTTAATTGCATGCTTGCTTGCTTTTTCCTTTTTTTAATAGCAAAATTGGTTTTCATTTATTTCTATTACAAACCATTCATATCCTGTAATAGGCTTTTATTTTCAACCATAACCATTTCCAATTGGTGCCTTTCCATGGTTTATAAATCCTATTTTTCCTCAAGAGATAATATTCAACCTCGTGTTTCAGCCCTAGCAGCTCGTACATCTCCTGGTCATCCTGCTCCTTCTTTTAAGTCACTTTTTCAAGCAATTGTAGTCACTGGGATGTGGGTTCCTAGCTGCCATCTCCCTTCCTGCTGCACAGCTTCTGTAGGCCTATCCCGTAACACTTAATTATAAACACAATGGAGCTTTAAACCTCGTGCAAACAGAAATGTTATAATACTTTTTAAGATGTAGGCTAACACAGGGATTAAAATTAATACTGGAGGATTTTTTTTCCCTATGTGTCCTGTATTTGCTTAGATATTTTTTGTTTTAGTCTGGGTTTAGGTGCTTGGTTGGTTGGATTCTTTTTGGTTTTTCAAAGTGGTCCTTGTGGTTGGGTGGTGTTTTAGTTTTGATCTTTTTTTTTAGCATTTCTTTTAATTACATTTCTTAAACTAAGTCCCTTCTCCTTTCTTTCTGTTTTAAACCATTAACATTTTTATAATAACTTTTCCTTTCAACCATAAGCATTTCAGGTCTTAGTGTTTACTTGTTTGTTAAAACTTACTTTTTTTCAACAGGTAATTTTCAGCCTTCAATTTCATCCCACGCAGCCAGTACACCTGCTACTCCTACTTCTCCTGATGGTAAGTCTGCTTTTCAAGAAATTATAGTCTCTTGGATGCGGGTTTCTAGGCAGCATCTCCCTTCATGCTGATCAGATCTTGTACGTAAATACAACAATACTTTATTTTAAACATAAGGGGCAATAAAACGAGTGCTAACAGAAATGTGAGATTTTTTAAAGAGAGAATGAGGATGGTGAAACCTAACACAGGGATTAAAATTACTTGTGTAATTTTTCTTTTGGTTCTTGACTGCATGAAAAATTTTTGTTTTCAGTTTGGATTTGGTTGGTTGGGTTCTTTGGTTTTGGGGAGTGGTTCCGCTGGGTGGTTTGGTGTTGGGGCTCTAATTTTTTTGTTTTAAAATTATCTCCGCCTTCAACTTTTTTTTTTTACTGAAGGCATTTCTTTTCTTTATGTGATAAATCATTGTAATAGCCTTCCCTTGCAAACATAACCATTTCAGTTTCATATATTTCCATAGTTTTAAAATTCACCTTCTCTGAAGTACATTTACTTTCTCTACACAGAATCATTTCAGCTTGTCTTCGTACCCCAAGGAACCATTTCACCTCGTACTCCTGATCCTAATGGTAAGTCTGCTTGTCAAGAAATTATAGTCATTTGGATGTAGGTTCCTTGCCAGCATCTTCCTTCATGCTGCACAACTTCTGAAGACAAATACAACAATACTTGATTGTAAACATAATGGAGCAATAACACTATCGCAGATATTTTGAAATAGTAATTTATTGCAACTATAGCCATTTCAAATCTGTGCATTTCTTTGCGTTTAAAAATGTACCTCCTCTGAAGTCATTTTATTTTCTCTGAACAGCCTCTTTTCAGTTTCCGGTTTCAGCCCAAGCTGCTCGTACACCTCCTGCACTAGCACAAGCTCATGATGGTAAGTCTGCTTGTCAAATAATTGTAGTCACTGGGATGTCAGTTCCTAGCCAGCATCTGCCTTTATGCTGCACAGCTTCTGCAGTCAAATACAACAATCCTTAATTGTAAACATAATGGAGCATTAAAACTATTGCTAACAGAAATATTCTGAGACATTTATCAGAAGAGAAAGGGGTGGTGAAAGCTAACACAGGGATTAAAATTACTGCCGTGATTCTCTCCATTGGTGCCCAATAGCTTGGCTATTTTTGGTTTGGGGTTCTTTTTTGGTTGGTTGCTTTTTATGATTTTTTTGGTTTTCCAGAGTAGCAGTAGTGTGTGGGTGGCTTTTTGACGTTTTGAATTTTTTTCTTACTTTTTTTTTTTTTTTTGCCATATGCTTCTTCCTTTCATTATGTTACATACCATTAGCGTTTTTTAATCATATTCTCTTGCAAACACAACCATTTCAGTTCTGTGCTTTTCATTGCTTTTAAAAATTTACCTTCTCTGAAGTAAATGTATTATCTCTGAACAGATATATTTCAGGTGAGCTTTGGACCCAGAGCACCCCGTACACCTGCTACTTCTACTCCTGCTGGTAAGTCTTCTTTTTGAATGTTTTCTTTTCTAACTTAGTTTAATTACATTCTTTCTTTCATTCTTTCTTTTGTTCTTTCTTTCTTTTTAAGAGCCAAAGGCTTTTTCCTTTCTTTCTGTTATAAAACATTAACATTCAGAATAAGTTTGTTTCCTTGAATAAAAAACACAGCTTTGGAGTTAATATGATGAGAAATAAAAGATGTCTTTATGTGAATACTTGTAGCACTTCATTTAAAGTGCTATAGCAACTATTTACGGGCTAGGATACTTGTGCTAATGTCCTTTGTCTATTAAATATTTATATATAATAATCAGGTGCCATGTGTTTCAAAGAAGCATTTAAGGAGCAAACATCTAGAAGTACTTCACATACATGCCCTTGTAAGGAGCATTTAAGAGCAAACGTTAATTCTCTCTCGATTTGTTTTTTATCCTTTTGTTTACTCTAGCACAGCGGAGAGTGCCTAGACACAGAGTCCACACTGTGTCTGGAACCAACGTACCCCCCTTTGTGCTACCAGCCAGACCCTACAGTGCATCTGACACCAACATCCCCTCCAGTGCGATGCCACGTCGAACAGGTTTTGGGTCATCAATGGAACCAGCCATCAACCTGATTCCAACCAGATCCAATATTGGGCCATCCATGGATGCATCCTCCCACACGAGACAAAACAGAGCTTTTACCATGCCCTCAAGCAACACGCCCTCCCACCTGACAGGAAACACAGCTGGTATTGGGTCTTCATCCTTCAGTTTCAGACCACGCAGAACCAGTTCTTTGCCTTCAGTAGCTCCTTTCAGGCGGGATGTGATACCCAGCACTAGAAGAAATAAGGAAATTTAATTATCAGATGTGAGAGAGTTCTTCATAGAAATACTAGCTTCTCTCCCGAAGAAAAACACTCCAGCAACACAAGATCTAAATAAAGTACAGTCTTACCTACTTTTGTATTGTGGTTCACTGTAGATATTTTTTGTAATTTCATATTGTTATGAAAATGTCATCCATATCTTCACATTTCTGTGTTTCTAATTAAAAAGCACTTCTTTATATAACTCTTTTTATTGCAGTTTTTAATTTTTATGTAGTATATTTTAAAATGTTATAAAACAACACCTTTTGGGTAATTTTCCCCATTACTAAAAAATAATAAATCCACAAGCCATTTTAGTCTCTGTCTCTCAAAGTTGTTTCATATCCGTGTATTCTAAACCAGGATTTCCATACTTTAATAGGATTGAGAGAGGTCCATGATATGTACACCAGTGACTCCTCTTGTGGAAAGTCATGGCCCTGTGTTTTGGTTTGAAAAGGCAGGTGTCTGCTAAGAAAGGAAGGAGCCTCCCTTGAAATTGAAAATGCAAACTCCCTCTCTCTGAATTATCATTTTGAAATTAAGGGGCTCTCAGGCAAAGACATGGGAGTAGGAATAGTAGTTGTTTCTTAGGAAAATTAAAACACAAATGCACTAGTACAAAAACAAACTACTGACAGAGTCAGAATATGCCCTGACACTCTGTTGGTCAGGGTGTTGGTAGCAGTCCAAAAATGGACAGCATGGTGGCTGTAGCTTTCTTGGAGTGGTGGATGTGGTTCTTTTGAAGCAGTGATCCTGTAGAAGGGTGTAGTCTTCCTCTGAAGGTTCAGCGGTCGTGTAGATGCGCTTGGTCTTCTTCTGGAAATCTAGTGAAAAAAAAGCTGCTCTTCTGGGAATCTAGTGGGAAAAGGCTGCCATGGTGTTCCAAATCTCAGATTATATCCAGGTAGGAATGCTTGGGTCCTTCCCCTGGGTAGACCATCTCCCAGTGGGATGATGTAATTTTTTCATCATGCAGTGAGATTCAGTGGCCCACTAACAGAAGATATTTTCTGGAGGGAGGATTGGTTGTGGAAGAGATGAAGCAATCATCTGCCCCACCTGGTTTTAACAGGTGGCCCAATTAGCAGAAGATAACTGCCCTATCTCTAACAGACAGCAATAGAACACATACTCCCAGACACATTTTCCAACCTAAGACATTATCCACCCCTTCTTCCATTAGTACTTACATTATACTCAAATCAATAAAGTTGACACCATGAAACCTTACACACAGTTCTTACTTAAGACTAGGTTTCCCTGTGATACACTGTTGTTGTTGAGTTAGGAACGAATGAAGAAAGGTGACATTGATTCCTTTGATCAGAGGGCATAAAGCGAGATTTATTAGGAACTTCACATATTTATAGACAAGATTGTTCACCCAGAACCTGAATGCCCCTCACACCACTGGTTAATGACGAACAACATCTTCTGGTAAAATATCTTTCCATAAACATGTACAAACATTCCACATGTTCACAAATACCAGGTGCAGAGATTAAGATAATTGTTTTAATTCTTTCTCTGAGCATTCTCACAACTTCCCTAGGACAATGCCTGGGAAAGTTGTCTCTTTTTCTCTCTGTCAGCATCCAGAGATGACAAGAGGCCAATCCTGTGCAATCATCAAAAGAGAGGGAAGTCCAGGTTGCAGAGGCCCCATGTCCTCTATGATATCATTGATCTTCCTCAGGTCATGGAGCAATCTTCAGGAATCAAAAGTTGCCTTATGAATTACAAAAACTGGGGAATTCCAGGGACTGTTTGTAGGTCTGATGTGGCCCTTTTGCAGTTGTTCACTTACTAATTTTTGGAGAATATTCAATTTTTTCTGCTCAAGAAACCATTGATCAAATTGGCTGATTGGTTTTCCATGATAATTTCAGAGCGGCAGGCATTGCTGTGCTTTTTGTCAAACACCCACTTCTATCTTTGCTCCCCACTGGGACACACATCTCTTCCCTGTACTGTGATGGGCTTCTGCACCATGAAGGGACTGATGGCTGCTGTCCTTGCCTTGGGACCTTGGGCCTTGGGTAACAGTAACCATGAATTCACTTTGCAGACACAAGATAGCTCCTCCAATTCCTGTGAGAGCACCCATGGGTGTCACCAAATTCCAATTGCACAGCCAGGATGCACGAGAAATCACAGTGATGTCAGCCCCTGTGTCCAGCATACCTGCAATATGAACAGTTTGACCAAAGTGCATTAGACTGCACGTCAGCTCTGGCCATTCATTGCTGACATGTTTTAGCCAAAGGACATTAGGCACCGGGCCAGAACTCTCAAAAGGCATTTCTCAGCATACAACTTGCTTATTTCTACTCATTGGTAATGCAATAGTGATAGCTATTTCTGGTTTTGTTTCAATTACCATTGGAGCATTGTAAGTAAGAGCTGAAATGATCACCTCTTCATTAGAATTTGCTGAGACAACAGTCGGAAAAATTGAAAGTTGAAGAATTTTATTACTGTCCTTGCCTATAATTAAAAAGTCTTGCTTTTGTTGTGAATACATTTCCTATGTGAATGTATTCATGGTAAAAGTTTTTTTAAAAATAAATTAATTTGGAATTTGTTAGTTTGCATGGTGCCCCTGGGGGTAATAAGTTGGGATCACTTGGGAGATGGTTTTATCTTGTATGACTTTACATCTCATCTTACCCTAATCGGACAGTCTTTTTGAATTATTTCTTGAATCAACAGAAGGTAAAGTAGGTTTTCTTTCTGTTTTTGCGGGACTAGTATGTAATAGGTTAACTTATTGTTCAGAATCACTAGAATTATCACTGTTATTTTCCTCCCTCACAACCTTGTAAATTACAGACTGTCTCAGAGGAATTTCACGGTGACTAGAGACTGTTTTGTAATACTAACAGAGAAATCCTGCCTTTTGCTAACAGAGATACTGGTGTCGAGAATTTTTTCCCTCTTTCTCTCCCTGCACTTTTTCTCACAAGTAGCAAGGAGCTCTCATGTTCTGGGGGGGCAGAGTGGGGACCCAGACATGGCTTGGAAAATGGTGAAAGTTGGGGGGCACACTGCCATGCTAGGGGTGGAGGTGTCACAGCCCCAGTCTGAATGTCAGGGTCTTGAGTTACAGCTGAAGCAGAGGTGGGAGGTCTGGGGACTCAGTGTTGGGGGAAGGCGCAGATGCAGCTGAGGAAGTGGAGGGTTTAGTAGAATGTTTAAACATATCAATCATGGTAGGACAACACATCAGAAGCAACTTAGCAGCTCTTTGATCTCTGTTTGTGGTAAAAGCACTGTATAGTTTCAGTCCTAATAGTTCTCAAAGAGGGAGTGAAAACATGGAAGTTTTATCTGTAGCTGGAAACTACTTCTGAATATATAATAATAAGTCTTTTAACTCGGTTTTTGAAACATTACAGGAATTAGATTTGACCAGATCTTTGAGGTTTTTATAAACATCTCTAGGTAAATTGGCCATGTTGTGTCCTAATATGTTCCCTGAGGCTTACCTGATGTTGAACAACATGCAAGTCCTTGTCGCATCTCCATCCTGATCGAGCCAGCAACAAGGGTAGAAATCCAACTTCTCTCTTTTTGTAAGAGTTACGATCCTGGGATTTGTGCTTCTCTCAGCAGAACTTTACAAAAATTACCTCAGGGCTTTTAGGTCAGTCAGTTTAGTCAAGTTATTTGCTCCTGACATGGGAACACCAATGTGTTGGACAACACCCTTTTCTGACCCAGAGATGGGGCAACTGAGAGGCATTTTAAAAACTTTTATTCCATTTTCAATCTCATAAGAAGGGTGAGACAATACAGATGTTCACAATCATTCACGCTACCATAATCAGAAGCTGACTATTTCCTATCAGCGTTTCTTGGCCTATCAGCTTTTTTTGCCACACCATGCTGTAGATGCCTTCAAGCCAATAATCTAAAATTACCCCTCATTGTCCTACTACAATGCATCTTTTATAGTTCTTTCTCTCCAAAGTATCCAGTCTTATTTACAAGACCATCCTTTGAAATTTTTTTCTAGCTCCAGTTCTTTCTCAACAATATCTGTTCTATTCCGTAGCATTTCTAAGTCAGCATTTCTTATCTCAAAGCTTGCATATGGATGCATACTGTGTGAGCCTCCTGTCAGGCCCTGAGAACTCTCTACAAATCCATTTCCCACATTGGTCAATATCAGTGTAGCGGCTTCTGGCAATACAAAAAGCTCTTTCAAGACTCTTCTGAAGAGAAATGTCTTTTTCCTTTTCATCCTAAACTGCAAAGCTCCCTCTAGGATGTACAGCAAACAGTTATCTAGATTATCTTTCCACAAAAGCAGAACACTTGCCCTTTAATAAAGCCTGAATTGGCAAATTCTCATCTGTATTAAGGAATTTAATTTAGTCTATAGTAGCAGTGTGACCCCCGAGCAGGGAATAGTGAGCTTTGACTCCATGATTTCAGAAGGCTGAATAAATGCTTTATTAAGCTATACTATATTGTACTGTACTACTATACTATACTAATACTAAAATATACTAAAGAAAAACCCGTGACCCATTACAGTCAGTCACAACACAACTTTGACCTAATTGGTCAATCAATCCAAACACCATGTCTAGTCTCCAATTAACAAATCCCTTTTGGGTAAACAATCTCCATTACACATTCCACATAACACATGTGCCAAACAATAGACGCAGCAAGCAGAAAAAAGAATTGTTTTTCTTCTTCTCTGAGCTTTCTCACTGCCTTCCCCAAGTAAAATCCTGGGCAAGTCGTGCCTCTCTCTGCGCGGCCACAAGTCTCTACTGTAAAAAAGTGATTTCTATGCAACAGAGTTGATAAAGGACAAACCTGAATTAACAACAGCTGCCTTGCCCAAGGACAGCCCCTGTGCCAGCCGGGGCAGCTGCGCTGAGCAGCCCCAGCAGGGGCAGGGCCCGCTCCTGCCCCGCCGGGCAGTGCCCACGGCCACAGCCCACGGCAGCCTCAGCCCCAGCCTGCCTCCCGGGGCCTGTGGCCTCAGCTGGGCTCTCTGCAGGCTGGCAGCAGCAGGTCCCTGTTCACTGCTCTTGCTGCTGGCCTTCAGCTCCTCCCTACTGCCTCCCGTCAGTCTCCGGCTGTCCTCAAGGTTTTTCCTTGCAGCTGTGGCAAAAGTGGAGGTTTCTGGAATTGCTTCCAAGGCCTGGCAGAGCTGCAGTCCCTGCTGTGATCCCTGCTGGCCTGCTCCATCCCCTCAGCCCCGCCATGCTCTCGGTGAAGCCCCAGCCCCCTTCAGTTTCTTCAGCCCCTCACAGTCCTCTCACCCCCCTCAGTCCCTTCTGAGCCATCCCGTCCCCTTAGACCCACCAATCCTCAGCCTGTGCTACTTCCCTGTCACCTCAGGGCCACCATGGCCCTGGGCTGCCCAACTGCCCTCAGGCCCAGCAGCAGCCACCGCCCCCTCAGCCCCCTCTGTCTCACCGTCCTTCAGTAGCTCCTCAGGGGACAGTGCCTGGGGCAGCGGCAACTCCCACCGCTCCAGGGACAGCCAGGGCTGGAAGTGCTGCTCCGCCCAGCCTGGCCGCCAGCTCGGACCCAGCACAGGGACAGGGACACAGGGGACACCGGGGGAAAAGCAGGAAGTAAGTGTTATGAACAAAATTCGGGTAATATTTTTTTGTGAGAAAAAGTTACAAAAAAGCAGCCAGACCACGGGTAGCTGCTGAAGTTCTTCGTGTTTTGTTATTGTAATCACGAGTCCTTGTGGCTAATCGCTCCTTTTGTATCAGCAGAGCCTCGCCCGAGGCTAAGTTGTACCTTTCCCAGAAGGGTGGGAACCTTCCCGAACAGTAGAAGAGACCTGAGAAGGTGAGGGGGGCTATGCAAAGTGACTCCAAGACCACAATGCAGCATGGGTCCCCCGGTGTACAGAGAAGACCCCAAAACGACGAGCCACCTAAGAGTTGAGAGACTGGAGTGATGTCTGGACATGAGGAGCCGAGTGCTGAGCCTGCAGAGATGCAGAACCCCTTCAGACCCTCTTGCCCTGACCAAGAGAGACGACCCCGGCGGTGAGACCAGGCCGACTGAGTGGGTGGGGCAACATCTGACCGGGAATCACGCCCTAAAGGCTCCCACGAGGACTGGATTCCCCCAGCTCTGCCCCTTGTGGACAGAGCTGCGCATATCCTCCTCCTCTGAGTCGCCCGGGAAGACGACGGAGACTGCAGACCCGTCGAGCCACCCAATCCTGAGCTGATCACTTTTAATAAAGGCATTAAAAAGGAGAAGAAGTCTCCTGGCCCTTGTTTATTTCAGTGAGGGAGGAAGCAGAGCAGTGAAACAGGCCTATAAAAAAGAGGCCTGTACCTATACAGATACCAGTCTATGTAACTAAACCCCATATACAAATATGTACATAAACACACTTGCTCTCTCATCTCACAACTCATTCTGCAAGTTGCAATAAACAGCTGAATGCTCTCAGTAGCTCCAAGTTGTTCCTCTTACCATCCTGAAGGGACAGGCAAAAGCAGTAATAGACAATATGAACAACTCTTCAATTCTATTCTAACTTAACTCTTCAAAGATCAGTTTTTATTTTGTGTCTTCCAGGCAAGCAGATGGCCCAAACACACAGGAGAACATGATTTTACTCGGTGCTGATTGGTCTGGCAGTTAGTATGGTCAAGAACTGCTTTTCTCAGGAACTTGTGGATAATCCCTCTCTATGCCTCAAGAACTGCATAATGAGTAAAGCCTGAACGGACCAACTTGCATTTCATGAGTTAGATGGTAATCCTTACATACTCTGAGCAGTGTTTAATAAAGAAGTTAAGGGATATTGGAAAAATATCCTCTCCTGGCTTGACCTGTGATTTATGGGTAAGAAAAAATGTTGGTTTTCCAAAGAAAAAACTAGTATTTACAATAGGGAATTCCCTAGATTTGCCTGAGAAAGCTGCACTTCAGAAAAGGCAATGAACAATATAGGGAACAAAAAGAAACTTAGCTTAGAGCTGAGAATAAAAGCACAGAAACACATAATACAGATTTTAACCTATCTTATACACTGAATGGCTATGACTCCGAAACTTTTATTTCAAGTTGTATAAGTTTTTATGTATTTTCCATCATTTATTTTTAAGTAGGACTGTACTAATAAAGTAAGAAAAGCAGGAAGTACACCTAGTACCATCTAAAGAGTGATGTTAAACACAGGCAGAATCAAATCATGTCAAGCAATTTCTGAAGCTATCTGAAGTCTGCTGGTCAGTCACTAACTGAAAGGAACGGTAGAAACACCAGAATAAATGTAAAAAAACCCAAGATTGGCTATGACATCTTTCATAAATATCCATGCATAAGTGTTAGATCAGTTCAGATCAGTGAAAAGATTCTTGCTGACTGTAGTGGGTTGGAAAATGCAAATTGGAAATAATTAACTTTGTGAAAAGATCCCAGAGAAAGCATTAAACTGATCTTCATATCATTTGTAATCAGTCTGTTTCCTCCAATAAAAACAAGATACATGCTTATAAATCACAATCATTCCTCTGCTATTAGTCTTAGTTTGGTATTTCACACCACTCTTAAAATTGAATTTGCTGTTCTCCTTTCTATTCTTCTAGCAGTCACATGAGTAGGGACAGTGAAGAGTCAAAAAGTGCACCCCAATTGTGTGGTCTTTTTGGTTTTTGATTGCTACGTCACATACGTGTGTGACCCTCTCCTTAAGTGAGTTTCATCTTAACCATTAATACCTGCTAAATATCACAGCAATTCAGCAAAGGGAATAATTTGTTTCAAAAGTCAGACTCCTAAAGTCAGTGCCCTTCATGAAGCTGCTTTCCCACCGATGGAGACCTCCTCAACAAAGCCTCTTGGGTTTGTCTTGAGAATTAAGAGCAGAAGTGCCAGCTGAGCACATCTGCAGCTGCCAACATTTCCTGCAGACCGTCATGCCTCCGAGCTGAGCTAGATTTTCATATATCTATATATCTATACATCTACATATCTATATAGATGGATATCTATGTATCTATATCTATAGCTGTATCTAATCTCTAGATGTATATATGTATAAATCTATATATCTATATCTATCTAAACAAGCTCCCATGGAGGAACAGGTACATGGAAAACTAAAGTACAGCCCCAAATTATTAAATCTCTAACTACAATACACCTGTGGAAATAAGGAATGGGGGGAAATAAGGAATGCAAAGAAGATGCAGTCCTACTATAGAGACTTTATGTAGCTGCCTAAGAGTGTTTGTTATCAATTTTAATGGTATATGAAATTTTTTCTTTGCCAAAGGGCATGTTCTGCAGGTCTTGGGTCATATTGTGGACATTTTGCATTTAAAACAATATTAGACAGCTGTGCTGAGACTACAGATAAATTCTAGATATCTGGCTCTCAAGTATAGATATCTAAATTCTAGATACCTTGTTCTCACAGACTTGATGAACCTTCATATACAATCTTGGAGCAGCCCAGAAGAGCAAAGACGAAAACTCAGGCAAAAGTGATTCTTGGCTTAGATGGCTTAAAATAATAAAATATTAAAGAAGAATATAAAGAAGAAGAATATTAAAGCATTTTTAGTATTACTTTTCCTAGATGGAAACCATAGAGTCTGTGATCTAAAATGTCTCCTACAAGCCATAGCTGCTTACCAAGAGCATAAATATTAGCCAAAGGAATAAATCATGCTGCACATGGATAATCAAGAGATTTCATAATGTGACCTAAACAATAACAAATCTTTGATATTGAACTGCATTGCTGCTGCCTCAGCAACCTCCAGATGAATGAATAGAATAATTAACTGATGCTGTTGAGTCAGGGATGGAATGAAAGACTCCAGTCTTCAGAAGCTGAATCAGAAGGCAAGTTAATGATGGTAATGTGTCTTTTACAGTATGACTCACTAAGGCAAGACTTGGTTGGTCTCAAAGTAAAAACCTCTCACACTATTGGTAAACTATGAATAGCACACTCTGGAGAACCCTATCTATAAACAACGGTTACAGAAAGAGAGATAATAATTGTTTTAATTCTTTTCCCAGGCTCAGCCTGGGAGAAATTTTCTCTGTTCTTTCTTCCACTGAACAAAGGATACCCACAATTCCCCCTTTTTGTTTAAAGGAGGAGGCAGTGTTTGTAATCTCCTGTGGGATCCCTTGCAGGAAAGAGAATAAACACAGCTCCAGAGGTTTATCAGTTATCAATCAAAACCGCAATCGGACATTGGCTCAGAATGGTCAAAGAGATCTCATACTTATACTATAAATTCTCTACCATTACATTCCATAAATTTTAACTATTAATTCTAAAAGTCAGTTACCAACTTTTAGTATAGTAACATTGTTAATCTGCTCATAACACTGGGAGTCTAACTCATCAACAATCTGTTTCCGGAAACAAGGAAAAGATAAAACGCTCATACCCCACTCGCAAAGGGGCCAGCTTGATGGTCAGTATCTTGATCATCATTCAAAGACTGTGACTGATGGTCAGCACTTTGGCCACTGCTTGAAGGTTGCCTGCTGGCCACATTCTGTTTCTGATGTCGCAAGTCAGGGCAAACACTCCTTGCAGGTATCCATCGTACCCTGGTACCTGTGGAGACACATGCATATCCGAGGCCCCAGGTGATAAGGTCGCATGGGCCCTCACACTTATTGGTGGCAAGGTCCCATATCCAGACCTTCGCTCGACGCAGGTGTGTCTCACCTGCTGAATTCAACAAGAGAAAATGATTCAGAATTACAGGAATCTCTGAATTCTTTGGCACTGTAAGGTGATTATTTGTATAAAGCTTTTTCCAGTTGACTGTGGGCAGTCTCTCCCAGAATTCCCCTCTTTTGTTTTTCCAGAACATGCTTTCAAGTGCCATGAGCATGTTCAACAATAGCTTGACCCACTGGTGAATGCAGAATACCAAGTTTGTGTGAGACTCCCCATATGTGTAAAACCTGACGTGTCTTCTTGTGAGACAAGGCAGGGCCATTGTCAGTTTCCATAGAAGAAGGTATCCCCAAAACTGCAAAAGCCATCCTCCAACAAGCAAACACATCACAACCCCTTTGAGCAGATGCCCACATGGCAGAGGAGAAGGCGTCAATAGACACATGCACATACAAAACTCAGCAATGTAATATCTATTTGCCAGAGCTACAAGCCCCTTAAGCCTCCGAGGTTCACCCCTGCTGGTAAAGGTGCAGCAAGGCCATGGCACTCAGCACAGGAACTGACAATGCCATGAGCTTCAGTCAACATTAACTGAAATTGCTTTTGCAGAGTATGTGCACTTTGATGAAAAAAATCATGCGATGCTTTGGCTTGCGCAATCTTGTCAGGCTGAAGTGCTACCCATGCGGCATTAGCCAACCTGTCAGCCCTGGCATTACCTTCTGCTATGAAACCTGGTAAAGTGGTGAGACTCCGAATGTGCAGGATGTAACACAAATGAACCTGGGTTTGAATTGCACACCCCAAGGCTTCCAATAACAAACAAAGCTGCATTATTGACCTCTTTCAGAAGCGAGCAATCCAAACGCTTGGTTATGTCTGCGACATAGGCAGAGTCAGTGACCAAATTCAGAGGCAGAAAATTTCTGGAATGCCATGGCAACAGCTTTTAGTTCAACCAGTTGGGCCGAGCTGGACACATGGCCTTCCAGCACTTGCCATACAGACTCATCATCCTTCCAGGTAACAATGGCCTTCCCTGTTTTTCCTGAGCCACCAGTGGAGACGGTGGGTCCCTGCACTGGCACTCAACTATTATTTGGCCATAAGGACAGACTGGTTGTTTTTGGCAGCTGCAGTAACTTGTGACTGGGCAGATGACAAGCAATGTAGCAGGCACAGGGCCTTGCAAGGGCTCCCTGGTGTGCAGAAGTCTAAGATAGGAAATGCCAAGTCATGGTGAATGGGCTAGAAGCCCCTCTCTTCTGCCTTTGGACCCCTGCTTACCTCTCTGTAAGACTGTAGGTCACTTTCCTTTAACCCTTGCTATTGGACAATTTCTGATACCCAGGTACCCTATGTAAAGAGCTGCTTTTGCCCAGCTTGGGCAGAAGAGCTGTCACTGGGAACCTTCTCCCAAGAATCAACAAAGACGCTCCTGTGGAACCCCACACAGACTTCTCCTCTCTCTCCCTGCATCTGCCTGCCTAGGCACCTAGAAAGCTGAAGGGCTGAAATCATAATGAGCTGATAATCACTAAAGAGCTGATATCACTTAAGCTTGCTAAGTGGCCTGTGGCTAAGAATTGCTTGGGAGCTCCGACAGTCTGTCCTGAACCAGACTGCGCTATCTGGACCGCTGCAGCCTGCTGGAGACACCCTGAAACCCAGCAAAAGGTCACAATAAATGGTTTGTCTGCTGGTAGGGAACGGGAAAACATGGGATCAAAACTTAGTATATTGAAAGGATCCCACAATAAGAGAGATTTATACTTACTAATCCTAGAAATCCTATCTTCTAACAACTTCTCTTTCTCTAAAGGTAATCTATCAAAAACTAACCTGAAAAAATTTATAAAATGGATTCTTTCTCAGCTTCCGGATACTAACACAGACATCATTACTAAAGACTTCTTTTAGGACAAAATTGGGAACACGATACATACGCTCCAAACTAACCAAGATTTCTCTGTAACTCAGTTTATTCCTATGTTCCACATTATAACTAAAGCCATAGAGAAAGCCAACAGAAATAGCTCACATTCCCTGCAACCTCCCACAGCAGGGACAGACTACCTCCCTTCAAATCCCAATCACACTGATAACAATCTTTCCCTGGAATTCTGCCCTCCGCCTCCGGGTCCCCAAGGTCCCAGTGCCACCTCTGCCGCTGTTCCATCCTCTGCCCTTTTCCCTGCAAACCTCTCGCCGCTTCCCCCCACCACCTCCGCGCCCGCGGGGTTTGCGTGGTCCCCCCTTCCCCTCCCGGACGTGGCAAACACGAATTCCGCGGCATCCTGTGTGTTATCTGCAAGTGCAAAGGTGCCTCTTTCCTCTGAGTCAGCTCCCCCCACCCTTCTTGCTGCTTCTCCTACCCCGACCACGGCTTCCCCTGCCCCCACTGCGCCCGCCCCCACTGCAGCCACCTCTGCTGCGGCTCCCCCTACCCCTCCTCCCGTTCTCCCCCCGCTCCCGCCGCAGTCCTTCCCATCCCCGCCACCAGTCCCTCAATCCCAGCCCCCACCCCTGCTGCTGCCACCTGCACCCGGGCGGGTATCCCCATCCCATCCCTGCCTGCTGCACTGGCAGGTCTCCCTGCATGCCGGCACACCCCAGCCGCAGCACACCACGCTGTACCCGCGGCAGCCCAGACCAATCCCACCGGCCCCTCTCCCCCGCTTCTCCTTTACCCCCACCCCAGGCTTTCCAGCCGCCCACCCACCCTCAATGTCACCCGAACGGAACCTCAGAGACCCCCCACGGTACCACCCCACTTCCTCAAGCCTGTGCATGTCATTCTGCTGCCCTTCCAGCTCCACTGCTGGCTCCCTCTGGCCAAGCTCTTTTGTGCCTTCTCTCAGCCATAAAAACCCCTGCAAAATCTCACTCCAACGCGCCGTAAAAAGCATAGGCCACGGCCTGCTCGCTCTCATTCCTCCTCTAAGGACAGCAGTGGCAGTGACTCTGATTCTCATACAGAGGACATTGACCCATGGGCTCTCATTAAGATAGAAGCGACCAAGGCAGGAGACTGGCAGATGGCACAAAAAATTAACACCTTCTCCGTAGATTATAAAAAGGGAAAAAGAGAAGGAGCCACTAAGAGAAAAACATGGGAACCTAACTCAAAGAAGGAACTCACACAATTAAGAAATATAGCCAAAGTACACGGCAGAAGTTCACATATTTTTAGAAATTTCCTAGAAGCTATGTTCTCAACACATATTTTAGTACCCCATGACATTAAAAATATTGCCCACTGACTCCTTGCCCCAGCAGAATATATGTTTTGGAAAAGGCATTGGAAAAGACAATTAAAAACATTATTAGATTCATATTCTACAAATGCTGGTAAGTCTGATTTCACCGTTGAACAGCTGGCTGAGGAAGGGGATTTACAGAAACCCTCTGACCAAGCTGACCCCTTACCTAAGGAAGCATTACACGATGTGGCACTTGCAGCAAAAACTTCCTTGCTTCTTACCCCAGATAACTCTATCCCTACCCAACACTTTTCTAATGTTAAAGAAGGAGTAGATGAAAGCTTTATCAAATTTGTGGACAGAATTAAAGATGCTCTGAAAAAACAGCACAGAGGCAAGAAAGGGGCTGTTATGCAAGCTTGCCATGAGTAACCCAAATGAACAATGCAAAACAATTCTGAGGTCTCTACCCTTGGATACAGAACCTACCTATTACATGCCCTGTTCTCAAAGACTTTTACACTGTTTTCCCTCTCTCTGTGTTTTCACACTTGTTCAACAAGGTTTTCTTTCTAAGAATATTAATCACAATATCCCAAAAAATGGTTGTGTATTTGCTCCCTAAGTATTTACAAAGGAACAATTAAAAACCAAAAAATCTGTATACATGCTGGATGTAAAATGCAAATAAAAATAAACTTGAGAATTCTCCCAAAAAACCTTAAGAAAAAAACCCCATGTATCCTGTAAAACCCAGAGTATCCATCTACAGAATACAAAAATGGGCACGTTCTAGAAGACAAAATTTGTAAAATGATTCTGCACAGAATTCTATGCTTTCAAGCTTTTTGCCCTTCAGGGGCAGTGCCATTCTCTGAACTGGAATGCTCTGAGCATGTTCTGCTCACCACGGCAACTTTCTGCTCTCCCCTGGTACAGATCATCCTCCCAGCAAAGGGGGAGTGCAGCCACCACAACTCGCAGCACTTTCCCACACAGCAAGAACCTGAAGTACAGAGATGGCTTTCACCAGCTCCTGCGGGTTCTAATAGTGCCACCTCTCGGCTGCTGAAACCCTGAATTTCTGTGTCGCGATGTCTTAGTTTATTGACTTAAATCTTCTGTTATCTTGTGGTGTGTTCAAGTGTTCCCTGAGTAATTACACTTCGGTCTCCCCTGTGTTATGATCTCCTACCCAAATGGCCGTCAAGGAATCTCCTCCCTCCTCACCAGATTTTTCCCTGTCTGTCAAGACAACCCGGCCCCTTGGGCCCATCCATCAGCCCAAACCCTACCCTTTGTTCCAGAAAGTTCCCTGTCCCTCACCCCAAGATCCAATCCCCACCCCAACCCTGTCTCCTCCCCTTGTTCTGATTTGTTGTAGCCTTCGAAACCACACCATGAGAGTCGCTTATTGGTTACTATATGGTGTCCACCCCCTGTTTTGAAAGATTTTAAAAACCCGTGCACAGCAGGGATGGGAGTTGGGAGTTGTTTTTAGTTTTGCTTGTTGTTTGCAATTCATTTCTATGTGCTTTTCTCCCGCCTTTTCTGATAAATCTGCTGTATTTTACACTGCAGAAGAGCTTCCTCTGTCTCCTTCACTTGGTCCTTGTTGGTGCTCTACAGGTCTCTACTGGTAGGCAATTAGCTTAGAGGTTCTGGCTCAGGCAAAACCCTAACCTAGCCAGTTCCCCATTCTTGCCACTGTCCTTGGAACATCACAGAGCTAGCCAGGGCTCTGGAGGGACAGTGACCCATGCCCTGGCATGTCACAGCCCCCAGAGCCACACCTGCCAGGCCACAAGCCCCAGCCCTGGTCCCCACTGCCAACCGCAGCAGCTCCTGGGCATCTTCACCCTGAGTGCAAAGTGCAAAGGCAGCCACAGGTGCCCCCCAGAGCGCTCTGGATCCAGGCTGCAGACACCCTAAAGCCAGCACTGAGAGGGACATGGATGGGGACTGCAGCTGCATCTCCCAGTGCTCACCAGCTCTGACTGCTTGCTCAGTGCACCCAAACCTCACCTGCAGCACCTTGAGCACATTTACTCTTCTCGTCTATTCTGGAACGTGATGTTGCCCCATCCTCTACCAGCACTTTGCAGGGAGTGATCAGCTCCCAGCTGCTCTGCTACCCTGGCCTTACTTTCTGTTTCCTAGCAATGAATTTAATGGATACACTCATGAGTATCCCCACACAGCATTTGTTTCTCAGGACCTCTTAGGCAAAAAAATTCCACTGATGACTAGTTTTTGCACAGAGGAGGAGGTGCTGACGAACATAAGGCACAAGCAGGGCTCGGGCATGAGAATTCCTGATCCACAGGATTCCACCCATTGGTGTTGCCAACTGCTTTGCTCGTATGTTACACCCAGTTTGGGACAGAAGTTGCTGTTGCCAGGGTAGGAAAATTTGGAGACATAAAGACGCAGAAGACAACCAAGAAATCCCAAGAGGAAAAATATTTAGAAACACAGAGCACAAAAGTTCTCGGAGATGGTTCAATAGAAAAATGCCACCAGCAGTGAGCAGAGCCCAAGGCTGGTCACTGCCACCAGAGGGGCTCCTCAGTCCCTTGCTGGTTTATGTCTCATCGCTACTTGGCTCTCTCTGCCCCTTCAGCAGACACAGCCCTGCCTGGAAAGGGCTCCATGCTCTGGTGTTCCCAGCTTGCTCCAGGCTACATTTTTAGCAGCACTGAAAGAAGAGGTGAAACAATGCCGTTTTTTGTCCTGCTTGCAAACTCTTCTCCTTCAGTGCTATTGCCAGAGATCATCCTTCTGTCAGCTTGGCGCTGTGTCTGCTGCTGCAACCTTGTCCATGTCCCTTCCATCAGCTCCTGCATATCGGCGCTTGTTGTCCCACATGAACTGAGAAGAGCAAAGATTGAATTTTCTTGGTTTTTCCAACAGACACAACAAATCTAAGTCCAATAACTTGGTTGTTTGTTTCAGCCCTCCTTGTAGATAACTCTTTCCTGCTTTAATGCAAAAGGTTCTTTTCCTACATGGATGGAATGTTCTGTAATTGGCAGTTGTTTCAGGCTGTTAGGCACTATGGGAGTTTTCTGTTGTCTCTGATGGGGATTTGGTGAATTTTCCATTGGTCACTTGGTGGAGGCCCCATGGGCTGAACTCAGCGGCCGACTCTGCTGTCCCCAGGGGATGCATTGGGACGCCAAGCCTCTCAGGGCTGGAATTCGGGGTTGGGCGGGCTCGGAGCGCGCGGGGCCTGGGCCCGTGAGGAGCTGCTGCTGGCGCTGGCTGTGCTCAGCCCGCTGTGCCGAGCAGCCGCGGCCATGGAGACACGGGCGGGAGCTGTGGCCGATGCCGGCAGGCGGCCCGGGCCGGCTCGCAGCTGCGAGGACGCCGGCAGCCTGTGCCCTGAGGCCGAGGCTGTGGCGGGCGCTTTGCGGGCAGGGCTTTTCCGAGCCGGCCGCAATGTGCTGCCTCTCGTGTGGGCCCGGCTGCGTCAGAGGCAGGCGGGAGCGCGGCGGGGCCGGCAGCGGCGGGCAGAGGCCGCAGAGAGCAGCAGCCCGGCCGGGCCCACTGCGGAGCGGCACGGAGCTGCCGGACAGCCCTCGGCCATGGCTGTGGGCACAGGGCAGGAGCAGAGGCCGGAGCCGCGGCAGGAGCCGCGGCAGGAGCCGGCCATAGCGGCAGCTCGCCGTGCCCGGGGCCGCAGCCGCAGCTCTCCCCTGCCGGCCACAGCAGCAGCCGGTCGCCTCCGAGGCTCCGGCGCTTCCCGAAGACGAGGGGCCCGGCCCCCAGCACGGCCTGGAGCCCCGCAGCTAGAGGAGCAGCCGGCGCCGCAAAGGGCAGCGCCGAGGGCGCAGGTTGAGGAGGAGGACATGAGGCTTGCTGTGGGCCGCGCTGGGGCAGCTCTGCCCTCTCGGCCTTCGCCTTGAGCCTTTTGCTTCTTTTCCAGGAGCCCTGATGCCCGTCCTTGGCAAAGGGCCCCCGCAGCCCTTTCCAGGCGTGCAAGAAAAGCTCTCTCAGTGACAGAATCACAGAGTCAGTGGCTTGGAAGACAGACACCTTCAAGATGATCGACTCCAACCCATGTCCTAACAGCTCAACTAAAGCACGGCACTGAGTGACACATCCAGTCTTCTTTTAAAGGCTTGCAGGGATGGTGAGTCCACCAGCTCCCTGGAAGGGTCTGTCCCAGGAAGAACCAAGATAACACTGGGGCCTTCTACCCCCCAGCATTTGGAGCTCTGGAAGTTTGTCTTTCTGCTTAGGCAGATGCAGCGATGCCGCGGCCAAAAGTCCTGTGCCTGGCTAGCTGAGAGGGTGGCCAACAGCCCCACTGCAGCAGGGGGTGTCAGTCCTGGTGGCTAGGCCCCAGGACTGGCAGCTTCAGGCACCCCTCGGCGGTGAAAGCCTCGGGCTGTGCCTGCAGGACGAGGTCTTCGGAGAAAAGCTGTGAGGCAGGGCGGAGTGAAGCAAGAGCCGGACACTCTCTGGGGTAGAACTGGTTTAATGTCCCGGGGGACGGCCAGCAGGGGGTGACAAACTGGGAAGGACCAGCAGAGAGTGACAAAGAAAATGAGCAGAACATGGGATTATAAAGGGAGGTGGTAACTGGGGGAGGAGTTTACAATGGACCAATCCGGGGAGGTCAGGGGAAGGGTTTAACATAACAGACTTGAGGAAAGAACCAATGGATACAATGTAAAGGAGGGGCCCCGGGACCTCAGCCAATCACTACTCCCACTGAAGGGAACCTTCTAGAAGACAGGGAGTGGTGGGGAGTGATTGACTGGGCCCAGGGAGGAGAGAAAATTATACATATTTGGAAATATGGGGCGGGGAAGTTACATAACAGGGGGGCAACCATAGCAACAACATAACAGACAGACACTAGGGAGGGGAAAACTAGGAGGACAGAACCATCATAACAAATAAGGGAGAACTGGAACAAACCAACACAACACAACATCTCCCCGTTTTTTGTTAAATAAAATTGAAACAAACGTAAATGTCCATGTTAAAAGTTCAAAAGGCTGGATTCCGGGGCTGGTCAATCCAAGAGATCTCTTCGTCGCCATACAGCTCCTGATGGTACGGGGGAGGCTCCTCTTCCTCTGCGGCTCTGTCTGCCTCTGAGGAGTAGTCTCCCACTTCAGCAGTTTCTCCCGCTTCTACTTGGTTGACGCTAGGAGCTGTGATCTTAATAACGAGTCTTTGGACCAGCCCACAGATCAACGAAAAGCAAATCAAAAGTAGAAACAAAACTAAAGCAACTTTTAAAACTGATTCTAACACAGAACTGGCCCAACTGCCCAAGCCCCAACCCTTAAAAATGTCCCTCAGCCAATCTGATGCTTCTTGTTCCATCCGGTGAACTTGGTCTTTCATGCGCTGGATGGTGTGTCTGACGTCCTCAGCTCGTGATGACAAATTCATGCAGCAGAGGCCCTCAAACTCCTCACAATTGTGGTGATGGAGCAGCAATAGAAAGTCTATTGCCGCCCTGTTTTGGAGTGTCGCCTTCCTTGTTAATTCCTCATCTGTAAGGAGGTCGTATATTGCAGCCGAAGTCAAATTGGCTTGCTTAACCACCCAACACTCTAGGCGGCCCAATTCGCCTAGAGATTTCGCCACTGATACCCACGGCAATAAGATGGTAAAAGCGATGGTTTTGGAATGAGACCAATGAGTAATTTCGTCATCACAGTCTTCGGGGAGATCTTTAAGTTCTCTTTTGGACCTAGCCAATTCTGCTGTGATGTTTGTCCTTTTCCAATTCACAATTTGAGTCATGTTGGGGGTAAACAGCGTCAGCTTGCCAAATGTGCACGGCCCTCCGACCAGACCAGAGGGGATGCCTGCCCACGCTCGGTCGCCACAAATCAAAAAGGTTCCCTTAGGGAGGGCATATGGGGTGCGGCCAGTGGTGGTGGGGCCACTGATCTTTAAAACGGCCTTGCACCACTGGTAAGCTTGATATTCAATTTTATTCTGCTGCACCACTTCATTTCCCTTCTCTATGGGGGAAAGGGAATACTCAAACTGAAAACAAATAGAGGAATTGGTCGAACCGAGTAGATGGAGTTCAGTGGGCTCGGAGGGTAGAGGATCCAGCCTCACCACTCCATCTCTCCAGGCGTTGCTGGAATCAAAACTAGGCAGGATAGTGAGGCTCCGGGCCAGAATAGGGGAAAGGGCTGATTGAAACGCGGAGGGGAACTCGCCTGGAGAGAAGGGGATGCCCACAAGGCATGACGACATCGGGTCCTCTGCTGATCCTGCGTCGAGGCAGATATGATCTTGCCCCAACGCTTGAGCCAAGGTACGCCAGACATTCACCTTTGGCTGAGGGATAATCCATGCTGCCCAGGGTGGTAGGAGGGAGCCGATGACCATGAGAAACAAGAGAGTGCTTGGGCGCTGCCACAGTTGAGGGCTGAGTTGGGCCATTCTGATGAAGCGGGGGCCGGAAATCAGGAGATGAACTGGAAAAGCAAAATAAACCTTATTAACTACACAAATTTCAAATGGATGGTTCTGTCCCGAACAATAACTTAAGCTCGGAGGAAGAGTCTGACGTCGGGGAGGAAGGTCGGGAGTCAAAAACAACACAAAAAGGGGCACGAAACAAAGGAGGAGATGAAGGGGACTCCATCGGAGGGAACCTGTCAAGGAGATAAAAATGAGAAGAGGTGGAAGGTTTCCTCCTCCGCCACCAACATGCCTCTTGTACCTGTGGTACAGCCTCTGATGTCTTCACTTGCTTGGGAAGGAAGGGCTTGACCCATTTAGATGGTATCCATTTGGGTCCTGAGGGAGTGGACACGCAAGCGTATCCCCTCCCCCAAGTGACCAGGTCAAATGGCCCTTCCATTCGCCAGGTCTCCGGATCCCTTATGAGAACCGGGGGCCTGGCTTTCGGCTGCAGCTGTTGGTGACTGCCAAAATGCCGGACAACTGGAGGGTTCAGGTTGTCGAAAGAGCAATTGAGAAAATTAAGAGTGTACAATGCTCTCGACAACCGGACGTGGGGGGTCTCCACCTTCACTGCCGCGCGCTGTTTTTCTAAAGTCTTCTTCAGGCTCTGGTGGGCCCTCTCCACCATGGCTTGGCCTGTCGGGGAATAGGGGATGCCGGTCTTGTGTTCTATTCCCCATTGCTGCAGGAAGCTCCGCAGTTCCTTGGAGGTGTACGCTGGGCCGTTATCAGTTTTTAAGGCCCTAGGGATGCCCAGGACAGCGAACGCCAGAAGCAGATGCTTCTGGACATCCGCTGCCCTCTCACCTGTGTGGGCAGAGGCAAAGATAGCTCCCGAGAAGGTGTCAATGGAGACGTGGACGTAACACAAGTTCCCAAAAGATGGGATGTGCGTCACGTCCGTCTGCCACACTTCACAGCTCGCCAAGCCCCGGGGATTCACCCCAGATGCGATGGTGGGCATCTGATGGGCTTGGCATTGGGGATATGTGGCCACGATCGCCTTGGCCTGGTCCTGCGTAAGATGGAATTGCCTGACCAGACCTGGCGCATTCTGATGGAACCGCTGATGGCTGATCTTAGCCTGGCCGAACACATCTGGGAGCGGGCCCATCGTGACAGCAGCTGCGGCCAAAGAGTCGGCCCGACGGTTGCCCTCAGCGATGAACCCTGGCAGGTCGGTGTGTGATCTTACATGCATCACAAAGAAGGGATGCTCTCGGCGGGAGACCAATTCAACTAACTTTGAGAGCAAGTTAAACAATTTTTGATTAGAGACCTCCTGTAGAACTGCCGATTCTGCCCTAGACACCACACCAGCTACGTATGCAGAATCTGTTACCAAATTGAAGGGACCATGAAACTTCTCAAATGCTCGGACGACTGCGTCCAACTCAGCTATTTGTGGAGAAGCCTCCATGATGGCAACATCAGCCTCCCACCGCTGAGTCTGAGGATCCTTCCAAGTCATTACTGACTTGTGGGATGCTCCGGACGCGTCAGTAAAAACTGTCAGAGCATCTAGAGGCTTCCTGCTCTGAATCCCTTTAATTGATAATTTAAATTCCGAATTAAAAAGTTTATGGGCCGGCCGATCGACTGCAAAGCGGCCAGTGTAGCTGTCTAACGCAAATTGCAGCATTTCGTTAGTCTCAAGCAGTTCATTGAAAGTCTTTAATTTAAGTTGGCCCGAAACCAATCGAATTGGAAGATGGATGGATGCAAAATCACAGCCCGCCAGCTCCCTGATCCGAGATCTCGCTTTTCGGATCAGTTCGGCTATCAGCTCTTGTGGCCTTGTCGTTCTTTTGGACCTGTGGTGGCTGAGGAACACCCACTCTATGATTAAGAGGGGGTCGCCCAGACCCTGGTCCTTTAAACTCTTGTCCCATTGGTGGATCAAGCCGTGAAGATGTGGCAGTTTCCCCAAAATTATAAATTTGAATGGCAGGCCCGAGTGGTAATGGTGGGCCTGCCTGGCCGAAATGGTTTTTTGCACCTTCTCTAGGGCTACCTGAGCCTCTGGGGTGAGTTCCCTAGGAGAACTCAGCTCCTCTCCCCCTTTCAATAAATTGAAAAGAGGGGCTAGGTCTTCAGTTGGTATACCTAGCCAGGGCCTCACCCAATTTAAAGACCCACACAGTTGATGGACATCCGCAAGGGTCTGGACTGAAGTCCTTATGGCCAATTTTTGCGGAACAATGGTCCGCTTCGTAATTTCAAGGCCCAGGTATTTCCAAGGCGGCATCCTTTGAATTTTGTCTGCTTGGAGCTCAAACCCTGCAGCAACCAACGCACTGGTTGTCAGGTCAAGCACATGGGCAAGCAGATCATCTGTTGGGGCGCAGACGAGGATGTCATCCATATAGTGGTATAACAGGATGACATCCCCGAGGGCTGTACGAACAGGAGACAGCAGCGAAGCAACATACCACTGGCAGATGACAGGACTGTTCTTCATTCCTTGTGGAAGAACACGCCAGTGGTAGCGCTTGGCCGGGGACTCACGGTTGATGGAAGGAACCGTGAAAGCAAAACGCGGGGCATCATCAGGGTGTAGGGGAATTTGGAAAAAACAGTCTTTGATGTCGATAATTGCCAAATTCCAATTTTGAGGGAGCATTGTAGGGGATGGCATCCCTGGTTGGAGGGGACCCATATCAATTATTAGTTCATTAATTTGGCGGAGGTCGGTCAGGAGCCGCCACTTGTCCTTGTTGGGCTTCTTGATTACAAATACTGCGGAGTTCCAAGGTGACATGGTCTCCACCAGGTTGCCCTTGAGTAACTGCTCCTGCACGAGCTCGTTGAGCGCCTTCAATTTTTGTTTGTTAAGTGGCCACTGTACCACCTGTACTGGCTCATCTGATCGCCAATCCAGCTTCCAGGTAGGGCGCTCCTCAGTGGCCACCGCCCGAAAAACCTGGGGAGCCTTTGGGAGGTCGATTCTGGCTCCCCACTGGGCTAACAGGTCCCTTCCCCACAGGGGCTCGGTGTAATCTAAAACGAATGGGCGCACAGAAGCCAATTGCCCATCCGGCCCCGTAATTTGTACAATGCTCTTGGATTGTTTTGCCAATTTAAGACCCCCTACACCTTGTATATGTCCGGCTGCGCTTTGCAAATCCCAATGTGACGGCCAATCCCGAGAGGGAATGATCGTCACATCTGCTCCCGTGTCCAGTAACCCCCGCACGATCTTGCGATCCGCGCCCAGGGACAGTTGACATGTCAACCTGGGCTTCTCTCTCCCCACAACTTGTGCCCAAGCAACCGTTGGAGGTGAGGTCCCTTGAGATGGCTTGGGTTCCTGCACCTCCTCCGGCACTGGGATGGCTTGGGCGATGACCCGGCCCTTGTGGAGAGAAAGCGGGGGCAGGACGCAGTACAGCCCCAAGGCAAATCGGTCCCGGTCGGTTGCTACCAACCCCGGGACGATGTGTAAATCTATGGGTGTATATTTTGTGTCCCCAACAATGATCCACCTGCTGCGTCCAAGTCTCCTCCAGCTGCCAGGATGTTGAACGTCGGCAGTCACCAGGTGGAAGTCAGTGTCCGTTAGATGAATATCACGGGTCAGCTGCAGCCTGAATGGGGAGAACGAAGAAATAGTTGTTACGGCAGGCTGAGGCTGTAACCAACAGGTACAATACGTCAAATCCGGGAAAGAAATGTCACATCTAGTAGAGGCACGTGGCGGGCCTTTCTCTGTTCCCTCCTCCCTGCTCAGCATTAACTTGCCCGCCTTATTTCTATCTTTGCGCAGGGAGGGGCTGCGCTCACTTCCTAGTTTTTTGAAGATTTCCCCTCCTGTTTTCCAGCAGGGCACTCCTTCCTCCGATAAGTTAAAAATTCCTCCTTCAGAGGGCAGTCAGGCATCCAGTGCCCAGTCTTCCCGCATAAGTGACACGGGTGGGTGCCTGGATGCCTTCTGGCTGCTCCTGGGGTTGACGATCCGGCCGCCGCCGCACTGTAGTCTTCCTCATCGGCGCTGGAGGTCGACGCGAACGCCACCGAGGTCCGTCTATTCTTGGTCTTGGGGTCAGGCGCTCCTGGCAGTGGGACCTTCCGTGCCACGACCTCCATCATCATCTCGATGGAAGGCCGCGGGCTACGGGGGAGGGATCGGATGGCTCTCCGGCAGTCAGAGTTTGCGTTTTTAAACGCCATTCTCCGTAACAGGTTTTCCCTTTCGCCTTCCTCCGAAGCTTGTGTCTCCACGTACCTGTAGAGTCTCTCTAAGAAATGTAAGTATGGTTCCTGAGACCCTTGCTGAGGCTCTTCCTCGTTCTCCTGTGAGAAGACTGCAGGAGTTTAAAGAAAGCCCTCTCCGCAGCACGACAGGATTCTGTAATGTGGTCTGGGAAGAGCACTCGCACCTGGGTCACCCCACCGGCCCATGCCCCTGTACCCACCAGATGATTTGTGGATATTAATTGGCCCTCTGTGTCATGAGCGGTCGCTTGGTTCTCCCAGAGGATTGGGAGAACTTCCGCGACCTCTCTCCCCCACTCTACCGCCCAGGCCCTAAACTCCATAGGACCTAAAAGGCTGGAGAAGAGAGCCCTCAGGTCAGCGGGGACCAGATCTCCCGGTGCAAGGGCCGAGCAGAGGAGCCCCCGGAAATACTCTGATTCCCGGGAATACTCTCTCTGGGCCTTGCACAGATCCTTGATCCGGTCTTGTGCTATAGGAACCCACTGAGCCTGGGAGCTCCCCTCCCCGCTCAGGCGGTAGCTAACCGGGGCGGCTTCAAAAACCGGGGCTCGCCCTGGCTTCTGGTTACCCACCCCCACCCCCCACCGGAACACGGAGCGTGGGAACCGGAAGGGAAGGCGTGGGAACCGGAAAGGGGGGAGGCAGAGGCGGGGCCCACCATTTGGGAGGGGCAGGCTGATGGGCGTGGCGGAACAGGAGGTGGCAGCTGGACTTTCTCCGCCTCCGAGGTGGAGTCTGGAGGCGGGGCAGAGTGAGGAGGTGGGAACGAGGAGGGATTACTGAGGGGAGGAGCGCAGGAAGGAACAGGGGGCGGAGGCAGGGGAGAAAAGGGTGGAGAAGGGGGTGGATCTAGGGGTAGGAAGGGGTTGGGTTGAGAGGCAAAGGGATTATGGGAAGGAGAAGAAAAATTGGCGGGAAAAGCAACGTGGCCGCCTCCATCTTGGGCTCCATAGGAGCCATCTTGTGGAGGCGGTGGGGCATTAACTGGGGGGACATTAAACCGAACCTGTTTAGGGTTCTCAACTGGGAACTGGGGGGAATGAGAAAAGGGGTAGGAAAACCTGCTCCGAGGAGTCTGGCCCGGATCTCCTCGGAGTCCTCCTTTAGGAGGGCCAGGTCGGGCTGATCGAGAGGGGGCAGAGGGAGGATGGAGCCTCTGCTGCATGTTGGCCTTAAGGACCCCCCTCAAGGGCTCCGACCGAGGAACACGGGGTGAGGTAGACAGGGTAGGGACAGCAGGACTGGGAGAACTGGGGTGAGAACCTGAAGAAGATGGATTTTTCTGCAGCTCCCCCTGTGGAGTCAACTGGTGCAAAACTTTACCCGCCCAATAAGCGGCCGGGTAAAGTTTCGCCTCCCCAGAGCTGACCTCCTGATCTAATTTGGCCAATACGGCTTTCCAATAACGCGGGTCCTTAAGTTGCTCTGGGGTGGTGTTGGGGAACTGAGAAAAGATCCACCGTACTAATTTCTTTAAATCAACTTTCGGGGGATCCAACCCTCCCCCAATCAACAAACTTCTAACCTGGTGAAAGGCTCTTTTTTGAGGGGAACTCTGCCGCGCACCCATCGCGGAACGCAAAGAAAAACGAGAAGAAAATCAAAGAAAAGAGTCCCCTACGGTGACAAAGCCGCCTTAACCGGAGCGAACTATAACTAAAACAAGGACCGTCTGCTCGTTTGCTCCTCCCTACTGCTGGCTTAGAGGATCGGTCCCAGAGCAGGCATGAACCCCCTAAAGGCCAAGCAGTAAAGAAGGTTTAAGGGAAGTGGGAGCCTTTACTTAGTGGCGGTCCCCGTCGGGCATGACCACTAAGCTGCCGGTCCTAGGAAAGGCATGAGCACGGCACCCACAGGAAAGAGAAAAACAACAAAGGAAGGGGGTCTATGGAGAAGTAGGATTGGGAACAGTCCCCAAAGCAGGGCTCGGCTCCCGGGAGGGGTTAAAAAAGGTGGGAGGGAAGACCCCCAAGGCAGGGGCTTACCAATCAGACGAGCAGCGAAAAGAAATCCAGGAAAGGCAGGACTCCGCCCTCGGAGCTCTCCCTGGGTGTCGAGAGTTGCAGCTCCGGGTCCACCGGGAGCGCCGCTCCTACAACGGAGCCTGCTGCGACCAGTGGTAGACTGTCGTCCAGAGGTCCAGTGACCTCGTCCGCGGGGTCCGAGCGACGGCTCTGGCCCCACGTTGGGCGCCAAGTTGCAGCGATGCCGCGGCCAGATGTCCTGTGCCTGGCTAGCTGAGAGGGTGGCCAACAGCCCCACTGCAGCAGGGGGTGTCAGTCCTGGTGGCTAGGCCCCAGGACTGGCAGCTTCAGGCACCCCTCGGCGGTGAAAGCCTTGGGCTGTGCCTGCAGGACGAGGTCTTCGGAGAAAAGCTGTGAGGCAGGGCGGAGTGAAGCAAGAGCCGGACACTCTCTGGGGTAGAACTGGTTTAATGTCCCGGGGGACGGCCAGCAGGGGGTGACAAACTGGGAAGGACCAGCAGAGAGTGACAAAGAAAATGAGCAGAACATGGGATTATAAAGGGAGGTGATAACTGGGGGAGGAGTTTACAATGGACCAATCCGGGGAGGTCAGGGGAAGGGTTTAACATAACAGACTTGAGGAAAGAACCAATGGATACAATGTAAAGGAGGGGCCCCGGGACCTCAGCCAATCACTACTCCCACTGAAGGGAACCTTCTAGAAGACAGGGAGTGGTGGGGAGTGATTGACTGGGCCCAGGGAGGAGAGAAAATTATACATATTTGGAAATATGGGGCGGGGAAGTTACATAACAGGGGGGCAACCATAGCAACAACATAACAGACAGACACTAGGGAGGGGAAAACTAGGAGGACAGAACCATCATAACAAATAAGGGAGAACTGGAACAAACCAACACAACAGGCAGAGGCCATAGAGAAGGGCTGGGAAAAGTAGTCACAAATAGAGTGCCCTATAGAGCTCTAAATAGATATGAAAAGAATACAGAAAACAGAAAAGAAAAAGGCATAACCCAAATGGCATCAGCAAAGTCTTGGGCATAAACACATAGATGCAGATGGTCTTCTCAGCCCTCTTTGTATTTCTGGGAACCAGAGGAATCCTGCTTTGAGCCTCTGGGGAGATGGGTTTGGGAGGTAAAAGTTCATTGCTTTTTTTTTCCTTGGGGCAGCTCCTGTTCCTAGCATCAGCTGAGCCTCTCTCCAGCCTGATGCCTGTTCTGATTGTTGCAGCAAAACAATTGATGGCAGACAGAAGACACTGACACTTGCAGAGATGTGACTTTTTCCAATGCTATTGGAATATGAATCCCAATATTATCAGTTAGATGGTGCCTGGGCCAGTCTGACCCTCGCTGCTGGGCCAAAGGCAGCAACTGTGGTGTAAATCACCCCAGAGATACCTTGGCTGCTGGAGGTTGCAGCTGGGCACTGAGCAAGTCCAGGCTTGTCAGGAACTCCGTTTACCTCAGGAGAGAGAGCTTCTGGCGATGGTGAAGAGAAAAAGGAGAGGATTCCGCTGGAAGGTTTAATGTCCAGAAGTTTATTCCATGGTTACAGAGGTCTGGACGGGAGTAGCTGCTCCAGCAGAATGAACGAGCACATGGCCTGATCACCTTTTAAGCTCCCGGGGCAGGGGGAGGGGGGGACAGGTGAGCACCAACCAGGTGAAAGGGGCGGGGTCTCAAGGGACGAGGGACACCTAGACATAGGCCAATGACCCCTGAGCATAGGGGCATCTTTTGAACTTGACCAATCACAGGATGCCTTGCTGGAATGTTAAGCCTGACTGACACGACTCACTCAGCATGGGGGCAAGGGGGAAGGGAGAGAGGTATAGGCACACCTGGGAAAGGGACCGGGAAGCTCAAGACACACCGCAACATCTCCCCCTAGTTTTGTTTAAAAAGAAGAGGGCTGTGTTTGTGGTCCAGCGTGATTGCCAAACCATGGTTGGTAAATCAGTTCTTCCTCTACAGGAGGGTCAGTGTTTTCCACTGAGGCTTCCAGGTCATCCATTGGAGCACTGAGGGCTTCCAAATGGTAGACCTCAGGAGGGGGAGATGAGCTTGAAATTAACTTGAGGACCATGCGTTTGATTACTCTAAAAACAATGCTAAAAACTACAATAACTATAACTAAAATAAACAGCACTAAAAACACAGTTTTCAGAATAGATCCCAACCAGCCCGAGAGTCCCCAGCCTTTGAACAGTCCATTCAGTCCGTTGTCAGTTTCTCTCTTGATGTCTGAGAGCCTTTGTCAAGGTAGTCCATAAGTGGTTTGGGCTGCGGCACTATGCAGGAGATCGCAGGTGGGATGATCACGAGCAGAACTAGAAGCAGGCTCGGTCTCATGGCATCTCGAGGCTACACACGAACAGTGGGATCTAAACTGGTACAAAAACTTGAAACAAACATATATTACAAACTATTCCAGATAGGAGGCTTAAATGGAATTTCCTCCAGAGAACGCGTGCGGCATTTTCTTCTCCAGGCAGCATGAGCAACCTGGGGTGCTTCTGCAGATTTCTCTGAGACCTTGGGAACATAGGGCTTTACCCATTTGGAAGGAACCCACCTTAAACCAGAGGGGGTGGACACACAGGCGTATCCACGTCCCCAAGTAACCAATTTGTAAGGTCCCACCATTTTCCAAGTCTCAGGGTCTTTTACTAAAACCGGAGGCTTTTCTTTCATCAACCTGTGACTGCTCCCCCCAAAGTGGCGTAGGATGGGTGGGTTCAGGCTGTCAAAAGAACAATTCAGAAAATTGATTGTGAATAGCGCCCTGGATAACCGGATATGGGGAGGTTCCACCTTCAGAACCTGTTGCTGCTGGTCCAGGACCCTTTTAATATCACGGTGAGTTCTTTCCACAATGGCTTGACCTGTAGGGGAGTAGGGGATGCCAGTTTTGTGCTCTACTCCCCATTGCTGCAGGAAGCTCCCAAATTCCTTGGATTTATAAGCAGGCCCATTATCAGTTTTCAGCTCCTTGGGGATGCCCATGAAAGAAAAAGCCTGTAAGAGGTGCTTAATAGCATCAATAGATGATTCTCCTGTGTGGGCAGAAGCATAGACCGCTCCAGAAAAGGTATCTACACTAACATGAACATATTTCTGCCGTCCAAAAGACTGTATGTGTGTTACATCTGTTTGCCACAGTTCACAACTGTTCAGTCCCCTTGGGTTTGCTCCCGTACTCACTGCAGGGAGTGCATGTTGTTGGCAATTTGGGCATGTGGCCACAATCGCTTTGGCCTGTTCTCGAGTGATGTTAAACTGACGAACCAGGCCAGGTGCATTTTGGTGGAAAAGCTGGTGGCTGATTTTTGCTTGTTCAAAAACATTTGGGAGAGTGGCCATCACTGCAGGTGCAGCAAGAGCATCTGCCCTTCTGTTGCCTTCAGCGATAAACCCTGGCAAGTCAGTGTGTGACCTGACATGCATCACATAAAATGGTTGCTCTCGGTGAGTGACTAACTTTACCAGTTTTGAGAGCAATTCGAAAAGTGCGATGTTAGATACATCTTGCAGAATTGCTTGATCTGCCCTGGATACTACTCCTGCCACGTATGCAGAGTCTGTAATCAGATTAAATGGTTCTGAGAACCTTTCAAAAGCCCTAACAACAGCAGCCAATTCAGCAACCTGAGGTGAACCTTCCACCTCAGCAATGTCAGTCTCCCACTGCTGGGTTTGAGGATCCTTCCAAGTCACAACAGACTTGTGGGACCTCCCAGACGCATCTGTAAAGACAGTCAGAGCCCTTTTTAAAGGTCTCCTACTTAGATCACTTCTCAGTTTTAAAGTAAATTGAACGTCTTGTTCAAACAATTTGTGAGCGGGCCGCGCTACCGAAATTTGTCCTGAGTAGGAATCCAGAGCAAACTGCAACACTTCATTTTCTTGAAACAATTGTTCTAGTATTTTCATAGTATTTTGACCTGATTTTAACTCAACTGGAATGTGAATGCACTTAAAATCACATCCTGCTAACTCCATGATCCGGGTCCTTGCTTTCCGGATCAGTTCTGCTACCAGCTCCTGAGGCTTTGTCAGTCTCTTGGACCTTTTGTGACTGAGGAAAACCCACTCTATGATCAAAAGAGGGTCCCTCTGGTCCCAGTCCTTTTTTGGTGTGTTCTTTTGCTTTAGGTGTTTGTTTTTCCTCCCACTGGAAAATAATTCCATGGAGGTGTGGCAACTTACCTAGAATGATAAATTTGAATGGCAGGTCAGGCCGGCATCGGTTGGCCTGTCTTGTGGACATTGCAATCTGCACCTTTTCTAGAGCTTTCCATGCCTCTGGGGTAATAGACCTAGGAGCACCTGGGTCCTCTCCCCCTTTCAGTAAATTGAAAAGAGGGGCAAGGTCTTCATTAGTCAGACCGAGCCATGGTCTTACCCAATTCAAAGACCCACACAACTTGTGGACATCCGCAAGGGTCTTGATCCTTGGATTGATTTCTAGTTTTTGAGGAACAATGGTCCTATTTCCAATTTCTAAACCCAAATACTTCCAAGGTGGCATCTTTTGAATTTTCTTTTCCTGGAGCTCGAACCCTGCAACAATCAATGCATCGATCATTAGGTCAAGCGCATGTGTGAGTAAATCATCATTGGGGGCACACACAAGGCTATCATCCATGTAATGATAAATAATGGCCTTCTCTGCGGCTGCACGTACTGGGGAAAGCAGGGAAGAGACATACCACTGGCAGATAGCTGGAGAGACCTTGAGTCCCTGAGGAAGAACGGTCCAATGGTACCTTTTCATAGGGGCTTCTATGTTGTTTGAAGGGACCGAGAATGCAAAACGCGGTGCATCGTCAGGGTGCAAGGCGATTTGGAAAAAACAATCTTTAATATCAATAACAGCTAATTTCCAATCTTGGGGAAGCATTGTTGGGGATGGCATACCAGGTTGGGGAGAACCCATATCTTCAATTACATTATTAATTTGTCGGAGGTCACAGAGGAGCCGCCATCTCTTTTTGTCAGCTTTTTGGATGACAAACACTGGAGAGTTCCATGGGGACATGGTCTCCACAATGTGGCCCTTTTTTAGTTGCTCTTGCACTAGTTCCTCAAGCGCCCTTATTTTTTGTTTACTGAGTGGCCACTGTTTCACCTGAACTGGTTCATCTGTTTTCCACTTCAGTTTTTGGGTGGGGCGCTGTTGTTCAATGACTGCTGCACAAAAATGCTGTGGAGAGTCTGGAATATCAATTGTGACACCCCACTGGGCCATTAAATCTCTCCCTAACAAAGGTTCCGAATAATCTAACACAAATGGACGGATATTTGCCAATTGCCCGTTTGGTCCCTCAAATTGAATAATACTTTTGGATTGTCTTGCTAATTGCAGACCTCCCACACCTTGAAGGTGACCGGTAACATTTTGCAAAGGCCAATGTGCTGGCCAGTCTTGTACTGGAATCACTGTGCAGTCTGCACCTGTGTCTACAAGCATCTCAATGCGTTTAGACTCCCCACCCCCACTGACATTGCACCATAATTTGGGTTTATCTTTCCCAATAACTTGGACCCGGGCAACTGTGGGCCCTTTTTTTTTCAATATTTTCAGGTAAAGATGGCACAGGGATAGCTTGTGCAACAATTTGTCCCTTGGGAAGAAACAGGGGTGGGTGGAAACAGTGCAGGCCGAGAACAAATTGCTCAGGATCTGATGTTGTCATTCCTGGAGCAATTCTGATCTCTTGTGGTGTGTGTTTGGTGTCCCCAATGACGATGTACCTACAACGAATTCGGTTCCAAGTACTCTTCTGTTCAGGATTTACAGAGACAAAATGCCAGTTACTGTCCTTCAGGAGAAGTGACTCTGTCAGCTGCAACCTGTAAGGCTCATTGACAGAAGACGTGGTTAACACAGGATTGCTTAAATCATAACAAAGGTTATTTTGTTTCACTTTCAACAGCGTACTAGCAGACTTAGTCTTTGAAGCACCTGCTTCACTTACACAAACATTAATATTATCGCGCGCTTGATTTGATTTGCTACCCTTATTCCCTTGGCCTGCCTTTTTTATGTCTGCGCGCCTGGCAGGCGGGCGCTCCCTTTTCAGTTTTTTTGTTGTTGACCCGCAGGGAGGGCTTGTAGTTCTCCTCCCCTGCCATGTCTAAATTCATCAAATTCCCTTTTCAGGGGGCACTGGTTACTCCAGTGCCCTAGGTTATTACAAAGCAGGCATGGTTTTGTGGGCTCAACCATTGCTGGTCTCCGCTGCTGCCCAGGGTACTGCTGTGCTGAGGGGAAAGGTGCAGGGCTGGCAATGGCGACAAGCTGATGTGGTCTTGGCAGCAGCCTTGGTCTGGAGTCTTCAGCCACACTCATCAGAGGCACTTTCCTGTTACAGACTAGAAGCATATCTTTTAGGGTGGGAGAAGGTTCGATAGGAAGGCTCAGGATTGCCGCTTGACACTGTGCATTTGCATTTGTAAATGCCATTTCTTCTAAAATTGCTTCTCTAGCATTTTCTTTTTTAACTTGTATTTCAATGGCTCTAGTTAACCTTTCTACAAATTTCACAAAAGGCTCTGATGGTAGCTGTTTAATTTTACTATAGGGCTCAAAAGGCCCCTCAAGTTGGAGGGAAAAGAATGCTTTTTCAGCTGCTTCTTTTACTTTCTCGAGTGTTTCTGCAGGAATTGCAGTAGCTTGGATTGAGGGGGAAGACCATTGGCCCTCACCACAGAGGTGCTCAATGGTGATAGGGTTACCGCTGTTGTCCTTGGCTGTGTTTGGATCAGCATGCAAGCCTGGGAGAGCATCTTTTAGCAGCTGTTTCCATGCTATTTCCCATAATTTGAATTCCATGGAAGTCATGAGACAAGAAAAAAGCTGTTTTAAATCATGTGGAATCACTACAGTCCTACTCAATTCAGAATTTAAAAGGCCACGGAAATATGGACTGTGTGGACCATATTCTTTATGAGATTTACAGATCTCTTTAATCAATTGTCGTCCAAAAGAATTCCAAATAGCAGTCGAGGCTGCCCCCCCTTGTGCTGCAGGCTGAAAGGTAACAGGAGCCAGTGACAACATGGGACTATGCATTGAATCTGCTGTTCCCTGCTCTGTATCCCTTGAAACAGAAGCATTGGGATCACAGATACAGGTTTGGGGACCGGCAGTGGGTGTGTCCCCACTGTGGGAACTCGGGGAGGGGGCGGGGACAGGGGGCAGGCAGGGGGCGGGGAAACCGTGGGAACAGGAGGCGGGGACAAGGGGCAGGCAGGGGGCGGGGACACCTGGTGACATCACGTCAGCAGACGCCCCCTGGGAGGAGTAGAGGGGCGGAGCTGAGGGTACTGCAGGAAAGGGGGGGGAAGGGGGGAAGGGGTCATGAGGAACAGGAGGAGAGGGGGATGGGGCTGGAATTTTGGGATGTTTAAGAGGATTTTGGGAAGAAGAAGACCAGGTTTGGGAAGGTGCCACGTGGCATCCACCATTTTGCGGACCCCCTAGGGATTGGGGGCCATTTTGGGCATCACTGCTCTCTGGAAAGCTGACTCTGGGTTTCAGAGTGGGGGACACAGGGGATTGGGAAAGGTTCCACGCAGCCTGGCCAGGGCCTTGTGGACAGGGCAACTCAGGTATTTCAGCAGACTTTGAGAGTCGACTTCTCAATGAGTGTGCTCTCTTTAAAATACCAAGTTTTGGGTGAAGAGGTTTAGGGGTTTTAGAGCTAGGAGAGGGAGAAACAGGGGGAGCAGAGGTACATGGCTTGGCATTTGGCTTTTTCTCCATTTCCCTTTGTTTGAGCAATGCAGTTCGAATTTGTAAACTCCAGAACACAAATTTAGCTGAGGGTACATTGCCAGATTGTCCTAAGGTTATCAATGCATTCCCAACTTTATCCCAGAATTGAATATTGTAGATTTCTTCAGGGGAAATTTTTGGGAAGTGGAGGAAAAGCCATCTTATAAACTGTTTTAATTTTCCTTTAGAGAACTTCACATTACCACTGTCTAAAATGCTAACAATATTATAATACACTCCTTTTTGTACAATGCTGAGTTTGGAACCCATGTTAGATGTAAAAAGCAAAGTACTTAATCCTGCCTGACCAAAAACAAAGCTAAAATCAGCTACCGATTTCGAAAAAAAACCACAGATAGAAAGCGATAACGAACAGATAAAAGCTTCACAATGCAGCTGTATGTACTGCTTTTAAAATTCCCGGGCAGCAGCAGCAGGGCACGCCCTGCCAAACCGAGGTGGAAACAAAGCCTCCCCCCGCCGTGGAATGCAGCCCCCCCGTGGAGCTGAGAGAACAGCCTCCCCCACGCCACGTGGCAAGCCGAAACCCCGGTCCCCGCGCCGCGTGTACCGAGAACGCCCCCCCCCGCACCGAGAAACGAATCCCCCGGCCACGTGGAAAGAGAGCCCCCCCCTCCCCCGCGCCGAGAGAGAAAGAGAGAGAGAGCTCCCCCCTCCCCCGCACCGAGAAACGGATACCCCGGCCACGTGGAAAGAGCCGAGCACGCTGCGCTGCCGAGCGGGGGGGAGGGGCAGAGCACTCCCGCCGCTCCGGCGCGAATTCCAAAAGACAGTGAAACACACGGCAGAAAGCAAAGCTAAAACGCAACAAATTCCTCTGTGGGGCTGCACAGCCAAAAATGCAAAGGCAAAAAAAAGGAACAGAACTCACGGCAGAGTCTGTTTTTGAGCTTCTGCTCTACTGAAAGCAGAAATACTCACCTGAAATGGAAGCTGAAGCTGGCTGGGTACAGGAAGGTCTCCTCACCGGACAGGACTTCTCTCTGGGCACGAGAGAGGCTCCCCTGTCCTCCCTCTGGAAAATCTGCTCACCACAAAAGAGCTGGGCTTTCCAGAGGCACCGAACAGTCCACGAAACTTCTTCTGGGAATATTCCCAAAGTCTCTAGCTGAGGGCTATGCAACCAAAGCCCTTCCAGCTGGATGCACGGCTGCCAGAAGCTTCTCCGAGGTGTTGGGAGTCCGTTCTCGGGCTGCAGAGTCGCTTGCCCACCCAAGGGACGCCAGTTATTGGAATATGAATCCCAATATTATCAGTTAGATGGTGCCTGGGCCAGTCTGACCCTCGCTGCTGGGCCAAAGGCAGCAACTGTGGTGTAAATCACCCCAGAGATACCTTGGCTGCTGGAGGTTGCAGCTGGGCACTGAGCAAGTCCAGGCTTGTCAGGAACTCCGTTTACCTCAGGAGAGAGAGCTTCTGGCGATGGTGAAGAGAAAAAGGAGAGGATTCCGCTGGAGAGTTTAATGTCCAGAAGTTTATTCCATGGTTACAGAGGTCTGGACGGGAGCAGCTGCTCCAGCAGAATGGGCGAGCACATGGCCTGATCACCTTTTAAGCTCCCGGGGCAGGGGGAGGGGGGGACAGGTGAGCACCAACCAGGTGAAAGGGGCGGGGTCTCAAGGGACGAGGGACACCTAGACATAGGCCAATGACCCCTGAGCATAGGGGCATCTTTTGAACTTGACCAATCACAGGATGCCTTGCTGGAATGTTAAGCCTGACTGACACGACTCACTCAGCATGGGAGCAAGGGGGAAGGGAGAGAGGTATAAGCACACCTGGGAAAGGGACCGGGAAGCTCAAGACACACCGCAACACAATGCCAGCTGTGAGTGGGAGTCAGAAGAAAGACTCCAGAAAGCACAACTCCATTGGAAGATTGCCTTCCTTTTCATTCTGTAAAGAAGCTCTAGATCCACTTGCGAATTGTCAGTTATTTGTTAAGGATGGGAAGTTGTCTTTCATGATTTTTTTCCATGTGGTTTGGAAGTGGATAAGGCTCTCCTTCACTCACAAACTCCAGACCCAAGTGCCTTTGGAATATGGCCCACTGGGCAGTTTTTGCCCAGCCATGGTACTTGTGGATAGAAGAAAGTAAGGGCAATGGTATTTGCAGCCAAAACCCAGCAAAGCTTGGCTCAGCCAAAACATCCTGGGGAGAGAGAGGCCTCCAGCTTTTCCTAGAAATCAGCAGAGTTCCAGCCAAATGGTTCTAAGTGCACTCTCTTTGCCTGGATCAGAGCCTTGCTCAGCTGAAAAAGCAGAAAGATCAGCAAGGAGTTCCCAAAGGCCCATCACATTGTTTTGATTTTGCTCATCTTGTGTAAGTTTGGAACTAAACATGTGTTTGCCGTTGAGCTGATGGGAGGAAAAAAAACCCAAAAACCAAAAAACCAACCAAAAAAGCGCCAAACCCAAGAGGCTTATGACAGGGCCATGACATTCCACAAGAGGAATCACTGGTGTGCATTTCATGGACCTCTCTCAATCCTATAAAAGTATTGTAGCCCTGATTTAAAATAGACCAGTATGAACCAACTTGGAGAGACAGAGACTGAAATGGCTTATAGGGTTTGTTTTAAAAGTGAGGAAAACTACCCAAAGGGTGTTGTTTTGGGACATTTTAAAATAATACTACTTCAGAATTACCAACTGCAATAAATCAAGAGGTAAAAAAGAAATGATTTGGTATAGGAATAATTAAAAACACAAAAAATGTGAAGATATGAATGCATGTTTTCATAAAAATCATGAAATTAAAGACAAATAGATGCCCTGAATTACAATAGAAAGGCAGGTAGAACTGTATTAGCTCTTTTTACATTGCTGGAATTTTTTTCCTTCTGAAGAGGAGCTAGTAGGGTATTGCTGAAGAAAAGTGACCCAGGCAGGATGGGGCAGCGTGCTATGCTCCCTGCAGAGGCTGCCAGGGGCTGCCCGAAGAGCGCCCTGCTGCAGCCAGAGCCCTCCTGGCCTGCGGCCTGGGAGCAAAGGGCCAGGGCAGCCACCTCCTCCTCGTCCTGACCCTGCCACTGCCCCTTGCTGCTGCTGTGACTGCTGCTGCTGCTGCTGCTGCTGCTGCTGAGGGAAGGAGAACCAAAGGCTGTCGGTGGAGAACACCAGGCCATTGCTGCTGCAGTCTGTCCTGCCCTAACTCTGCCTTCAGCGCTGTGCAGAACCTGGACATCCTGGACAAGGAACAACAGCTGGCGTGTGCTTGTGGCTCCGAGGCTCCTGAGAGCTGATGTGTAACTGGGAAAAGCTGCCCCAGCCCTGACTCTGCCCTCTGCAAGTTGTGGCAGCAGTGCAGACTGTCTCTGCACAACCATCTGCCGTGTCCTCGGTCCACTTGGTTTCCTTGCCTGCCCGGGGATGCCCACCCTCAGGGTGCCACATCTGCATGGCTACACTTCTGGGAACAAGTGAGCACAGCTTGGCCAGAAGAAGAGGTCAACTTCCCACAGTCACGTGGTGAGAGGTCAAGTACTTGTCTGTCACTGGACAGGACCAGGGCAGGCTCTTGCTTGGTATCAGCGGCTCTCTTGACTGTTTGTTCCTTGTCATACCTCTGTACACGTTGCAACCATGTCACCAGCTCACAGCGGGTGTCCCTGCACTGCCACCAGCATGATTTTTGGCGACCTGGCTACGACTCAAAGCAGCCCTACACCGCAAATCCCTGGAATGCTGCCCCTGACCAAGAATATACTGACCCAGCTTGACAGAGCCATCAGTTCTGAGAAGGATGTTGCCGCTCTTCACATCTTGGTGGCTCACGTAGTTTGAGGGCAGAAAATGCAGTCCTTGCAGGCACAAGAAGAGAAAACAGGAAGAGGAGGGCAAAAAAATGGGAGTTCATCACAACAGAAAGAAAACAAACTCTCTCAAAGATTCCCTCTCCAGGGGAATGGGCAGTATTGGCAGAACACAGTGCCATTGAGAGGAAGAGCTGGCTCACCCACTGCCAGTATCTTCCAGTTCAGTGAATTTCATGATGGGATTTTCCTTCTCTACTATTTTCTCAGAGGGAAACAAAATGCAAGATGCTGACTTTAAAGAAGAGATCCCAGCTTCCAGGACATATAAAAGGCAGCCCCACTATCTGGGGCTCTCTGCCGTTTGTGCTCAGCTGGGTAACAACCACCACAATAGCAACAGGACAGGCCGCCCTGCAGTGTAGATGGCTGGCACAGAGGCTAACAACTGATTTTATACAGTTGTTTGAAGAGTTCTCTTGACAGGAAACAAAGCACAGGTAGAAGCATCCCACGCTTGAGAGACAAGGAGATCTTCCTGGTCCTGTTCTTGATGCGGGCAAGACGTCGGCAGCATGGACATGTCTCTGACAGTGCCTTCTGAGCATATTCACAAATTCTGAGCAGCACTGAGAGATGGGACCATCTATCCCCAGTGTGGGAACATGTTTGCAGCTGGCCTAACTTCACACTGGATAGACATTCCACCAGAAAAACACCTGGCCCATGACTGTGCAGGGGTATCTGTGGTTGGACTCCTTTGCTGCCAGTATGTTCTAGTTCGGTGTATATCGTCATGGGATTTTCCTGGTTCACCATTCTCCCTGAGGGAAACAAAATGCAAGATGCTGACTTTAAAGCAGAGATGCCAGCTTCCAGGAGATACAAAACGCAGCCCCACTCTTGGGGGCTCTCAGCCCTTTGTGCTCAGCTGGGTAACAACCACCACAACAGCAACAGGACGGGCAGCCCTGCAGTGCAGATGGCTGGCATAGAGACTGATTTTGTACAGTCCTTTGAGAAGTTCTCTTAACAGGAAACAAAGCACAGGTATGCTGTGAGAGTCTGTCCAAAATATCTTTCATTTTTGCCTCACAATTGTCATGAAGAAAAAGACCACCGAAAAGTTAAAAACTGCTGAGCCAGTGGGGAGGGAAAGTCATATGCTATGGGGTTAAAGGGTAGATAGAGGTCTAATTGTATTAGGAACTCACATTTTAAAAAAGGAATTTACTTGCTGCAGCAAAACATCTAGATATGGACAACATTGGAAGTAGATTAGTGAAGAGCTTTTTTTTATTGTTGGTACATCAGTCTCAGAACATTGTTACAATGGAGACAGGATGTTAACAGCTCGCTGATCTACTGAAAATGTCTGGAGAGGGTGGGGTGATACAGAAAGACATAAAATCATCTCAGTCTAGATTTCAGCTAATCATACGCAGAACAACACATATTGACAAGCATTCTATCCAATCTTATAAAACACATGTAATGGTAGTTAAAACAAAGACTGGTTCATAAGAGACAAAGAACAGAGCTCTATTCATGCTAACCTTCTAAAGATATACGTTAAATAACCCTCTCTGTGCTTCTGTATCGTTTATGCTGTTGTTTTGCCTTGTAGTTTCCTCATCAGCTGCCTGTTTAGTCAGGCCAGGCTCTTGGTATATCTGTTTTCCTGACTGACACAGTACAAGAACAGATTAAAATTCTGGGTAGCTTGCTTTCAAAGTCAGACCAGAGTAGGGTCAGGCATGTGGAAATCTTAAGAGCAAGAACTGTACTTGAAATCAGGACTGATGATGCAACATGTGACATGGTCTCTCTGAAGACAGCTGTTGTGCTAATTAAAATATGAAGAATTCTGTTTGTTATATGTAACTTTGAGGCCACATCCAAAAAATCTTATGAATTGCATGACAGCAGGCTTGGTAACTGAAAATATAACCTCTTGAAAAATCTTTCTTAGAAGGAATATCAATTTCTTCATTCAATTAAGAAAGGCAAGCAGCTTCAGGATCCATGTGATGTGCTAAAGTGGTATCTGCCATATCCATTGATTATCATTTAAAAGAACATAGAGCATGCGACAAAAGTAATTTTGGTTAAAGTATCTTTTTTGTGGAAACTTTCCAGTTCACCAAGACAGCATATAACCTACGGTATGGAATGGAAAGACAAGGTTGAGGCCCTGAGGAGAGCTCAAGATCCCAATGCCACAATAGCGGTTCCTCCAGACAGCTTCAGCCTGCATGAAGGCTCAATAGTAAGGAAAAAAGTCCTCAATAGTAAATTGCAAATACAAATAAAAAGTGCTCAATAGTAAGGAAAAATATGTGACACACATTGTTTAGGTGTTTTAAAACATACTGTCAAAATATTTACTGTGGTGAGGATTTGCTGCATTTGCTGTGCTGAGCTGCGGAAGAACTCTGCCATTCTCTCACCCTTTCTGTTATTATGTTACCTTTAAAAAAATTTACTACCTGAATAAATGTAACCAATGACTTGGAGAAGCTAATTTGAAAATATTTTTAAAGTATGGGTAGGATGTACTGGCATTCCTAATTAAGGCATTTTGTAGATATTGATTATCATATCATGTGAAGAATGTTCTTTCTACTTAACTTTTTTGTACAGTTTCATTGGCTACCATTGTAGAAATGCTTATTTCTATTTCATACACCTTTTTAATTTTAGTGCAAGTATTTAACTGTAAAAATTGCTTGAAAATTGTTTCAAGCTTTCAGGTGGAAAAGCAGAGGGGATTTTTTTCTTGTTGTTTTGTTTTTTACTTGTTTTGCTGTGGCTTTGGCACATTGGATGTATTTCGCTGGATTATTTTCTGAAAACTTTCTCCTCTTATGTGACCACTTTGGGCTTTTCTACTGTCTTTACCCAGCTACACCTTGAATAACAATTTTGTCATCGTTTTGCATAGCAGCAGGGACAAAGGAAAGTTGTCAGCATGTTTAGAAAATCTCTCCTTTTATAGTGTGGTAACATCTGCTCTCTTTCTACTCTTAGCAATATAAATATTTTTTTGCTGGTGGCTTGGAAACTTCTCTTTCTCTCTCAGAGCTCTGAGCATGGAAGGTACATGAGGTCTGTTCCCTGTGGACAGGAGCAGAGACCTGCATCAGAGAGTCTTCAGATTTGTGGGTGTCTTTTGTTCAGTTGATGGAGTGATTCCACATTTTGTCTCAGTGCTGTCCACTGCCCAGGCAGATCTGTGATTCATAAGCTGGAGACAAATGAAATCAGGATCTTCTTTTTTCTTTCTGGGAGAATAACAGCTTCTTCCCTGCAAGCATTCATGTATTAAAAGACATTTGCTGGCCTAGTTAGGCTGAGAAAGTAATTTCATCAGGCACAAAAGGAATACATCCAGAGAAAAGCAACTGTCTGTCCTAACTACAGGCATTAATGATTGCTATTTATAACTACAAAACACAATTGCAAGCTGAAAATATTCTACTAAAATTCTTGCTTAACCTAAAGTGCTTGCTAGCTGTTGCTGTGGCAGAAGTTTTCCTTTTTATTTGTATTCCCTAGTAAAATATATGACATGGCAATAATTATGGACAAGATTCCATTCATGATCAAGATTTCTTTTAATGGAAACAGTATTTAATGGTAGACTCAAAATTAATGTTATATTATCGCAAGGTTAAAAAATAAAGGGTTGTCTCACTGTCATATTCATAGAACTGGTTGTTTTAATTGTTTTACTCAAAGGATTTCAAACCACAAGACTGTCCTGAGCAGGTGATAAAAATGTTCATTTTTGGAAGAGTTGTATTAGTAGTTGTCTTATGAGATCAGGTATTTATTGCCTTGGATGGCTTTGCATTTTCCCAAAGCTGTTTGTATTTGTTTGGGAAGCAGAAGTGCCTGTATGTGGTCCTGTTTACTCCATTGAGACAGCTCTGATTTTGCTTCCCAAAATGAAAAAGCCGAAGACTGTAGCAGAAACTAAGTATAGATAACATTTAATATATTGCTGTTAGTCTCTGCTATACCTATGCTTAAATTGTGTGAAAATGCCAGTGTGTTCTCTTCCATTCAGTTTCCCCTCCTGCTTTCTTGATCTGTACAGTATTTTTCCATGTTTTATACCATTTTTATGCTTCCTGAATATGTTCTTTCCACTCTAGTCTGATAATCTTATAGTGATCTCTGACTGTACTGATACAGCATTTGAGAAACAGCTTTCTATTATCTGAAGGCACTTGTATGAACTGAAAGTATGAACAATTGAATTTCTACTGCATGCTGTTGTTGCTAAAATTTATTTTTAATCCATTTAATATACTACTGATTAAAATCACTGTAAATAAAGGAGGCATGGCTTGTGGAGTTTGACTGATGGAGCTGTAGGCCCATTTTGGCCAGCTGATAAATCATATATAATCCACACAAAACAAATTTTTAAAGGAATTTAGAGTGTATTGTGCTGCCAAGCCAAATGGACAGTTTTCTGTGTGCTGTGCAAGTGTTGGGGGACAATTTGGAGGCACCTCAAGGTATTAACATGGGTGAATGAATTGCATCCACTAAGAGCATGGAAATTTTTAGCTGCCAGGTCATGGTTGTGGCTCCCACAGGACTGGGATTTACTCACATACTTTATTTACATACTGTGTCTAACTAGATAAATTTTGTGAAATCTGTTTTCTTACTCTGCTGTAATATTATGCAATATTATGGCTGCAATTATTAGAAATGAACTGAGGAATTTTGTAAAGCTGTGAGAATGAACCTTAAGGGCTCGTTTTCAGCTGTGCTCAGCGCTGCTACTGCACATATGATGCATCTCTTTTGATTTTAACATCGCCCAGCTACAGCAATTAATTTTTTTCTTTGTGTTCCAGAGGGAGATGTCCATCGTCCTGAACTTATACCAGACCCTGGCAAACGCCCAGGTGCTTTCCAGACAGACAAACGTCCCCCTGGAAGAATTACCTTGGACAGAGCTTTGTGCGCTCTTGCATGAGAATGTTGAAGCCCTGGTCTCGAACTTCAACAAGGCTAAGCAGAGGGTGAGCGTGCCCAGGCATCAGCTGCCTCTGCTGAGCTCAGTGACTTTTATTCACACTGCAGTCTCGTTAAAAAGGACTGATATTCATGCCCCCAAAAAAGGATTTGAACCCAAACAAATGAGCACCATTAATGATGGCTTGTCCACTGCTCAGTTTGTTGCCAGGGGCATTTAGATGTGAGTGGAGTGTGCATCAAGTCTCCCAGCTCCACCTTCTGTGCAGGATATTCTGAAAGGACAATCTGATAGTAGCCACAGGGACCTAATTAAAAGACAATAAATTCATCTTACTGAGGAAGAAATTCACTGAACATAGTCATTTACAGTCATAAATCAAATCTTTATTTTACTATAATCCAGAGGCAAAATACACTTTCTCAAGGAATATCACCTTGTAATTATGTGTTTATGATTCAGATGTACTATTTGAAAGAATGCCAGTGTGGGGTTTTTTTGTTTAATTGTAACTTTGGATTATGACATTTTTATTCAGAAACAAACAGAAATACCTATTCTAAAACATGTCAGGATCTGTATGAAGGAGGAGCTGTACTTTTCTGAAAGGTTTTGAAGCAAATGAGCTTACATGGCTTTTCTCCCCAGAAAACATTGTGGTTTTAGGAAGGAAAAAGCCCCTTCTAAAATAACTCAGCTGGCTCCAGAGGCTAAGCTATGCCTAAAGAGCTCTTCAGGGTATCACTTTGTGTTCTGGTTTATTTCTCTTTTGAAGTAGATGAGGAAAGGGAAGGGAAGGTGAACACTGTTGGCAGTGTTTGTAGGGCTTGTGTCTTATTGTTGCTTGCTATTTAATTAAGGATTGTTATTAAGACTGATTGTGAGGTCTCTAGGGCTCTTCTCATGTACTTAGCAGCTTTTCTGGGATTTTAGACTGTGCTGAAAAAACTTTTTTTCCACACAATTCAGTGTGATCTATCTGGAAGTATCTTGATATTTTCTAGGAACAGAAAGTTGAGGTGTGTGCATTTGGGGATCATTGTTGGCTTGGTTCATTCCTCCATTTAGCTTGCATGAGAAGTGCAGTGTTAAAGCACAAGAGTGAATCCCTTCATGTTTGTTGAAAATACATCATAAACTTATGAGCTATTTGTAAGGAAAAAATTCTCTGTGCTAGAATTCCCTGAAATTGTTTTAAAACTTAATAATAACCTGGAATGTCTTGACTTTTCAACAAAAGAAAAAAATCAAAAACCACAAACAAACAAAAAATTAAAGGCTGTGTTTTAATTATTGTTTGCAATCATCACAAACTTCTAAAGGATATACTTGGATTACTAATTTACTAAAATTGAATACAATCATTAAAAAACAAAAAGTTATGAAGTGTCTGGCTCAGGTTTCCTGCAAAGAGGGTGACAAGGTGGTAGAAGGCAGAACCGAAACCAAAAAATATATTTCAGTTTTGTTTTGAGAACCAAGTAATTTATCTGCCATGAAAGGGTTTTACTTAGTTTTAATGAAATATTGAAAAAACTGCAGTTTAGATTTTATGCTGGAATAGTCTGTGCTTAACTTAAAGTGAAAAGGTAAATAATAATTTCTTCTTAAATGCTTGTCACACAGATATCTCACCTAAGAATATATGTGCAAGCACAAGACTGAAACTATGAACAACCTTCAGCAGAACCAGGAGGATGCTTTGGAGAAAATGTCTGAACAGTTAAAAGCACAGGAACACTGGTCGCAGAAAGAAAAGCAATATCTTGAACAGCAGTACTCAAACGCCCTTGCAGAAATTCATGCAAGATCACAGGTATGGTGCTGTGAACTTGTAATTTTTTTTTTCTTTAAAAATTGAATTGATTATTTCAATAGTTTAAGCCTCTTAGCAGTTAAAGGTCATTTGGGAATTTTAGTATACGTTTAAAGTTTAAAAAAATCCAAAACCAAACAACAAACCAACCCATCCCTGTGCTAATATTAACATCACTTAAAATAAGAAATAAATTACTTGGATGAAGCATTTGTTGAAGAGAATTTAGTCTTCAGGCCCAGCTGAGAAGCCTGATTTCATCTGCAGATAGCAGTATTCTTTTTCTGAGAATGTTAAAGCTGTAAGATCAACTTTGCTTGTTTTAAGAATTACTGATGGCAGCAGCTACTTTTTCAGCATCATCATTTGCAGAGATTGTATAGAATAACAATAATGTGGTATCACCTGGGGATAAATTTAGTTACGTATGTACTGATCCTAAGAGCAGTGGTAGATTTCAATGGTGTTAAGCAATTCTGTTTTTCTGATACTACAGTGAGGAGTGGCCTAAAAGTGTGAAACTGTCACTCCTTGTTAGATGAGTTATTTGCAATCCAAAATGTTCCCTGTTATTCTACAACCACCATTTACTGTCTTTATCATCACACTCCTTCACGCCTGTTTCAATTAAAAGCATAGTGAATAAAGGAAATAGATGTCCCTTGTTATTTGTGAGTTACTGCAACTTACTTTACAGAATAATGCTGTATTTGATGCAGATTTCAGGACTGGAAGTCTCTGCATGCTGAAAAATTCAATCTGTCAGCTTTCATGTTCCAGACTTCCTGATGTTTTTCCTCTCACTTACACTGGCTTTCTGCTCGGTACAGCAGTGTTTTCTCTGAAATTGGAGGATGTTATTAGTATTGTTAAGGCAATTAATAAAACTGAATTGTGGGCAGACAGGTGGTGTTGGACCTTCTGTGAGCTGTCACGGTGTTGGTGGATTGTTTTCAGAAATCAAGAGTCCATTTGCAATTGATTATCATGTAAATTTCCCTCCTACCACTGTTTTTGTTTCATTCATCTTATTCTGTAATTGCTTACTAGAAGAGACACTTTCATCACGATTATTACTAACGACTTTTGCTCCTTTAATGCATCATTTGAATGGCAAAGCGAAATTTTCTTTTCATTCTTGTCTAGGTAAAAACCATGTAGTTAATGTTTCGTCCATTATAGTTTGGTTTGTTTCTGTCACAGGAATGTGAAGAAACGGTGCAGAAAAACAGGCAAAAACTCTATGGCCTTGAACAACTCTCTGACAAACTGGCCCAGGAAAACAATACCTTGAAAAATTCATTATTAGATGCTTTCAAGGCACGCTCATTCCTGCTGGCAGCCTCTGCACTGCTATCAGGGGCCCTGTGCTCTCTCTACGGCCGACTGTGCGCCATGTCTTGCCAAAGAGACATTCTCCAGGAACAGGTGAACCAGCAACAACTATTGAACCACAAGATCGTCAGCCTCCTTTATGCTCTCCCTGCTGTCATGGAAAGAAACCAGGACGAAGTCAGGACAAGGCAAAGAAGAGCCAAGAACCTGGCTTATGTGTTCCGAAGAGCTGTGATTGTAGCTCTGGCTGCCAACAGGCTGAGGGGTCTGGCCCGATATTCTTGTACCTTTTTTGTCTGGTCAGACGGATGCAGAGGAAGCCCTGGAATTCAAGTTTGTCTGGGAGAATCCAGAGGCAGGCATCCTGTGACACGTAAGTGAAATGTTTTTAAAGAGTTACATCAAATTGCACGTTTGGGGAATAACAAAGAGGAATATTATTTTTAGTGTTGGGGCATAAAAACATATTTAATGACATTTTGACAAATGTTGTTTATGGATTTATGTTTTTTATATAGCTTGATGAATGTATTTCACTATAAGAGGAAATGCCTAGTCTTAGGTTAAGAATTGCAGGTAAAAGTTCAGTTATGCTCATGAACTCAACACTATCTGATATTTTTGATATTTGTGTTATGGATTTCAGAACTAGGTGCTACAGCATCTTCCCTGTGGTAAATATCTTGCAATGTTCCTAAACGACTTTTCTTTTTTTTGAAAAAGGTATTTCCTATTTTTTTAAAAATAATTTTTAATATTTATTTCCTAAAAACCCACAAAAATTGCTTTCTGATTCAGGTAAAACATTAGCATAGGATTTCAAAATTTTCTTTAGAGATTATGTCTATTTGCCCCTTTCTGTTGCCAGACCAGTTTATATTTCTCTCTACAAGGATAAATGGTATTAAAAATGTTTTCCAAATTAGAAGATTCATCTACTTTTTTTTTTTTTTGAATGTCATTCGGGAAGCATGCTTCAAACAGTCTAAATTGTCCTGACTAATTTCTTGTTTATATGCTTATTTTTGGTTAATTTCTTAAAGAGCTGGAGGCAGCAGTGTGCCATATTTTTGTGATTTATTTATCCTGCTAGCTGCACTTCTGTTTTACAGGTTTTGGAGAGGAAGGAGTTGACTGTATTGAAGCAATTAACTGGTTGTGTAGCTCTAACCTCTATACTGCAATGATCAATTCTATCTCAGATCTGGAGGGTGTTCTCAACAACCAAGGTAATTTTAACTGCATATTGTTGTAGCAGAAATATATTTAAAAAATAAATAAGTCAGGGTGGTCATATAATTTCCATTTTTATGATTTTATCTAAACTATTCTGTTTAGATAGCTCTGAAGAGATATTTCTGAATATTTATGATAGACACCTTTGACTAGAAGTTATGTCCTGAGCTAGTCAATACAAATTTAAGTGGGGCTGTTTCCCTGAAAGAGTAATTTTACTGCAGGCTAAAATAATAACCCTTTTCTACATTCTCTGAATGATCACATTTCTGTACTGTTGGAACAGATTAATTTTCTTAAACAGCTGATAGGATATTTTATCCTTTCGGTATATAGAGGCCATGGAAGCAGAGGGCTGTTTCTGGAGTTTATTTACAGTGAGAACTGATACAGGTTGCCTTGATTCATCTGCATTTCCGCCACCCCTGGTTCTTTATTAACCTATAGTTTTAGAGTCCCCACATTTTTGTCACAGAAAAAAGGATAGTAGAAGAGGGATAATTTATGTGAATAAAGGGAAATAGCAGGAGAAAGACAAGGTGATGCATTTTCCAGAAGCCTAAACACTACATTGGTATAAAAGTTGACATTGAATCAAGTGTGTTTAGATTCAGTTTCAGGCACTTTCTTCTTTCATCATGCTCTTTTCAATAAATTGAATTCATATCCTTTAAAAGCAAAGTTTGAACAGTGTTTCAGATTCAGCATTCTGTGTTTCAGAATATTTACAGGTTCCATCCTGTAGAAGTGAAAACGAACATCATATTATAAGAAATGGGAACTAATAACCTGCTTGATGTTTCCTTTTTGTTGTTTTTTTCTTAAAGATTCAGAGCTGTGGCTTTCTAGTAACTCGCTGATCGGCACAGCCAGGAACTGCTTTGCAAAACTGATGGACAACCTGAGCGTTCTGATGGAGACAGTTCAAGGGAACACTCGTGGGTGCAGAGCCTTCCTGGAGAGGGACTCCCTGATAGACAGGCTGGCTCGTGGGCTCCGCAGACTAAATGCCCAGGCCCTGGAAGCTGGATTGCATGACAGACTGCCCAGCACAGTAAGCAGACTTGCAGTCCTCCTTCATGGAAACAGAAGGTTTACAGCAACATTGAAGCTCCCTTGATAGCAGCATTTCTTTTGTTTCAGACTGGTGATGAGTCCATGACAGTGAAGTGCGACTATATGGACACTCAGAAGTTGATTTGTCACACATTAGGTTGTGAATAGGTCTTTTCTTTTATTGAGAAAGAATTTTTGGAGGAGGTTTAGAGTATCTAAGGCAAAGATTTTTTTTAAGTTCTATCAGATCTGCATTAGCTTGTAAGCACAAATTTGCTTTTGGCTTGATGTAAATGTTAAGGTTGCTTTTTATTCTTGTTTTCTACTTTCTCATGTTTACCATCCTTTCTTTCAGTAAAGATAACCTTCTTCCCTTTAACCAAAATAAAAGGATAAACTCTTTCCCTACTAATCTTTTCTAGTAAACCTTAGGTGAAAATAGTACTTCCTTGTAAACAGAATTTGCAGTTACCCTTGGTAGATGACAGGTTCAAACTTTTGTCCTTGTGTATGTCTTTTAGAGATGGAGGAAAAAATTATGTTTTGTCTTCTTTTTCTTGAATCTTAAATATTATTTATTTTATTGCTAAAATAGCAGATTTTATAGCCCATCAACTTGTTTTTGTTTGCTGACAGAGAAACATAGCAACTTTGCAGCAAGAAATATTTGAATTTTCACGAAGGCTTCATGCAGCAGAAGTAGAGTCCCGCTCACTGTACCTGCAGCTTCAAGAATGCAGATGGGCTTTCAACAAGATGCAAAAGGATGCTGAAAAAACCCACAGACTGCAGACCCAATTAAGTGAAGTTCAGCAAGTAAGTGCATTTGACTTGGAGGCTCTCTTGCTTAAAAGAGACTCTCCTTTCTACACATATTTTGATTTGTGTTCTTTTGGAAAACAAGCATCAAATTGATTTACTTTCAACAGAATTTTCCAGAAACCTTGCCTTGTAAATGTCACTAAACCAGAAGACAGATTTATTTAGAAATCTCTCTTTTCCACTGGAGTTATCTTTTGATTTGTAGAAGGAGGTATCCTGTATAAATTAGAGTTTGGTCTTCAGCAATCCAGGTTCTCCCATTTGCTGGAAATGTTGATCTGATTTATATATCCTCAAAGAAGATTTCACTTAATAGAATAAAGTCAGTGGGAATGAGGGTATTCAATAAAAATTTTAATGAAATATAAACATAGCAGTTTAAACTCTGTATGGATGTTGATGAATGTTATAATAAATACAATGCAAAGTTTAACAGGTCTGTTTCCCTGAAGAAGTAACTTTATGGCAGGGGGAAAAAAGCTTTTGTCTATATTCTCAGTAGCACAAAATTCCCCTGAGCCTTTTGCTGTTGGTGATTGACTTACTGAGACACTGTGGGTTCCCCAACCTGAAGCCTAGTTGGTAGAACCTGTCAGGGGGTTCTACCAAGCAAAGAATATCTGCTAGATGATGTCTCGCCCATTGTCCTTCCTGTTCTTAGCTAGTAAAATGGAATTTTTTTTAAGCTCAAAAATATCTAATCATCTTCAGTTTTGCTCTTAACAGGTTTTATGCCCTTAGTGGTTTTGGACTGTTAGATGAAAATTATCACATATTAGATAGTAGTTGAAATGCAGATGACAGCTTTCTTTGAAGAATTACTTCTTTCTGGAACAGTTTTTGGACAAGAAGAACAGCCCACAAAGGTGTTTACAAGGGTTAATAAGCTCTCCACTAAAATTCTGAACATTGATCTGCATAGTTTTCCTTCTAAATACTGAAGTTTTGCATCCCATGGTGTTAATTAGAATAGAGTAATGAATGCCAAGACTTTACATGAATGTTCTTTATAAAAACACAGCAATTAACTGGTCTGCCATCTTATTGTTCAGCGATGTCTTCATGTTAAAAAAACCTCAATAGTACTCATAAGCATGCATTTATTTTAGAATTTGATATGTTTGCAAGTGGAACTCACTCAATGGTAGGGAAGCCATTGGGTATAGTTACAGAATCAGGCACAACTTGTTTCTCTTTCCAGCACATCAACAAAGACAATATACAGGAGGAGTTACAAAACGCTTTACAGCGTGAGAATGAGGCACAATTGCTTTTACAAGAGCACCACCAACGGATTCAGGAGCTGAGTAATAGACTGGAATCACAAGCATTTTCTGAGCTAAGTAAAAGCCAAGTATCTCCGACGGTAAGATTATTCTTCTTATAATATATATATAAAAAATAAATTCTTCTTATACCAGAGTATTACTTTTCATTAAATAAGCCAAATAGTGCAGTCCTTGTGTAAATAAAATTACTGGAGTAAATACACCCGCACTACTCAGTCTGCTGGAACTTTAGGCTACTGAGAAAACACTTCAAAGACTCCTTTTAAATTTTTTTTTAGCTAATGGGGTTTTTTAACAGTTTAAGAAAAATTCTTCAATGGGGGGTTTTTTTGTTTTTTTTTTTTTTTTTTTTTTTGCCTACAATAATTTTGTTTTCTAAAGAACATTTATATGTAGCAAACACTAAGGGGGTTCTGGGTCAGTAATGCTTTTGCTAGAAAATTCATAAAACCTTAGGATGCAGTGGTCCAAATCTTCTTTACAATCAATTTATCCTTCACATTGGTCAGTAGTCAGTGGCGTAAAGTGAAGTTTATTTGGGCTACAGAGTAACTCTGCTCTCTGTCTGCTGGCAGGGCCTCCCTGATGCAGCAGAGGAGCTGAAGAAAAGAGACCAAGCTCTAGATCAACAGGAGAAACTCCTGAAAGAAATGGAGCAGGACCAGAAGCGGCTGTGGGATACTCTCGAGGAGGCCGAACGTGCCCTTGATCAGGGAATAAAGTGAGCCCTGGGGCCTGGGGGATGTCACCTGAAAATGAACAGAGATTTAAATTTCTACTTCCAAGGGCGGGGCTTTAGCCCTGGACAATGTAAGATTAGAAGAGAAAAGTACATCTGTCTCTTTTATTTTTAAATTCAGGGATAGTATTCTAAAAACAAAAGTGTTAGTTCAAAATACTAGGGCATCCATTTGATGCAGTTATCCCATAATAGTTCTTCAAATTCTGGGTGCTGAAATAACTGGCAAAAAAAAAATACCTGTGCTATCTTACTGATCTGACATATCTTTGGCAGATCCTTAACATTCTGTTTATTTAAGAAATTGTTGTTTGTTCTCTGAGTTTCCATGCCAACTTTTTCTAGACAGATACAATATATTTATAGTAAATACAGAAGCATCAGCTGGGGGACGGGTCTTCACTGTCAGAGAGACTGAAACCCATTTTGGATCTATGCCTTTCCTGTGGTACAAGATAGATCCTCCTGCTGATTTCAGGGAGTTTTGGATTTAGACCTAATCCCCACACCACTTACACCATAACCTGGAGAGGAAGGAAAGGCTCAGGCAGTGGTCTTGAAAAGATTGGTAGTCAAAAGGAGCCCCCTTGACTTGAAGCTTATTACTAACTTATTCTTATGCCATTTGAAAAAAATAAGTCTTTGCAGACTTTGTTGTCTAATACTTTTCATAGTATGAAGTATGTGTTACGAATATTGTTGTTCCATGGCTAGGATCTAAAAAAATTTTAGTTCATTAAAATTTCTCATCATACCTGGGATCATTTGACCTCTGAAGAACAATATCTGAGAAGATTTAAGGGTTTTATTCACCAGGGAAATAATGTAATTTGTATGGTCATCAGTTAAATGTTTAACAAGCTAAGTAAAATGACAAATGTTATTTGGTATGATTTGATCAAAGCAGGTGTCACCTGCAGAAAGATTTGTTCCAGAAAGCTTGCCCTTTTCATCCTTCCCCAATCTATTTTGGGCATTTCAGTAAAGATCATTCCTTGTGGCCATATATATATATATATCCAGAAAAGGTTATTCTAATGTGAAGTAACTTTAAAACTGGCTTTTTTTTTTTTTTTCTTGTATATAGCAGCTGAATATCAACAAAGAAAGCTACTCTTCCTTCCATTATTACAGCAGCTCTTCACAACTAATAGGTTTTATTTCTCCCTTTGGAATATAAGCAAAAAGATGAAATAAACAGAATCTGTCTGTGGTTTCCAATACAAGAATATAATTCCATCCTGCTAGAGACTTTTTATGACCTCTATATCCAAGCCATGATGGTTGTTCATTGATAGGCCTATGATTATCTAAATTTTAATTGCTTGTCCTCAACAGAAGCATCTTTCATATGGAAATGCACCAAATAGTGGTACATGAACTATTTTTAGGGTTTGCATTGGAAATATGAAAAAGAGAGAAAATCCTAATAGTTTGGGTTATCAACAATTATTTTACAAGACATGACAGCCATAAAGTAGCAGAAGATTAATTTCTACATTGGCAGAGCTTCAGTTCCATAAAGTTACTCCGTTGTTCTTGTTTTGTTTTGTTTTATTTTCTTTTATAATAGAGACAAAGAGTTAATCATTGGTCAAATGAAAGCTGTGGAAGCTGCCCTGAATAAGGTAAGAATTTGAACTGTTCCCTCTGATTTGTGTTTTTAAACATGGCTAAAGCCTTAGAACTGCTAATTCTCAGGGGAGGAGAGAAGCTGTTGCAAAACAACTTCCTTTCCCTTAGTGTTGAAGTTTCCCCTCTCAACTTGTTCCATCTTAAAAAACCACAGTGAAATCAAATGCAAGTTTGTAGTACATACACAACTTTTTCTGAATGTAGAAGTTATGACAAAATTCACTTGCCTTCCCTCACTGAACACTTTTTCTGGTTGACAAGTGAAAACTAATGAACACACAAAAAATTGGCAACTGAAGTTACCCCTCTACTGAATAATAAAAAGTCACATGCTTGGTGGCCATATAACATTTGGCTTTGTGTCTGCTACTTTAACCTATGAAACATCATAAATAGGAAAAGGCAGGAAGTAGCAATCTGTGGTCAGAAACTTCCACAGTATTTTTTAAATCATATTTTAAACTTAATAGTAATCTCAAGTTTTTCCTCTGACTTGTACAATTGTGCCCTGATATAGGACTATTTGATGGTCCAACAAAGCTGTATGTATTAATTATTTAGGAGAAAGGACTATTTTCAACTATAGCTCTCATGGTAGATGGTTTCACAACTGTTTTTAATCTAGAGCAGCACAGAGCAACAGTGATTTCATTACCTGGGAGTGTCAATTTCCCTTACTATATCTTTAATTCCCAGCAATGTGGGAATCTCTATTTTAGTTTTGGAGATCACAAAAACTGTTGCTATTTATTTAATTTATTTCTTTTCAGATCTCTTTTTCTAGTCTATTTCCTTTAATGTTCATGGAAAGTGACAGAATCTGAACTGCATGTTTCTCCTACAGCAAACTCTGCTGATAGAAAATTTCCGTTGTGCCACCACCATCTCCATACCGGCTTCTTTCAAACTTTGGAAGCGAATGTCATGCAGCAAGTGCTGTGTTTTTACAGTAATACATATTTGCCATATCCTTGGCCTTTCTCTTTTCAGACCAGGGCAAGGTGCTTTTTTTTTGGTAGCATTCTCTCCCAGCACTTTGAATTAGAGATTTATTTGCAACAAAAATTCAATCAGTCATACTTTATTCATGGATTTTAGGTCCAGTGATCAAAGCAAGTCCGCTCAATGGGCTCAAGGAGACACCATTCATCCCAGGTGGTGTGTCTGAAGGAGAATTACCACTGATGCTGGGGTTTTTTCCCTTTAGGCCAAAGAGCAGGCTGCAGCATCAAGTGCTGAAGCAGCCGCACCACTCCCCAGCCTGCAGCTGCAGACCCTTCCAGAGGAAGCAACGGCGGGCAGGCCAGAGGCTGCCTCATTACAGGTTAGAGTCTAAAACCAATCCCATTTAATATTTTTTTTAAATTTTCTTTCATTTTTTGCATCTGACATACAACTGCTCTGAGCATGTGGAGAGCAAAAAGCTTCAAAACTCTTGCAGTCAACAGTTGAAAGACTATTTCCATGTATGCTCTTGCACGTGGTATTTCAGAGATGATGGTAACTTCTAATTTTGCAGTTACAGCGTTAAATAACTGACAGCAATATAAACATGGACAGAAGCATACATACCTGAAAATTAATATCCCTCTATCCCTCTCCCTTTTCTCCCATTAATATACAAAAGACTAATTAAAAAAAAAAACAACCAAAAAAACCCAAACAAAACCAAAGCCAAGATCCCCAGAAACAAGCAAAACCAACCAAACAAAAAAGACAAAATTTTCATATTCCTTCTTGGTCAGTATCAGATTTGTTTTCAACCCACAGTTTTAGAATCAATTGTGGGGTTTTGAGCATTCCTTATTTAAAAGAAACTGCTCTTTAGAATGTTTAAATATAGAAGCTATGTTGCTCATGTAGGTTTAAAAACTTGCACATTTCAAAATACTAATTTTGTTAGGATAAAACAATGAGTGGGAAAAAGGAGAAATTAACAGAAGATGTGCCATATTTTCAGCTCTGAACATAGATTCAGTGCAATGCCTCCTCATTGTTTTTAAGTTTGATGTCTTCTACAGAAACTATATTAGTCTTTATAGCTGTGCAGAATGCATTAGTGCCAAGACAGATTTTTTTTTTTCCAATGAGAGAACAAAAGGCAAAGTGAGTACATATTTCTTTCATTGTGCTGCTCTGTCTGAATTAGAGAGAGGGCAGGTAATCAAGTAAAGTGCAAGGAACTTAGGCAGAGTAAATATTGCATACAGTGTGTAAGCTTCTGCAGTAATTCCTTCAAATTTATTGTAGATTTTCAGTTCTGGTGCAGTATATAATTGCAAGATCAGGGTCACAAAATCAAACATTCAAGAAAGGCAGATTCTAAGCTGGAAATTTTTCACTGTTGCCCTCTTGCATGCATACATACACTTCAATATGATAAAGATATAAATTATGTGTGCATTATGGTGTTTCCACACTAAAATATGGAAATACGGAATATGTAAAGCCTTGAGATTCCCATGAAGCTTAATTAGCACAGATGAACTTTTCTGTCAAAAGGTAGAATTACAAATTTTTCCCCAGTACAGTGATGATCCATTTTAGAGCTTCACAAAAGTTCCCATGGGTGGCATCTTTCCACAGGAGGCATTGTGGCAATCGCCAGCTTTGCAATCCTGCTTTTCTAATTTGGTAGTCAATGCTGCTTTTTTTTTTTTTTTTTTTTTTAAGTCCCATCTCAACTCCCATTCTTTTTAGACCTCACAATGATTGCAGAAGCATCTGCAACCTGTTCCCTCTTTCTCTCCAGAAGAGAATAAAATCACAAACAGTTGCATTTCGTATTTGCACAAGGTGCTTGTGGTACAAATAATATAGTACGGTGTGTGCTGGGGAGCTCGCTGGTGGGGCAGAACTGTAAAGTTCTTGTTCACCTGGCAGCCTCAGGTGCACTTGGTAACTCTGGCCATATACAAACAGCACCAATGGCTCACAGTCTGTGTCACTGTGACCTTCCTTTTCTTCATCCCTTTTCCTTTTTGTCCTTTCATCATCTCTCTTTCCCCCTTTTCCCCCTCTCTCTCCTCAGCCCTCATCTCTAGTTCCTGTTTGATTTCTTTCCAATCTCATTATTGAGGTTTCATTACAAAATTTGCCTTTTATGGACAGAGGTCACCTAATGGATTTTAGTTTTACTCTATGCCAAACTGTATTAAGGGCAGTCCTGCAATCTTGAGTGAGGTAAGCAGCTAGGAATGACTTTAGGGACTATTGTCATTAAAAGCACTGGAGTTTGTTTGCAGGCACATCCTCTAGAACTGCCTTAGTTAGTCTGTGATGAGAACATTTCCATTAAATGCCTTATAATCTGCAATAGTCCTCTTTTGGGACTAGGACCACAGCACCAAGACAATTTGGAGATTCTTTCTGATGAAAAGAGATGTGATATGGGTTAATTTGCCACTGCTGTTTCCTAGACACCATGATGAAATAACATGATTGATTTTAGCTGCGTTAATATCTATTCTGAAAATCGTCAAAGTGATGAAAGGAAAGGAAAACTGCAAAAATCTTTTCAAATCCCTGTTTGTGATACTAAGCTGATTTTTGTCTGTATCACAGGTCTACATTCAAAAGACCAATGTAATACTGTCAGAAGGGAAAAATCATAGCAAATAAAATGTGATTAACCATTGTAAAGAAGACCAATAATTTCAACAGTTAGTTGAGACTACCAGGGGTAGATATAAAGTTACCAGTACTGCCAAATCGTCTGTGCTCTCTTGTCCTGCTAACTTTATGATCAATCCAATCAATGTAACAAAATTGGGACATTCTTCCACTGCATACATGGAAACAGCTATATTTTTCCAGTTATAGTGCAATCATATCATTTGTTTTCAGAAGTCTGTAGGTTTGTGATGTTTCTTTTGTTACTGCCAAGTTTATTCTTTTGCTGTGGAGTGGAAGGATTAGTAAATTGATTCATCTTGGAAGTGTGAACATTAGCCTTCAACTGTGTGGTAATTGTGAACAGAAATTGAACCTGCACTATGTGTTGTATTGAAATAAAATGAAAAAGTTGTTGCAAGAGCTCAATGCTGTATTGTATGCTTGAAAACATCTCATCAAAGCATCTCCTAACTAGGGTGTAGAGCAATTCCCTTATCCTCAATGATATTAATATTCAACATTTTAGAAAAAAATAGAAAATCCACTGTTAGGTGTTTTTGATGTTGAAGTCCTGGGACTGACATTCTCCCTGACTTACAAACTCTATTTTATTTCTCTGCTAGAAAAAACCCCTGTCTTTTGTAAAAAATTTGGATATGTGCTATTTGCCATTTAAGTGTAGTTTGCCTGGCACTAATGATTCCTTCTACTTTTATTTAAGAATGTGGTTAGAAGTTTTGAGGATCTCTACTCACTGGCAGCTTCCAAAATTGATGTATTAAGAGCAGGAAGAGACTCTTCAGGCTCTACCTATGGATCCTTAACAGCTGTTGGGAGTCGTTCTGCTGAGGGTAAGTCTGCTCTTCAAGCAATTGTAGTCACTGGGATGAGGGTTCCTAGGCAGCATCTCTCTTCATGCTGCACAGCTTCTGTAGGCCAATACAGCAAAACTTAATTGTAAACATAATGGAGAGCAATAAAATTACTGCAAAGAGAAACATCCTGAGATATTTTCCAGAAGAGAAAGGGGATGGTGAAAGCTAGCACAGTCATTGAAATTACTACTGTATGTTTTTTTTCTGCTGGTCACTATTTGATAGTGGGTTTTTTGGTTTTAGTTCAAATTCCTTGGTTGATTAGTTGGATTTTTTTTTGGGTTTGGGGAGTGGTGGTGGCAGGTGGGTGGGTATTAATTGTTTTATTTTTATACATTACCTTTATTTCTGTTCTTTTTTCTCTCTTTCTCTCTTTCCTTCTATTTCTTTCTCTTTCTCTTTCTCTTTCTCTTTCTCTTTCTCTTTCTCTTTCTCTTTCTCTTCTCTTTCTCCTTCTCTTTCTCTTTCTCTTCCTCTTCTCTTCCTCTTTCCCTTTCCCTTCCTCTTCCTCTTCCTCTTCCTCTTCCTCTTCCTCTTCCTCTTCCTCTGCCTCTTTCTTTCCTTTTTTTTTTTACCAAAGGACTTTCCTTTCTTTCTGTTATAAACAATAACATTTCTGTAATAGTCTTTTTTGCAACCATAACCCCTTCAGTTCTGTCTGTGTCCTTGGTTTTTAACATTTACTTTCTCTGAACAGAATCCTCGCAAATTGACTTTGCACCTGGACCAGCTACTTCATCTCCTATTCCTATTACTCCTCCTGCTCCTGCAGGTAAGTCTGCTTTTCAAGAAATTATAGTTTCTTAGAAGTGAGTTTCCATGCTGCTCAGCTTCTGTAGGTAAATACAACAATACTTGATTTTAAACATAGTGGTGCAATAAAACTAATGATAAGAGAAATGATCTGTGACTTTACAGAATAGAAAGGGGATGGTGAAAGATAAAACAGGCATTAAAATTACTACTGTTATTTTTTTTTCTATTGTCCTGATTAGCTTAGATATTTTTGGTTTTAGTTTGGGTTTGGTTGGTTGAATCTATTGTTATTGGGTAGTAGTGGTGGTTGTTGGGTGGATGTTTTCTTTTTGTTTTTGATGGGTTTTGATTTTTGGTGGGTTTTTGATTTCTGTTATTTTTGTCTTTCATTTCTTTCCTGTCACTTTCTTCTTTTGTTTTTTTTTAATGAAGTCTTTTCTCCTTTCTTTCTGTTAGCAACCATTAACATTTCTGTATTGGCCCTTCTTTGCAACCATAACCCCTTCAGTTCAGTCATTTCCTTGCTTATTAAAATTTCTTCCTCCAAGCAAAATTTTTACAAGTTCACTTTGAATCCAAAGCAGCCGGATTTTCTCCTCTTTCTCCTGGTGGTGCTATTCCTCTTCCTTCTCCTATTAGTGTTGGTAAGTCTGCTTGTCAAGCAATTGCACTCATTAGAATTTGGGTTCCTAGCCAGCATCTCCCTTCATGCAGCACAGCTTCTGTAGGAAAATAGAACATCAATTTTTAATGTAAACATAATGGAGCAATAAAAGTAGTGCTAATGGAAACAATCTATGACTTTTCAGAAGAAAAAGGGAATAGTGGAAGATAGCAGAACAATTAAAATTACTACAGTAATTTATTTTTTATATTGGACCCGCTTTGCTTGGGTTTTTTTATTTTCCTTTGGTTTTGGTTCCTTGGGGAGTTGGATTTTTTTGGTTTTGGGAAGTGTTGGCTGTGGGGTGGGTTTATTTGGTTTTTTTGGTATTACTATTTTTTCTCTTCCCTCCCTCCCTCCCTCCCTCCCTCCCTCCCTTCCTTCCTTCCTTCCTTCCTTCCTTCCTTCCTTCCTTCCTTCCGCCACTTCCTTCCGCCACTTCCTTCCGCCACTTCCTTCCTTCCGCCGCTTCCTTCCGCCGCTTCCTTCCGCCGCTTCCTTCCTTCCGCCCCTTCCTTCCGCCCCTTCCTTCCTTCCTTCCTTCCTTCCTTCCTTCCTTCCTTCCTTCCTTTCCTTCCTTCCGCCACTTCCTTCCTTCCTTCCTTCCTTCCTTCCTTCCTTCCTTCCTTCCTTCCTTCCTTCCGCCACTTCCGCCACTTCCTTCCTTCCGCCACTTCCGCCACTTCCGCCACTTCCTTCCTTCCTTCCTTCCGCCACTTCCTTCCCCCTCTTTCCGCCACTTCCTTCCTTCCTTCCTTCCTTCCTTCCGCCACTTCCTTCCTTCCTTCCGCCACTTCCGCCACTTCCGCCATCTACACCACTTCCGCCACTTCCTTCTGCCACTTCCTTCCTCCACTTCCTTCCGTCACTTCCTACCTTTTTTTTTTTAACAAAGGCTTTTTCCATTCTTTTTATTAGAAACCATTGACATTTTGTAATAACCTTTCCTTTCAGTCACAAACATTCCAGTATTGTGCATTTCCTTGCTTATTAAAATTTACTTTCTCCAAACAGGATCTCCACAAGTTCACTTTGAACCTAGTGTTACACCTCCTGCTCCTATTCCTCTTCCTCCTCCTATTCCTGCTTCTGTTCCTGCTGCTTTTCCTGTTTCTGCTCCTGCTCCTGTTCCTTCTGCTGCTGCTGTTCCTGCTCTCGCTGGTAAGTCTGTTTTCCAAGCAATTGTAGTCACAGGGATGTGGGTTCCTAGCCAGCACCTCCCTTCAGGCTGCACAGCTTCTGTAGGCAAACAATACTTAAATATGAACATAAAGGAGCATTAAATCTAGTGCTAAGAGGAATGTTTTCTGAGACTTCTTTCAGAAGAGAAAGGGGATGGTGAAAGCTAACAAAGGGATTGAAATTACTCCTGTCATGTTTGTATTCTCTTGGTCCCTATTTTTGATTTTAGTTTGGGTTTGGATGCTTAGCTGCTTGGATTTTTTAGTTTTGGAGAGTTGTTGTGGTGGGTGGGTGGGTGTGTGATTTTTTATTTTTTTCTTTTATTTCTTCTTTCTATTTCTTTATGTTTATTTTAACTGAAGACTTCTTCCTTTCATTATGTTAAAAACCAGTAACCTTTTTTTAATCGTCTTTCCTTTCAACCATAACCAATTCAGCATTTCCTTGCCTTTTAAAATTTCTTCTCTGAAGTCAATTTACTTTCTCTGAACAGACGCCTTTCAGCATCGCATTTCACCCCAAGCAGCTGGAAGACCTCGTACTCCTGTTTCTGCTCCTGCTGGTAAGTCGGCCTGTCAAGCAATTGTAGTCCCTTGGATGTGGGTTCCTAGCCAGCATCTCCTTCCATGCTGCACAGCTTCTGCAGGCAAATACAACAATATTTGATTGCAAACATCATGAAGTAGTAAAACTGGAGCTAACAGCAAAGCTGTAAGACTTTTCTCAGAAAAGAAAGAGGATGGTGAAACCTAACACAGGGATTGAAATTACTACTATAATTTTTTATTCTCTGAGGGTGTGGCACAGCAGTTTGCATAGCACTTTGTGCAGGCAGAGTTGCAACTTTTCTTGCCAGTAAGGTTTGCTGTGTGTTGTTTGCAGTGTTTCTGTTGGTTGGTGGGTTTTGGGGTTTGTATTAGTAATGATTTCTGTGCAATTGAAAACTGTAGTTAGTACAAGTGTACATAGTCAAATGGAACCCTCCAAAAAGGTTACATCTGTCCAGACCCATTCTTGTGCAGAGTGTTTGAGCTTAGCAGCAGTTTCAGGGGCAGTTGTGCAGGAAACCTGCCTGCAGTGTGAACAGGTGAACAATCTCCTTTCACTGGTGGCTGAGCTTAGAGAGGAAGTTTAAAGACTAAGGAGTATCAGGGATAGTGAAAGGGGAATAGATTGGTGGATTTGCCCTTCCATCCTTGAGGGAAGCCCACCAAGAGTCAGAGGACTCCCATGCCTCTCACTGTCGGACAATAGAAGGACACCTGGTAAGTGGAGTGGAAATGGGTACCTACTTGAGGAGGTAATAATAAAAATTCCTCCTGACCCTCATCCCCAAGCCAGATGCCACTTCAGAATAGGTATGAACCCCTGGATCTAGAGAGTCAGCCAGATGATTTAGAAGAAAATTATCTGCCCAGTGAGCCTCCCACTCATCTGTGAGAAGGATTACCACCTCTGGCATCAGGAAGAAAAAAAGGGTCATTGTAGTGGGTGGCTCCCTTCTAAGGGGAACACAGGGCCCCAAATGTCAACAGGACCCACCCCACAGAGAGGTCTGCTGCCTCCCTGGGGCCTGGGATATCACTGAGAGACTTCCTGGGCTGATTCAGCCCTTTGATTATTATCCACTGCAGATATTCCAGGCTGCCAGTGATGAGATTGAAAAGAGGAGTGTCAGGACAATTAAAAGGGACTTTAGGGCACTGGGACAAGTGGTTGATAGGACAGGGGTACAGTGAAAGGAATAGGAGAGCTCGCATTATCAACAAGTGTCTCAAAGATTGGTGTCATCAGCAGAATTTGGGTTCTTTGATCATGGGGCAACTTTTACAGCACCTGCTCTACTGGAACCAGATGGGCTCCATCTTTCTGTTAAGGACGGAAGGTTTTTAGCTCATGAACTGGCAGAACTTGTTGAAAGGACATCGAACTAGGTCTGAAGGGGAAAGGGGATGCATCTGGGCTGTCTGGAAGCAGGCCCAAGGGTGGTAAGCCTGAGACAGGAGTGAAATCTGCAGCCCAGCTGAGTTGCAGGTATACCAATACACGCAGCACAGGTTACAAACAAGAGCTCGAGGCCATGGTAAAGCAGCAAAGCTATGATGTAATTGCCACCACAGAAATGTGGTAGCATGACTCACATGGCCGGAGTGCTGCACTGGATGGCTACAAGTTCTTCAGGAGAGACAGGAAAGGGAGAAGAGGTGGAGGGGTGGCCCTTTATATTAGGGAGGCTTTTGATACCATGGGTATTGAAAGTTATGAAGATGAATGCCTACGGGTAAGAATTAAGGGGAAGGCCAACAAGGCTGACATCCTACTGGGAGTCTGTTATTGTCCACCCAACCAGGAAGAAGTGGTGGGCAATTCATTCTATAATCAGCTAGAGAATGTTTCTGGATCATCAGACATTTTTCTTGCTGGCGATTTCAACCTGCCGGACATTTTTTGGGAACTCAATACAGCTGTAAAAAGGCAGTCCAGGAAATTTTTTAGAGTTTGCAGAGGACAATTTTTTGTCACAGCTGGTAGGTGAACCCACCAGGGGAGTGACAATGTTAAATCTGTTATTTGCAAATAGAGATGGACTGGTGGGAGATGTGGTAGTTGGAAGTCACTCAGGGCACAGTGATAATAAAATTCTAAAATTCTCTATATTTGGTTAAATCAAGAGGAACATTAATAAGACTTTCACAGGTGACTTCTGGAGGGCAGACTTTGGCCTGCTCAGGACACTTATTCAGAGAATTCCTTGGGAAGCAGCCCTTAAAAACAAAGGAGTTCAGGAAGTGTAGGTGAGCTTCAAAACAGAGATCTTGAGGGCACAGGAACAGACTGTCCCTGGGTGCCAAAAGATCAGTCAACGGGGTAAATGTCCAGCCTGGATGGGCAAGAAGATTTTGGAGGAAGTTAGGAATAAAAAAAAGGATGTATTATCTTTGGAAGGAGAGTCAGATCTCTCAGGAAGTATTTAAGGGGGCTGCTAGAGCATGTAGGAAAAAATTAGAGAGGCCAAAGCTCAGTTTGAACTTAAAATGGCGACTTTTGTAAAGATTAATAAAAAATACTTTTGTAAATATATTAATGGTAAAAGGAAGAGTAAGATCAACCTTTGTTGTTTATTAAATGCAGAAAGGAACTTAGTAACTGCAGATGAGGAGAAGGCAGAGGTGCTTAACACCTTCTTTGCCTCAGTTTTTAGTGGGAAGGCTTGCCTTCAGGACAACCGTCCTCTTGGGTTGCTCGATGATACTAGGGAGCAGAATGGTCCCCCCATTTTCCAAGGAGGCAGTCAGAGAACTGAGCTGCTTGGATGTTCATAAATCCATGGGTCCAGGTGGGATCCATCCCAGGGTGATGAGAGAGCAGGCAGATGAGCTTGCGAAGCTGCTCTCTATCATTTACCAACAGTCCCGGCTCACTGGTGAGGTTCCAGATGACTGGAAGCTGGCCAATGTGTCAATCATTCATAAAAAAGGGGTGGAAAGGAGGATCCTGTTAATTATAGGCCAGTCAGCCTGAGCTCAGTCCCCCAGTAAGTTTATATGGAGTGTCATCACACAGTGCTTACAGGATGGCCAGAGTATCAGACCCAGTCAGACCCAGCAAGGGTTTAGGAGGAGTTGGTCATGTTTGACCAACGTGGTCTCCTTTTATGACCAAGTGACCCACCTGGTCAAAGTAGAAAAGGCTGTTGATGTTGTGTGCCTGGACTCCAGCAAGGCCTTTGGCACTGTCTCCAACAGCATACTCCTAGACAAGCTGGCAGCCCACGGCTTGGGCAGGAGCACTCTGTGCTGGGTTCCGAACTGGCTGCAGGGCCAGGCCCAGAGAGTGGTGGTGAGCAGTGCTGCATCCAGCTGGCAGCCAGGCACCAGGGGTGTCCCTCAGGGCTCTGTGCTGGGGCCAGTTTTGTTCAATATCTTCACTGATGCCATGGATGAGGGAATTGAGTCTTTCATTAGTAAGTTTGCAGACAACACTAAGCTGGGAGCGTGTGTTGATCTGTTGGAGGGTACGAGGGCTCTGCAGAGAGATCTGGAATGGTTGGATGGATGGGCAGAGCCTAACAAGGTGAAGTTTAATAAATCCAAGTGCTGAGTCCTGCATTTTGGCCACAATAGCCACCTGCAATGTTATGGGCTGGGGATGGTGGGGCTGGACAGTGCCCAGGCAGAAAACGACTTGGGGTTACTGTTTGACACTGGCTGAACATGAGCCAGCAGTGTGCCCTGGTGGCCAAGAAAGCCAATGGCATCCTGGCCTGTGTCAGGGATTGTGTGGCCAACAGGAGCAGGGAGGTCATCCTTCCCCTATACTCGGCACTGGTGAGGCCACACTTTGAGTGTTGTGTCCAGTTCTGGGTCCCTCAGTTTAAGAAGGATGTTGAGATACTTAAGGGCATCCAAAGGAGGCAACAAGGCTGGTGAGGGGCTGGGAACACAAATCCTGTGAGGAATGACTGAGGGAGCTGGGGCTCTTCAGCCTGGAGAAAAGGAGACTCAGAGGCGACTTTAGCAGTTGCTTGGATTTTTTTTGTTTTGCAAAGTAGCAGTAGTGAGTGGGTGGGTGTTTGTTTTTTGACTTTTTTTTCATATTTTCTCCCTTTTTTTGCCCCCCAAAGGCTTCTTCCTTTCATTTTATTGTAAAGCAATAATAGTTTTTGATCATCTTCTGCAAAAATAACCATTTCAGTTCTATGCATTTCCTTGCTTTTAAAAACTTACCTTCTCTGAACAGATCTATTTCGGATTAGACCACCCCATACACCTACTATTCCTGTTCCAGCTCCCGCAGGTAAGTCTGCTTGTCAAACAATTCTAGTCCCCTGGATGTGGGTTCCTAGCCAGCATCACCCTTCATGCTGCACATCTTCTGTAGGCAAATACAGCAACACTTAAGGGAAAACATAATGGAGCATTAAAACTAGTGCTAACAGAAATGTTGTCATACTTTCTAAAGAAGAGAAAGGGGATGGTAGAAGCTAAAATAGGGATTAAAATTATGACTGGAAAGTTTTTTGGCTGGTCTCTATTTCCTTCTAGCTTTTTTTTGTTTTAGTTTGAGTTTGAAGGCTTGGTTGTATGGACTTTTTTGGTTTTGGGGAGTGGTAGAAGTGGGTGGATGGGTGTTTGCATTTTGGTTTTTTCCTTTTATTACTTCTTTTAAATACTTTCTTTTATTTTAATAACAAAAGGGGTTTTCATTTCTGTTCCAAACCATTCAAATTCTGTAATAGCCTTTCCTTTCAAACATAGCCACTTGCAATCTGTGCAATTCCTTGGTTTATAAATCCTATTTTTACTCAAGAGATAATATTTTGCCTTGTGTTTCACCCCAAGCACCTCGTACACCTCCTGCACCTCCTCCGCCTCCTGTTCCTGCTCCGGTTTCAGCTGGTGAGTCTCTTTTTCAAGCAATTGTAGTCACTGGGATGTGGGTTCCTAGCCAGCATCTCCCTTCATGCTGCACAGCTTCTGTAGGAAAATGTGACAACACTTAATTGTAAACATAATGGAGCAATAAAGTTAACGCAAAGAGAAACATTCGAAGACACTCTTCAGAAGAGAAAGGGGATGGTGAAAGCTGACATAGGGATTAAAATTAATGCTGGAGGAATTTTTGTTAATAATGGGTCTTTAATATGCTTTGATACTTTTGATATTACACTAGGTTTAGCTGCTTGGTTGGTCGGATTATTTTTGATTTTGGGAAGCGGTCGTGGTGAGCGGGTGGGTGTTTGATTTTTGGTTTTTTTTCTTTTATTTCTTCTTTTTATTTCTTTATTTTTTTTAACTGAAGACTTTTTCCTTTCATTATGTTGTAAACGATTAACATTTTTTAAATCATCTTTCCATTCAACCATAACCATTTCCATTCTGTGCATTTCCTTGGTTTTCAAAATTTATCTTCTCTGAAGTAAAATTACTTTCTCTGAACAGAATCTTTCTGGCATCACTTCAAACCCCAACCAGCTGGTATCTTGTACTGTGATCTAGCTTGAAAACAAACTAGTGTCAGATTCCAAGCCAGAACTACAGTTTAATAGGACAATTAAAATACAGGCAGAAAACACTGGCAGGAAACCTAGAGAGTCAGGATACAACCTGACACCCAGTTGGACGAGGTAGTGGTAGCAGTCTGATCAAATGGTGGCTGCAGTCCTGCCGGAGTGATAGATGTGGTTCTGTTGATGCGCTGATCCTGTAGAAGGTTCTGGTCTTCCTCTGAAGATCCAGTGGTGGTTATGTACTTCTTGTCCTCTGGGAATCCAGTCAGTAAGGCCATTCTGGTGTTCCAAACCTCAGATTGTATCCAGGAAGGAATGCTTGGTTCTCCCCATTGGGCAGAGCATCTCAAATGGGATGATGTAATTTTATGGGTGATGCAGTGAGACCTTGATGATCCATGAGCAGACATAGGCCCCTGGAGGGAGTTGTCAGTGATGAGTCATGGAGACAATAAAGAATACTGCCCCATTTCTCTAAACAGCTGACATAGATGGTAATAGACTACACACCTCGGGGTTACATTTTCCATGACAGCCTAAGACACTGAAGTAAATTTACTTTCTCTGAGCAGACTCCTTTCACAGTCACATTCAACCCCAAGGACCCGCTACACCTTGTACTCTTGCTCCTGATGATAAGCTGGCTTGTCAAGAAATTATAGGCATTTGGATGTGTGTTCCTAGCCAGCATCTGCCTTCATGCTGCACAGTTTCTGCAGACAAATACATCATTTTAAACATAATGGAGCAATAACACTACTGCAAACATTTTGAAATGGCCATTTCTTGCATCCATAACTATTTCAGTTCCTTGCATTTCCTTGCTTTTTAAAATGTACCTCCTCTGAAGTAATTTTACTGTTTTTGAAAAGATTTTTTCTGGATTCCTGTTTCAGCCCAAGCTGCTCGTACACCTCCTGCACTAGCACAAGCTCATGATGGTAAGTCTGCTTGTCAAGCAATTGTACTCACTGGGATGTGGATTCCTAGCCAGCATCTGCCTTCATGCTGCACAGCTTCTGCAGACAAATGCAAAAATATTTAAATGTTAACATAATGGAGCAACAAAACTAGTGCAAACAGAAACATTCTGAGACATTTATCAGAAGAGAAAGGGAATGGTGAAAGCTAACACAGGGATTAAAATCATTACTGGAATGTATTTACTCTTAGTTCCTATGCCTTTTGTGGTTTGTTTTGGTTTTATTTGGGGTTTCGATGTTTGGTTGCTTGGACTTTTTTGGTTTTGGGGAGTGATTGACGTGGGTAGGTGGATGGGTGTTTGATTTTAGAAATTTTTCTTTTCTAATTTTCTTTCTATCCTGTTCTTTTGTTCTTTCTTTCATTCTTTCTTTCCTTTTTTTTTAATAACCAAAGGGTTTTTCATTTCTATCTGATATAAAATACTCCCATTTTGAATTAGGATTTCCTTTCAAACACAACCATTTCCAAACAGTTCATTTCCTTAGTTTTTAAATCCTACTTTTACTCAAAAGATATTCTCCAGCCTCGTGTTTCACCCCAAGCAGCTCGTGCAATTCCGGCTCCTGTTCCTGCTCCTGTTCTTGCTCCTATTCCTGCTCTGGCTCCTGCTCCTGCTCCTGCTCCTGCTCCAGTTCCAGCTCTTGTTCTTCCTCCTGCTCCTGGTCCTGCCCCTGCTCCTGCTCCAGTTCCTGCTCTCGTTCCTGCTCCGGCTCCTGGTCCTCGTCCTGCTGGTAAGTCTCTTCTTCAAGAGAGCAGCCACTGTAGTCACTGGGATGTGGCTTCCTAGCCAGCATCTCCCTTCACGCTGCAAAGCTTCTGTAGGCAAATACAGCAACACTTTAGTATAACGATAATGGAGCAATTCACCTAGTGCAAAGAGAAATGTTCTGACACATTCTTCACACAAGAAAGAAGTGGTGTAACTAACACAGGGATTAAAGTTTTTGTCAGACTGTAGGAGAAGTTGCTTTCCTTGATTAAAAAACACACTTTAGAATTTATAAGGACCAGGGGAAAAATATGTCTCTGAGAATATGTAAAACTTCAAACAACGTCTGATTACAATACTTCCTAGGGCAAGATACTTGTGCTAATGTCCTTTGTCTATTAAGGATTAAAAAAGAATATTTACATGCCATGCCTTTCATATAAGCAATTAAGACATGTAGCAAACAGTTGTAAGTACTTCAAATACTCTTATCAGGGCAATTTAACAGCAAATGTAGATTCTCTCGTGATTTGCTTCTATTCATTCTTTTTTATTCCAGCATTCTGGGGATGTCCAAGATTCAATACCTACAGTCTGTCTGAAACCGACTCAGACTACAGTAGAATGACACCCGACGGAACCTATACTGTGTCTGGAAGCGACTCTGTCTTCACTTTGTCACCCAGCAGATCCTATAGTCTATCTGGAACCGACTCAGGCCTCCATAGTCTGACACTCGGCAGAACCTATACTGTGTCTGGAAGCGGCTCAGCCTTCAGTACGTCACCCAGCAGATACTATACTGCATCTGGAAGCGACTCATTCTTCACTACGTCACCCAGCAGATACTATACCGCGTCTGGAAGCGACATATTTGGAAGTGTGTCATCCCACAGAACCTGTACTGTCTCTGGAACCAACATTGCCTTTCCTTCCAACTATAAGCATTTCCATTCCATACATCGCCTTTCTTTTTAAAATTTACCATCTCTGAAACAAATTCACTTTCTCTGAACAGACTCCATAGGGCCTCCCCAAGGAGCCAGTACACCTCATGCTCCTATTCCTGCTGTTGGTGGTAAGTGTGCTTGTGAAAACGTTATAGTGATTTGGATATGGGTTGAGAGCCCACATCCATTGGGAGAGACTGAGGTGGTTGGGTGGGTGTTTGCATTTTGATTTTTTTCCCCTTTTATTACTAGTTATAATTGCATGCTTTCTAACTTTTTTTTTTTCATAGCAAAATTGGTATTCTCTTATTTCTATTACGCACCATTCATATTCTGTAATAGCCATTTTTTTCCAACCATAACCATTTCCAATGGGTGCATTTTCTTGGTTTGTAAATCTCATTTTTCCTCAAGAGATAATATTCAGCCTTGTGTTTCAGCCCAAGCAGCTCGTACACCTCCTGGTCATCCTGGTCCGGGTCCTGCTCCTGCTGCTGCTTTAGCTCCTGGTCCTGCTCCGGCTCCTGCTCCTGCTCCGGCTCCTGGTCCTGCCCCTGGTCCTGCCCCTGGTCCTGCTCCTGGTCCTGCTGCTGCTCCTGCTGGTAAGTCGCTTTTTCAGGCAAGTCTATTCAGTAGAACGTGAGCTCCGAGCCAGCATCTCCCTGCACGCTGCACAGCTTCTGTAGGCCAATGCAGCAACACTTCATTGTAAACAAAATGGACCATTACACCTAGTGAAAACAGAAATGTTATGATGCTTTTTAGAGAAGAAAAAGGCGATGGTGGAAGCTAACACAGGGTTTAAAATCATTATTGGAAATTTTTTTTTTCATTGGTTTCTATGTCTTTGTGGGTTTGGTTTGGTTTTTCTTTCGGTTTGGATGCTTGCTTGCTTGGACATTTTAGGTTTTGGGGAGTGGTTGAGGTAGGAGGACGAGTGTTTGAATTTTTATTTTTTTCTTTCATTGTTACTTTTAAATACTTTTCTTTTAAAATAACTGAATTGTTTATCCATTATTTCTGTAACAAACCAATCATATATTTAATCACCTTTCCTTTAAACCAGAACCATTTCCAATCAGTGAATTGCTGTGGTTTTTAAATATCACTTTTACTCAAGAAATAATATTTAGGCTCGTGTTTCATTCCTAGCAGCTCAAAGACCTGCAGCTCCTCCTGCCCCTGCTCCTGCTCCAGGTCCTGCTTTCATTCCTGCTCCTGGTCCTGGTCCTGGGCCTGGGCCTGGGCCTGGTCCTGGGCCTAGTCCTCGTCCCGCTGGTAAGTCTCTTCTTCAAGCAATTGTAGTCATTGGGATCTGGGTTCCAAGCCAGCATCTCCCTTCACGCTGCAAAGCTTCTGTAGGAAAATACTGTAACACGTTAGTATAACGATAATGGAGCAATTCACCTAGTGCAAAGAGAAATGTTCTGAGACATTCTTCACACAAGAAGGGGTGGTCTAGATAATACAGGGATAAAAAATTTTTGTCAGACTGTAGGAGAAGTTTGTTTCCTTGATTAAAAAACACACTAGAGAAGTTATGAGCATGAGGGGTATAATATGTCTGTGAGAATATGTAAAACTTCAAACAACGTCTTATAATACATCCTAGGGCAAGGTACTTGTGCTAATGTCCTTTGTCTATTAAGGCCCTCCAAAAGGAGGACTCCGAGGAGATCCTGGCCAGACTCCTCGGAGCAGGTTTTCCTACCCCTTTTCCCAACCTCCCCAGTACCCAGTTGAAGTCCCTAAGGCTGTTCGGTTTAATGTCCCGCCACCTCCACAAGATGGCTCCTATGGAGCCCAAGATGGAGGCGGCCACGCTCATTTTCCCGACAGCTTCTCTTCTCCTTCCCACAATCCCTTCGTCCCTCAACCCAACCCCTTCCTACCTTCAAATCCATCCCTTTCTCCACCCTTTTCTCCTCCGCCTCCACCCTCTGCTCCTCCCTGCGCTCCTCCCCTCAGTGGTCCCACCTTCTCCCTGCCTCCTCACTCCGTCCCGCCTCCAGACTCCACCTCGGAGGCGGAGAGAGTTCAGTCGCCACCTCCTGTTCCGCCACGCCCATCAGCCTGCCCCTCCCAGATATCTGGCCCCGCCTCTGCCTCCCTCCTTTCCGGTTCACACGCTTCGTGTTCCGGGGGGGGGGGGTGGTGGGTAACCAGAAGCCAGGGCGAGCCTCGGTTTTTGAAGCCGCCCCGGTTAGCTACCGCCTGAGCGGGGAAGGGAGTTCTCAGGCTCAGTGGACACCAATTGCACAAGACCGGATCAAGGATCTGTGCAAGGCCCAGAGAGAGTACTCCCGGGAATCAGAGTATTTCCGGGGGCTCCTCTGTTCGGTCCTTGCACCGGGAGATCTGGTCCCTGCTGACCTGAGGGCTCTCTTTTCCAGCCTTTTAGGCCGCATGGAGTTCAGGGCCTGGGCGGTAGAGTGGGGGAGAGAGGTCGCAGAAGTTCTCCCAGCTCTCTGGGAGAATCAAGCGACCTCACACGATGCAGAGGGCCAATTGATATCAACTAATCATCTAGTGGGAACGGGGGCATGGACTGGTGGTGCGATTCAAGCGCGGGTGCTCTTCCCGGATCATATTATGGAGACCTGTCGTGCTGCAGAGAGGGCCTTTTTCAAACTCCCCTCGGTCTTCTCTCAGCAGGACGAGGAAGAGCCCCAGCAAGGCCCACAAGAACCATATTTACATTTCTTAGAAAGGCTTTGCAGGTACGTGGAAACGCAGGCTTCAGAGGAGGGCGAGAGAGAGAATTTGCTGCGACAGATAGCATATAAAAATGCGAATTCCGAATGCAAGAGAGCCATTCGAACCCTCCCCCGTAGTCCACGGCCTACCATCGAGCAGATGATGGAGGTCGTGGCACGGGAAGTCCCGCTGCCAGGAGCGCCTGACCCCAAGATCAGGAAAAAGCGGACATCGGTAGCGTTTGCGTCATCCTCCAGCGCCGACGAGGAGGACTGTATTGCAGCGGCGGCTGGATCATCGACCCCAGGGGCAGCCAGGAGACATCCAGGCACCCACCCATGCCATCTGTGCGGGAAGACGGGGCACTGGATGCCTGACTGCCCCCTGCGGGAGGAATTTTTGAGTTACAGGAGGAAGGAGTGCCCTGCGGGAAAGCAGGAGGGGAAACCTTCAAAAAACTAGGCAACGAGCGCAGCCCCTCCCTGCGCAATGATAAAAATAAGGCGGGCGGGTCAACACCGAGCAGGGAGAAGGGAACAGAGGAAAGCCCGTCGCATGCCTCTACCGGATGTGACTTTACTCTACCGGACTTGACGTATTGTACTTGTTGGTTACAGCCTCAGCCTGCTTTAACAACAATTTCTTCATTTTCTCCATTCAGGCTGCAGCTGACCCGCGACATCTACCTGGCGGACACTGACTTCCACCTGGTGACTGCCGACGTCCTACATCCCGGCAGCTGGAGGAGACTTGGACGTAGCAGGTGGATCATTGTTGGGGACACAAAATACACACCGTTCGAATTACATATAGTCCCGGGACTGGTGTCAACCGACCGGGACCGATTCGCTTTAGGGCTGTACTGCATCCGGCCCCCGCTTTCTCTCCCCAAAGGCCAGGTCATCGCCCAAGCCATCCCGGTGCCAGAGGAGGTGCAGGGCCCTCCACCATCTAAGGGGTCCTCGCCTCCAACGGTTGCTTGGGCACAGGTTGTGGGGAGAGAGAAGCCCAGGTTGACCTGCCAACTGTCCCTGGGCGCTGACCGCAAGATCGTGCGGGGGTTACTGGACACAGGAGCAGATGTGACGATCATTCCCTCTCGGGATTGGCCATCACATTGGGATTTGCAAAACGCAGCCGGACACATACAAGGTGTAGGGGGTCTTAAATTGGCGAAACAATCAAAGAGCGTTGTGCAAATTACGGGGCCGGATGGGCAATTGGCTTCTGTACGCCCATTCGTTTTGGATTACACCGAGCCCCTGTGGGGGAGGAACCTGCTAGCCCAGTGGGGAGCCAGAATTGACCTTCCAAAGGCTCCCCAGGTTTTTCGGGCGGTGGCCACTGAGGAGCGCCCTACCTGGAAGCTGGATTGGCGATCCGATGAACCAGTACAGGTAGTGCAGTGGCCACTTAACAAACAAAAATTGAAGGCGCTCAACGAGCTCGTGCAGGAGCAGTTACTCAAGGGCAACCTGGTGGAGACCATGTCACCTTGGAACTCCCCAGTGTTTGTAATCAAGAAGCCCAACAAAGATAAGTGGCGGCTCCTGACCGACCTCCGCCAAATTAATGAACACATAGTTGATATGGGTCCCCTCCAACCAGGGATGCCATCCCCTACAATGCTCCCTCAAAATTGGAATTTGGCTATTATTGACATAAAAGACTGTTTCTTCCAAATTCCCCTACATCCTGATGATGCCCCGCGTTTTGCATTCACGGTTCCTTCCATCAACCGTGAGTCCCCGGCCAAGCGCTACCACTGGCGTGTTCTTCCACAAGGAATGAAGAACTGTCCTGTCATCTGCCAGTGGTACGTCGCTTCGCTGCTGTCTCCTGTTCGTACAGCCCTCAGGGATGTCGTCCTCTTACACCATTACATGGATGACATCCTAGTCTGTACCCCAACAGATGATCTACTTGCCCATGCGCTTGACCTGACAACCAGTGCGTTGGTTGCTGCAGGGTTCGAGCTCCAAGCAGACAAAATTCAAAGGATGCCGCCTTGGAAATACCTGGGCCTTGAAATTACGAAGCGGACCGTTGTTCCGCAAAAATTTGCTATAAGGACTTCAGTCCAGACCCTTGCGGATGTCCATCAGCTGTGTGGGTCTTTAAATTGGGTGAGACCCTGGCTAGGCATACCAACTGAAGACCTAGCCCCTCTTTTCAATTTATTGAAAGGGGGAGAGGAGCTGAGTTCTCCTAGGGAACTCACCCCAGAGGCTCAGGTAGCCCTGGAGAGGGTGCAAAAAACCATTCCGGCCAGGCAGGCCCACCATTACCATCCGGGCCTGCCATTCAAATTTATAATTCTGGGGAAACTGCCACATCTTCACGGCTTGATCCACCAATGGGACAAGAGTTTAAAGGACCAGGGTTTGGGTGACCCCCTCTTGATCATAGAGTGGGTGTTCCTCAGCCACCATAGGTCCAAAAGAATGACAAGGCCACAAGAGCTGATAGCCGAACTGATCCGAAAGGCGAGATCTCGGATCAGGGAGCTGGCAGGCTGTGATTTTACATGTATTCATCTCCCAATTCAATTGGTTTCAGGCCAACTCAAATTAAAGACTTTCAATGAACTGCTTGAAACCAACGAAATGTTGCAATTTGCTTTAGATAGGTACACTGGCCGCGTTGCAGTTGATCGGCCGGCCCACAAACTTTTTAATTCGGAGTTTAAATTATCTATCAGAGGGATTCAGAGCAGGAAGCCTCTAGATGCTCTGACAGTGTTTACTGACGCATCCGGAGCATCCCACAAGTCAGTAATGACTTGGAAGGATCCTCAGACTCAGCGGTGGGAGGCTGATGTTGCCATTGTGGAGGCTTCTCCACAAGTAGCTGAGTTGGATGCAGTCGTCCGGGCATTTGAGAAGTTTCCTGGTCCCTTCAATTTGGTAACAGATTCTGCATATGTGGCTGGTGTAGTATCTAGAGCAGAGTCAGCAGTTCTGCAAGAGGTCTCGAATCAAAAGCTATTCAATTTGCTCTCAAGGCTAGTTGAATTGGTCTCCCACCGAGAGCATCCATTCTTTGTGATGCATGTAAGATCACACACCGACCTGCCTGGGTTCATCGCTGAGGGCAACCGTCGGGCTGATTCTTTGGCCGCGGCTGCTGTTACGATGGGCCCGCTCCCAGATGTGTTCGGTCAGGCTAAGATCAGCCATCAGCGCTTCCATCAGAATGTGCCAGGTCTGGTCAGGCAATTCCATCTTATGCAGGACCAGGCCAAGGCGATTGTGGCCACATGTCCCCAATGCCAAGCCCATCAGATGCCCACCATCGCATCTGGGGTGAATCCCCGGGGCTTGGCAAGCTGTGAAGTGTGGCAGACGGACGTGACACACATCCCATCTTTTGGGAGGTTGTGTTGCGTCCACGTCTCCATTGACACCTTCTCGGGAGCTATCTTTGCCTCTGCCCACACAGGTGAGAGGGCAGCGGATGTCCAGAAGCATCTGCTTCTGGCGTTCGCTGTCCTGGGCATCCCTAGGGCCTTAAAAACAGACAACGGCCCAGCGTACACCTCCAAGGAGCTGCGGAGCTTCCTGCAGCAATGGGGAATAGAGCACAAGACCGGCATCCCCTATTCCCCGACAGGCCAAGCCATGGTGGAGAGGGCCCACCAGAGCCTGAAAAAGACCTTAGAAAAACAGCGTGCGGCAGTGAAGGTGGAGACCCCCCACGTCCGGTTGTCGAGAGCTTTGTATACTCTCAACTTTCTAAACTGCTCCTTCGACAACCTGAACCCTCCAGTTGTCCGGCACTTTGGCAGTCACCAACAGCTGCAGCCGAAAGCCAGGCCCCCGGTTCTCATAAGAGACCCGGAGACCTGGCGGATGGAAGGGCCATTTGACCTGGTCACCTGGGGGAGGGGATACGCTTGCGTGTCCACTCCCTCAGGACCAAAATGGATACCATCTAAATGGGTCAAGCCCTTCCATCCCAGGCAGGCAAAAACAACTGAGGCTGTACCACAGGTACAAGAGGCATGTTGGCGGCGGAGGAGGAAACCCTCCACCTTCTCTCATTTTTATTTACTCGACAGGTTTCCTTCGTCGGAGTCCCCTTCCTCTCCTTCTCTGTTTCGTGCTCCCTTTTGTGTTGTTTTTGATTCCCGACCTTTCTCCCCGAATTCAGACTCTTCCTCCGAACTCAATTTATTGTTTGGGACAGAACCATCTATTTGAGGGATTTGCATTGTAACAATGTTTGTTATGTGTTTTCAGTTCATCTCCAGTTTTCCGGTCCCTGCTTCTTCACTATGGCCCAGCTCAGCCCTCATCTGTGGCAGCGCCTGAGCGCTTTCCTGTTTTTCATGATCATCTGCTCCTTCCTGCCACCATGGGCAACATGGATCGTCCCTCAGCCGAAGGTGAATGTCTGGCGTACCTTGGCTCAGGCGTTGGGGCAAGACCATATCTGCCTCGACGCAGGATCAGCAGAGGACCCGATGTCGTCATGCCTTGTGGGGATCCCTTTCTCTCCAGGCGAGTTCCCCTCCGCTTTCCAGCCAGCCCTTTCCCCTATTTTGGCCCGGAGCCTCACTATCCTGCCTAGTTTCGACTCTAGCAACGCCTGGAGAGACGGAGTGGTGAGGCTGGATCCTTCACCCTCCGAGCCCACAGAACTCCATCTACTCGGTTCGGCCAATTCCTCTATTTGTTTTCAGTTTGAGCACACCTTTTCCCCCGTAGAGAAGGGCAGTGAAGTAGTTCAACAAAATAAAGTCGAATATCAAGCTTACCAATGGTGCAAGGCCGTTTTAAAAATCTGTGGCCCCACCACCACTGGCCGCACCCCATATGCCCTTCCTAAGGGAATCTTTTTAATTTGTGGCGACCGAGCGTGGGCAGGCATCCCCTTTGGTCTGGTCGGAGGGCCGTGCACATTTGGCAAGCTGACGCTGTTTACCCCCAACATGACTCAAATTGTGAATTGGAAAAGGACAAACATCACAGCAGAATTGGCTAGGTCTAAAAGAGATCTCAAAGATCTCCCTGAAGACTGTGATGACGAAATTACTCATTGGTCTCATTCCAAAACTGTCGCTTTTACCATTCTATTACCGTGGGTATCAGTGGCAAAATCTCTAGGCGAATTGGGCCGCCTAGAGTGTTGGGTGGTTAAACAAGCCAATTTGACTTCGGCTGCTATATACGACCTCCTTACAGACGAGGAATTAACAAGGAAGGCGACACTCCAAAATAGGGCAGCAATAGATTTTCTATTGCTGCTCCATCACCACCGATGTGAGGAGTTTGAGGGCCTCTGCTGCATGAATTTATCATCGAGAGCTGAGGACGTCAGACACACCATCTTGCGTATGGAAGACCAAGTCCACTAGATGAAGCAAGAGACATCAGACTGGCTGAGGGACATTTTTAAGGGTTGGGGGTTGAGCAGTTTGGCCGGTTCTATATTAGAGTCTGTTTCAAAGCTTGTTTTAGTTTTGTTTTTACTTCTGAGTTGCTTTTCGCTGGTCCGTGGGCTGGTCCAAAGACTTATTAATAAGATCACAGCACCGAGCGTCAACCAGGTGGAAACGGGAGGATCTACCGAGGTGGGAGACTACTCTTCGGAGGCAGATGGAGCCACGGAAGAAGAGGAGCCCTCTGCACCTCCCCCGTACCACCAGGAGCTATATGAGGAAGACGAGATCTCCTGGACTGATCAGCCCCGGAATCCAGCTTTTTGAACTTTAAAAATAGACTTTTCCGTTCTTTTCAATTTTATTTAACAAAAAACGGGGAGATGTTGCGATGTATTAGTTTGTTCCATTTCTCCCCCAATTGTTACGATGGTTCTGTCCTCCCTGTTTTCCCCGCCCCAGTTTCTGTCTGTTATGTTGTTGCTATGGTTATCCCCCTGTTATGTAACTTCCCCGCCCCATATTTCCAAATATGTATAATTCTCTCTCCTCCCTGGGCCCAGTCAATCACTCCCCACCACTCCCAGTCTTCTAGAAGGTTCCCTTCAGTGGGAGTAGTGATTGGCTGAGGTCCCGGGGCCCCTCCTATACAATGTATCTATTGGTTCTCCCTTCATGTCTGTTATGTTAAATCCATCCCCCAATGTTTCCCGATTGGTTTTCTGTAAACCCCTCCCCCAGTTACCACCTCCCTTTATAATCCCATGCTCTGCCCCTTTTCCTGGTCACTCTCTGCTGGTCCTTCCCAGTTCGTCACCCCCTGCTGGTCGTCCCTTGGGACATTAAACCAGTTTCAACCCCAGAGAGTGTCCGGCTCTTGCTTCTCTCCGCCCTGCCTCACAGCTGCACACCGAGACCTCGTCCTGCAGGCACAGCCCGAGGCTTATACCGCCGAGGGGTGCCTGAAGCTGCCAGTCCTGGGGCCTTGCCACCGGGACTGACACCCCCTACTGCAGTGGGGCTGTTGGCCACCCTCTCAGCTAGCCAGGCACAGGGCTATCGGCCGCGGCATCGCTGCAGTTACCCCCTTCCCCCTCAGCTGCCAATCTCCTATGTTATGTAACTTCTCCTCCCCTATACCACCTTATAAGTAAGTTTTTCCTCCTCCCTGGGATCAGTCAATCACCCCCCACTCCTCCCAGCTTTCTAGAACTTTCCTCTCTCTGGGGGTCGGGATTGGCTGGTGTCCCGGGGCCCCTCCTTCGCTTTATGTTTATTGGTTATGTACTCAGGTCAGTTACGTATCACACCACCCTTTTTGCTCTCCGATTGGTTTGCTGGGCTCCCCTCCTTTCTCCTCCCCTTCCCTTTAAAAGATGGTCGCTCCCCCTGTTCCTGGCCACTTGCTGTGGGTTCCTTACCACACCTGTTGGTTGCCATTCTGCTGACTGCTCTCAATAAACTGACATTGAACCCTCCCAAGTGGTCGCCTCCTATTCCGTCCCGTCTAGCGCCAGGTCTCCGACTCCGCGATCCAGCCCAACCTGAGGCCAAGACGCCAAAGGGGGCTGGCTTCCATGGGCAGGGGCGTTGGCCGATCTCATCCCCTCTGCTAGCCGGACCTTAGGGCCACGTACGCTCTAGCGCAGGTGGCACCCAACGTGGGGCACGAAGTGGACAGCTGACCACCGACCGGACCCCGCGGAGTTGGAGTTACAGTGCTCCAGTTGGTCGTCACTCTACTCCGGGTGGTAGCAGACCCCGTTTTAGGGGTAGCGCTCCCCGGGGATTGGAGTCCCAACCCTCGGCATCCGAAGAGGAGGACTCCAGGGACGGAGATCATCGCCCAGTTTTCTTTTTCGCCGTCATTGGGTTGGTAAGTCCGGGCCCTGCTTTGGGGACTCTCCGGGCTTCCCCCCTGCCTTTTTACACTTCCCTAGGGGTACATGCCCTGCCTTGGGGACCTACCCCCTGCCTTTTTCCCTTGAGGAATTTCCTCGTCCCCGTGCCTTTCTTGTTTTCCCTTTCCTACAGGTGCCGGCTTCCCCAGACGTGGGGCCCGGACCCATTCCCAAATCTCCCTTTTACCCTCCGGCCGTCTCGGACCTTGGGGCGGTGGGAGGGTGCAGGGGCCGGTGTCTGGCGAATTGCTGTTTTAGTTTCCGTTTTTTTCACTGGGCAGGTGGTCGAGCCACCAGAGGATTTCCCCCCTTTCTAGTGCGGCAATTCCTGCTCTAGAAAGGTGCCATGGGTGCTGGCTTGGGGAAATCCCAAAAGGAGGTTTATTATATTGGTAAAGGTTTGCTGCTTGGGGGTGGGCAGAAGCCCCCTAAGCAGGCGTTGAAGTATTTAGTTAGGTGGATCTTTTCTAAGTTCCCCGAGACCTCTCCGGAACTTGTACGACAGCCACGATATTGGGCAGCTGTTATAGCCAAATTAGACGAGGCCATAAATTCCGGAGAGGACAAGTTGGCCACCGTGGCTTATTGGGCACGCAGAGTACATGCTGTACTCCGCGTGACTGGGGAGCCTAAGAAAAGTTCCACTGGTTCCAGTTTATCCCCTCGTTCCCCTCGTTCTGTTGCCCTTGCCCCTCAAACCTTACCCGCTTCCCGTAGGCAGGAGCCCTCGAGGGGGATCTCAAAGGCCGACCGGAAGCAGGGGGTCCATCCTGCCCCTGCTCCCCCTCGACCTGCTCGGCCTGCCCCTTCGAGGAGCCCTGGCCAGGCTCCTTCTCTACCCCCACCCTCTGCCCCACTGCCCAAGCCCCCAATTCTTGATCCACCAGTTTCTCGGTTTGTTGAAGCCTCCCAAAATGGCTCCCTTGGAGCTCAAGATGGCGGCGGCCATGCGGCCGTTCCCGCCAGGGCTCCCTCCTCCAATCCTTTTCGCCCTGACCCCAACCCCTTCTTTCCCCTTGGCCCAACCCCTTTTTCGGTTGCCCCTCCTGTGCACTCCCCTTCGTATCCTCCCCTCGTTCCACCCATTTCCCCACCCTCTGCTCCTCCCACACTTCCACCCTCTGCCCCTCCTCCGGCTCCTCCCCAATTCCCTCCTCCAGTTCCGCCCCCGGTTGACTCCTCCCCCGCTCTGCCGTCATATTCCGCTCCGCCTCCAAACACCACCAAGGAGGCGGAGAGGGGTGGTGTGCCGCGCCCACTCCCTCGCCCCGCCCCACTGCTATGTCCCGCCTCAGCCTCCTCCAGTTCCGGTTCCCACGCTCCTCCTTCCGGTTCCCACGCTTTGTGTTCCGGGGGGGGGGGGGGGGGGTGGATGACCGGAAGCCGGAGCAGGCACCTTTATTGGAAGCCGCTCCGGTCACCTACCACCTCAGCGGGGACGGGAGCTCTCAGGCCCAATGGGTGCCACTTGCACAAGCCCAGATCAAGGAACTGTGCAAGGCGCAAAAGGACTACTCCCGGGAGTCTGAGTACTTCCGGGGGATGCTCCGCAATGCCCTTGCGCGGGGAGATCTGGTGCCTGCGGACCTGAGAGCCCTCTTCTCCAGCCTTACTAGACCCATGGAATTCCGGGTCTGGGTGGCAGAGTGGAGGAGGGAGATCTTGGAGGCTCTCCCAAATCTCTGGGGGAGTCCTTCAACATCTCATGATGCGGACGGGCAGGTGGTTTCTATGGAACATCTGTTGGGTGAGGGACATTGGGCAGAGGGGGCAGAACTTACAATACGCACTCTTGTCAGGCCTATTTTACAGCAAATGTAGATTCTCTCCTGATAAGTTTATGTTCATTTTTTTTATTCCAGCATTCTGGGGACGTCCAAGATTCAATACCTACAGTCTGTCTGAAACCGACTCAGGTTACAGTAGTATGACACCCGACAGAACCTACACTCTGTCTGGAAGCGACTCAGTCTTCACTTCATCACCCAGCAGATCCTATAGTCTATCTGGAACCGACTCAGGCCTCCATAGTCTGACACTCGGCAGAACCTATACTGTGTCTGGAAGCGGCTCAGCCTTCAGTACGTCACCCAGCAGATACTATACTGCGTCTGAAGGCAACTCATTCTTCAGTACGTCACCCAGCAGATACTTTACTGCATCTGGAAGCAACATGTCTGGAGGTGTGTCATCCTACAGAATCTGTAATGTCTCTGGAACCAACATTGCCTTTCCTTCCAACTACAAGCATTTCTGTTCCACACATCTCCTTTCTTTTTAAAATTTACCATCTCTGAAGCAAATTCACTTTCTCTGAACAGACTCCATCGGGCCTCCCCAAGGAGCCAGTACACCTTGTGCTCCTATTCCTGCTGTTGGTGGTAAGTGTGCTTGTGAAAACATTATAGTGATTTGGATGTGGGTTGAGAGCCCACATCCTAGGGGACTGTTTGCGGTGGGTGTTTGCATTTTGATTTTTTTCCTTTTATTACTTCTTTTAATTGCATGCTTGCATGATTTTTCCTTTTTTTTTTTAATTGCAAATGTAGTTTTCCTTTATTTCTATTACAAACCATTCATATTGTGTAACAGCCTTTCTTTTCAACCATAACCATTTCCAATGGGTGTATTTCCTTGGCTTGTAAATCCTATTTTTCCTCAAGAGATAATATTCAGTCTCATGTTTCACCCCAAGTGGCTCGTACACCTCCTGGTCCTCCTGGCCCTGGTCCTGGTCCTGGTCCGGCTCCTGCTCCTGCTCCTGCTGGTAAGTCTCTTTTTCAAGCAATTTGCAGTCACTAGGATGTGGGTTCCTAGCCAACATCTCTCTTCATGTTGCACAGCTCCTGTATGCAAATACAGCAACACTTCATTGTAAACAAAATGGACCATTACACCTAGTGCACAGAAATCTTATGATCTCTTTAGAGAAGTTAAATAGGATGGTGGAAGCTAACACAGGGTTTAAAATTATTATTGGAAAGGTTTTTCCGTTGGTCTCTTTATACTTATGGGTTTGTTTTGGTTTTACATTGGGTTTGGGTGCTTGGTTGGTTGGACCCTTTAGTTTTCAGGACCTGTTGAAGTGGGTGGGTGGGTGTTTGATTTTTAATTTTTTTCTTTCATTGCTTCTTTTAAAGATTTTTTTTTTAAATAACAGAATTGTTTTTCCTATTTTTCTATTGTAAAATATTTATATTTTTAAATAGCCTTTCTTTTCAACCATAACCATTTCCAATGTGCATCGCTGTGATTTTTAAATCTTACTTTTACTCAAGAAATAATATTTAGCTTCGCTTTTCATGTCTAGCAGCTCCTGTTCCTGCTCCTGCTCCAGCTCCTGCTCCTGCTCCTGCTCCAGCTCCTGGTCCTGCTCCGGCTCCTGGTCCTGGTCCTGCTGGTAAGTCTATTCTTCAGGAGAGCAGTCACTGTAGTCACTGGGATGTGGCTTCCTAGCCAGCATCTCCCTTCACGCTACACAGCTTCTGTAGGCAAATACAGCAACACTTTAGTATAACGATAATGGAGCAATTCACCTAGTGCAAAGAGAAATGTTCTGAGACATTCTTCACACAAGAAAGAAGTGGTGTTACTAACACAGAGATTTAAATTTTTATCCAACTATAGAAGAAGTTTGTTTCTTGATTAAAAACCACACCCTAGAATTTATAAGGACGTGGGGAAAAATATGTCTGTGAGAATATGTAGAACTTCAAACAACATGTGATTACAATAATTCCTAGGGCAAGACAGTTGTGCTAATGTCCTTTGTCTATTAAGGATTAATATAGAATATTTATATGAAATGTCTTTCAAATAAGCAATTAAGATAAGGAGCAAGCAGTTGTAAGTACTTCAAACACTTACTCTTGTCAGAGCTATTTAACAGCAAATGTAGATTCTCTCCTGATTTGCTTCTATTCATTTTTTTTTATTCCAGCATTCTGGGGACGTCCAAGATTCAATACCTACAGTCTGTCTGAAACCGATTCAAACTACAGTAGTATGACCCCCGACGGAACCTATACTGTGTCTGGAAGCGACTCTGTCTTCACTTCATCACCCAGCAGATCCTATAGTCTATCTGGAACCGACTCAGGCCTCCGTAGTCTGACACTCGGCAGAACCTATACTGTGTCTGGAAGCGGCTCAGCCTTCAGTACGTCACCCAGCAGATACTATGCTGCGTCTGAACGCGAATCACCCAGCAGATACTATACTGCATCTGGAAGCAACATATTTGCAGGTGTGTCATCCTACAGAACCTGTACTGTCTCTGGAACCAACATTGCCTTTCCTTCCAACTACAAGCATTTCCATTCCATACATCTCCTTTCTTTTTAAAATTTACCATCTCTGAAGCAAATTCACTTTCTCTGAACAGACTCCATAGGGCCTCCCCAAGGAGCCAGTACACCTCGTGTAGTTAGGAGTGAGTTACAAGTTAGGAGTGAGGCACAGGAACAGTGCCCACCAGAAATGCTCCAGGTCCAGCACATCATGGGCTCTGAACCTGCTGCCGCAGCAGCATCACCTCGAGGAAGCTCTTCTGTGACACCTGGGAACTCGAGCTCAGGCAGTTTGTTCATTTCCCTGGAACAGCAGACTGAGGAGAAGTACCTGGAGATGCTGGGTACGTCTGGGCTGTTTCTTGTCTGAGGGACAGTGTGCTGTGTGCAGGTGCCAGCAGAGCTGTATCAAATGCTCCTCCTGAGTTTGGTGCCACAGGGCCATTTAGGACTCCCCAGAGGAAGCGCTGCACTCCGAGGCAGCGAGAGAGCGCTCTGGGTGTTCCTGCTGCCTCTGAGGGCACCTTGGACTGGCTTGGGTTTGCCTGAGCTTCCCTCTCTGCTGAAGGCTGAAGCAGGGATTGTTCTTGCATCAGCAGAAGGCTGTGACCTAGCAAATGATCTAGAAGTGCTGTGTGCTAGTAGCCAAACGGAACAGAATTTTTAGCTTCCTAAATTCTCCTTAGACTCCCAACTTCCAACCAGCCATCAGTGCAAAAAAACTTCAGAGAAATGAACTGGCTTTGGAGTTTTGTCTTTTTAGTTGGGGATTATTTTTGTGGGGGGCCGGGGGGGGAGAGTGGGGTTGTTTTATGCTGTTTATTTTTGGTGGGTTTTTTTTGCTGTGTTTTTCTCCATCCTGAAAGAGCCCTTCTGCCCCACATCTTACTGATGTCATTTTTATTACTGTTACCACTACTACATCTGCAGTTTATTTTCATGACAATGCTACAGTTTTGTCAATAAGAGAATACCATCTTTTTGTCAATAAGAACTAGTTAGAAAGAAGTTCAGTTTAAAGGGCGAATAGAGAGCACAAGGTGTTTTCCACGTGCTCCCAAAGAAAAAAGCAGTATCTTTATAACAACTTTTATTTAATCTTCTAGTTTTATGCTTTTCAAGGTGTGTCCAAGAGACACATCCAAGTGGCAAGATCAGATAAAACTATACTGCAGGCATTTCTCAGGAGAGAGCCTCCAGCCCAGCCATGGTATATTCCTGAGATTCATGGCACTTTTCCATACCCGATTCCCACTCTTTGCCACGACTGTTAAAATCCTACCCATTGGCCCAAGCCCTGCTCAGATCAGTCTCTAAGAAAACACATCAAGTCCTTTGTGATTCTGCAGCACAACTCAACGAATCTGCTTCTTGCCCGTAACAGCTGCCAGTGCTGCGCTCTCAGATAAGACCTGGTAGAGTTGAGAAGAGAGCCCAGTGGATTCTGTGTCTACCATCACCTGTTGGGACAAAAAGGGCACTGATCCACACCTTGGTGGGGCTGATCTCAAAGCCCATCCTGTTGTGTCCTGAATGGGGGCAAAAGCTTGTACGTGGCTCAGGCTCACTCTGGCTTCTTCCCATCAGTGTCTGTCAGTGCTCATGCTTGGGCTTTGCCAGCCTTGTTGTGGTCGCTGCCCTGCCCCTGGGGGCTGGAGGGACTGCAGAGGCTGGAGCCTCCCTTAGCTGGGAGGGTCCCGCTGCTGCCCGGCTGCTGCAGCGCGGAGCTGCCTGAGGCTGCAGCCTCTTCTCTGGGCCGGCCTCTGCCTCGCACGGCCTGGACTCACAAGAGGGTCAGCATCTCCTCTGGGCAGCTCTCTGTGTCACAGGGGTGCCTGAGGAGCACTGCTGTCCTCTGTGCCCGTGCCCACCATGCTGACTTGGGAAATGGGGAGGTGTGCGATGCCGAGAGGGCGAGTGCAATGGGGGCGACTGATCCGCGCTGTCAGGGTGAAGAGAAGCGGCGTGGTTCTTCACGCAGGGCACGGGCAAGGGCGTCTTTGAGCTCAGCCTGCTCATAAAGGGTGAGGGTCCTGATGCTGAAAGCCCCATCGCAATTGGTTCTGGCATGAGCTGCTCTGGTTTACAACTGGGAAGGCATTCTATTGGCAAACTGCTGAAAGCTGGAGAAAATGTCCTCCTCTCCCGGAAATGCACGGCCCTGTGCTTTGTTTCCTGTCAAGAGAACTCTTCAAAGAAATGTACAAAATCCGTCTCTGTGCCAGCCATCTGCATTGCAAGGCTGCCTGTCTTGTTACTGTCATTGTTGCTGTTGATGTTACCCAGCTGACCCCAAAGGGCTCAGAGCCCCCAACAGTGGGGCTGCCTTTTGTATCTCCTAGAAGCTGGGATCTCTGCTAAAAGAGATCTTGCATTTTGTTTCCCTCAGGGAGAATGGTGAACAACATGAAAAATCCCCTTCTGAGATACAAAGACCTGGAATATATTGGCAGCAGGTAAAACCAACTGCAGTTACTCCTGCACAACCATGGGCCAGGTGTTTTTCTGGTGGAATGTCTATCCAGCGTGAAGTCAGGCCAGCTGCAAAGATGTTCCCACACTGGGGATAGATTGTCCCATCTCTCAGTGCTGCTCAGAATTTGTGAGTGGGCGCAGGAGGCACGCTGCAAAGATCTTGCCTGCATCAAAGAACAGGACCTGGAAGGTCTCCTTGTCACTCAAGTCTGGGACACCTCTGTGTTAATTTTCTTAGCATTTTTTGATGTCTCTAAATTGTCTGGCCACAGTAATGAATGAAGAAGAATCTTGCTTGCCTGAAAGAGCAACCTACTCCTGATAGCTGTGAGATAACAGTTCCCAGGAACATTTCTTTCCCCTGGTTTGCAGAAGGAAAACGCTGTGTTCAGGATAGGAACCACACAGTTAAGAAAGGGAAACCCAAGAGGAAACACTTAATTCCCTTTAGAAGTAGAACCTCAGTGCTTCAGGAACAGGCCCAGTGCCCATGCACTTGAGAGGAAAATGCATCATCTGCCTTCTGGCAGAGCCCTCCTGCATCCTGCAGGTTTTACACGTTTACAGCACAGATCTTCTGTGTGGGCTGGCTTTCAGTGCAAGATCTAAATGGCTTCTCCTTTCTCTGCTTCTCCTTTGTATCTAGGAGTTTTGGAGATGTTTGTAGAGCACTCAACAATGCACCAGGGAGAGAGGTAAATGTCAACAGCCCCTGCAGACTCTGCTGCGCTTGAGGGGCTTTCCCCTCTGGTGTGAGCTGGGGCTGGAGCTTTGGCTAGAGCCCTGCTGAAAAGGCACAAGAAGCACAGACTGGTGCCAGCCTGCAAAATACATTTGGCACTTTGTCCTCCTCAGCTGCCGGAAGGAAGGCACGCAGGGCAGCGCTTCCTTTCAGACAAGGACGCGCTCACTCGCTCTCCATTGCTAAAACAAAGGTGGTGCCTTAGAGCACCTCCCTGCTCTTTGGGGCTACAGCTTCACAGTCCTGAATTCTCGATTCTGGCTGCCAGCAAATCCATCGGAAAGTTACTGGTAGTTCCTTAGCCACCTGCAGTGCTGCACTTGGCAAGTGCACATAGGGAGAGATCTGCAAGGTGCCCTAAAAGCCCTAAGCCCTGCCCATAGCCCAAGATGTATCCACAGAATATTAAGGCATGGATTACTTCTTGTGAATCCTAGAAAGAGCAGCAGAGATTGTGGTCAGAGGTTTGTGGGTGATAGTTGAGACACAACTGTTACCAAGTCGACAAGGCAAAATGTCAGTGGCCCACGTGTCCTGTAACTGGCTCTCAAGGCAGCAGAGAAATGGGCTGTTGGAATGTCAGTTCCTAATTACTGCAGTGCCTAATCACCAGGCAGTTTGGCACAGCTCAGCTGTGTCATTGCAAAATCACTCGCTCCAGGTGCATTTTTGTCCGTTGCCACCAACTGCTCAAGGTGTCTTTCACAGGCAGGGACCTATGTGAGTCCTTGGATTTTCCTGAAAAGAAGAAACCCCAGGCACAGAAAACACCATTTCTAGAGCACTGGCAGGGCAAAAATCCCAGCAACATGAAGACATCACAATCAACAGATGACTGGGACTCTGGGCCACATTTGCCTGGGATGGCCAGGTCCTGCACGTGACAATTGGGGAACAGGTGGTCCCATTGTTCTACTTTCTGGGTATTTCTAGGAACTAGAAGAATCCTCATTGAGCCTGTGAAGCACTGAGCTTGGAAAGTCATGGTTCAGTATTCTTGTTTTGTTTTCGTTTTTTCTTTCCTGTGGACAGCACCCATTTGTAACAACAGCCAAGCCAGCATCCATCCTGGCACCACTCATCAACTCAGTTCAGAAGAAGTAAGAGACACGAACATATCATGTCAAGATGTTATCTCCATAGCCAATTTTGAGTAGATTGTAGAGTCAGATTTTAGAGTAGGATTGTTGAAGAGTTTTGTCGGATAGGGTTATAGACTAGGATTAATTAAATAAAGTAATTAAAGTTTCTGAAATATCAACTCATTTGGAAGATGATTTGAAAGATCCCCTTCTGACTCTTTCAGCAAAACACAACATTTCCTCCTGAGTTAGCAGTTGTTTTTCTACTGGTGCTAAGACACACTTATGGTTTCTTTTGAATGGTTCAAAAGTGGGGAAGGTTCTTCTTCATTCATCCTACCCAGAGCACACTGCCTTTGGAATACCACCCACTGCCTGGTTTTGGCACAGCTGTGGTATTTCTAGTTGAGGCAGAAAAGGCAGTGGCATTTGCAGGAAAAACCAAAGGAGGAGTAGGGCAGCCCAGACATCCTCCGTGGATTCAGGCCTGCAGCTGTGACTCAAGAGCATTTGGGTTCCTGCCACTTGGATTTGGATCCCTAAATGCAATCTCTTTGGCTGCAGGAGAGGCAGGAACCCAACATGACAGGTCAGAGGCCAATTTCTAGCTGTCACTGCCTGCAGGAAAAGGCTCCATCCTGCAGGACTCCAGCACTCAGCATCCTCAGCCAGACACAGCAAGTGCTGGCAACTCAGAAGCTTGCACCTCTGCCTTGCACTAAAGACAGCACCTCCCACAACGGGCACTTACAGGTACAGAGTTTTGTGGTGTGACCCCTCCATGGAGCTGGTGGACTCACCACCCCTGCAAGCCTTTGAAAAGAGACTGGATGTGGCACTGGGTGCCATGCTTTAGTTGAGGTGTTAGGGCATGGCTTGGACTCGATCATCTTAAAAGCGTCTCTCTTCCAAGCCACTGATTCTGTGAGTATGTTACTGAGGGAGCTTTTCCTGCAGCCCTGGAAAGGCCTCTGGCGGCCCTTGGCCGAGGACGGTTATCAGGGCTCCTGGAAAAGAAGCAAAGGGCTCAAGGCGAAGGCTGAGAGGGCAGAGCTGCCCCAGAACGGCCCAGAGCCAGCCTCATGTCCTCCTCCTCAACCTGCGCCCTCTGCGCTGCCCTTTGCGGCGCCGGCGGCTCCTCTCGCTGCGGGGCTCCAGGCCGTGCTGGGGGCCGGGCCCCTCGTCTTCGGGAAGCGCCGGAGCCTCGGAGGCGACCGGCTGCTGCTGTGGCCGGCAGGGGAGAGCTGCGGATGCGACTGCAGGCACGGCGAGATGCCGCTATGGCCGGCTCCTGCCGCGGCTCCTGCCTCTGCTCTGGGCTCTGCTCCTGCCCTGTGCGCACAGACACGGCAGAGGGCTGTCCGGCAGCTCCGTGCTGCTCCGCAGCGGGCCCGGCCGGGCTGCTGCTCTCTGCGGCCTCTGCCCGCCGCTGCCGGCCCCGCCGCTCTCCCGCCTGCCTCTGACGCAGCCGGGCCCACACCGGAGGCAGCACATTGCGGCCGGCTCGGAAAAGCCCTGCCCGCAAAGCGCCCGCCACAGCCTCGGCCTCAGGGCACAGGCTGCCGGCGTCCTCGCAGCTGCGAGCCGGCCCGGGCCGCCTGCCGGCCTCGGCAACAGCTCCCGCCCGTGTCTCCATGGCCGCCGCTGCTCGGCACAGCGGGCTGAGCACAGCCACCGCCAGCAGCAGCTCCTCACGGGCCCAGGCCCCGCGCGCTCCGAGCCCGCCCAACCCCGAATTCCAGCCCTGAGAGGCTTGGCGTCCCAATGCATCCCCTGGGGACAGCAGAGTCGGCCGCTGAGTTCATCCCATGGGGCCTCCACCAAGTGACCCATGGAAAATTCACCAAATCCCCATCAGAGACAACAAAAAACTCCCATGGTGCCTGACAGCCTGAAGCAACTGCCAATTACAGGTCATTCCATCCATGTGGGAAAAGAGCCTTTTGCATTAAAGCAGAAAAGAGTTATCTAAATGGAAGCCAGGAGCCAACAACAAATTTATTTGGACTCATGCTTCTTCTGTTGGTTAAAAAGACCAAGAAATTGCAATCTTGCTCTTCTGACACAGCCCTCTGTTCATGATGTGGGATAGTGAGTGCCGATGTGCAGCAGCTGATGCAAGGAACAGGGACGAGGATGCAGCAGGCACAACGCCAAGCTGACAGAGGGATGATCTCTGGCAGTGGCACTGAAGGAGAAGAGTTTGCAGGCAGGACAGAAAATGGCTCTTTATTTCACCTCTTCTTTCAGTGCTGCTAAGAATGTAACCTGGAGCAAGCTGGGAACACCAGAGCATGGAGCCCTTTCCAGGCAGGGCTGCATCTGCTGAAGGGGCAGAGGGAGCCCAGCAGGGATCAGACACAAAGCAGCAGGGGACTGAGGAGCCCCTGTGGTGGCAGTGAGCAGCCTCGGGCTCTGCTCACTGCTGGTGGCATTTTCTATTGACCCATCTCCAAGGTCTTCTGCTCTGCGCTGTAATTCTGTGCTACACCCCTTGGGGTTTTTTTGTTGGTTTTGTTTGTTTGTTTGTTTTTAGGGTTTTTTTTGTTTGTGTTGGGTTTTTTTTTTTTCTCGTTTCCTGTACCTTTATTTCCCTAAATTTTCCTACCTGTCAGCAGAAGCCCCTGCTCAGAACTGGCTCTAAAATATCAGCAAAGCAGCTGGCAACAACAATGGGTGGAATCGTGTGGCTCAGGAATACTTATGCCAAAGCCGTGCCAGTGCCTTATGATTTGTCAGAACCTCCTTTTCTGTGCAAAAACTAGGGATTAGTGGAGGTTTTTTGCAAGGGCTCTTGAGAAGCAAATGTTGTGCTGGGATTCTCATGAGTGTACCCGTTAACTTCATTGCAGCAAAACAGAAAGTAAGGTCAGGGTAGCAGAGCAGCTGGGAGCTGGTCACTCCCTGCAAAGGGCTGGTGTAGGATGTGGGAACACCACATTCCAGGATGGGCCAGAAGGGTAAATGTGCTCAAAGCACTGTAGGTGAGGTTTGGGTTCACTCAGAGGGCAGTCAGGGCTGGTGAGCACTGAAGATCCAGCTGCAGTCCCCATCCATGTCCCTTTCAGTGCTGGCTTTAGGGTGTCTGCAGCCTGGATCCAGAGCGCCCTGGGAGGCTCCTGTGGCTGCCTTTGCACCCAGGCTGAGGATGCCCAGGAGCCGCTGAGGCCGGCAGTGGGGACCAGGGCTGGGGCTTGTGGCCTGGCAGGTGTGGCTCTGGGGGCTGTGACATGCCAGGGCACGGGTCACTGTCACTGCCCTCCGGAGCCCTGGCTAGCTCTGTGATGTTCCAGGCACAATGGCAAGAATGAGGAACAGGTTAGGTTGGGATTTTGCTTGAGCCAGAACCTCTAGGCCAGCTGCCCAGCAGTAGAGACCCCTGGAGGACCCAGTGAAGGAGGCAGAGACAGCTCTTCTGCAGTGTAAAGTGCAGCTAATTTATCAGGAGAGGCGGGGGAAAGGTTGGCAGGAGAAATTCCCCAGAGGGAAACAGAGGTTAAAAAACCCCCAGCACTCTTCTCCACAGGCTTTTAAAATCTTTCAAAACGGAGGGGTGGACACCATGTAGTCACCAAAAAGCGACTCTCGGGGTGTGGTTTTGAGGGTTACAACAAATCAGAACAAGGGGAGGAGAGAGGGTTGGGATAGGGATAGGGGTGAGGGACAGGGAACTTTCTGGAACAAAGGGTAGGCTTTGGGCTGATGGATGGGCCCAAGGGGCTGGGTTGTCTTGACAGACAGGGAAAAATCCGGTGAGGAGGGAGGGGATTGCTTGAGGGACACTTGGGTAGGAGGGCATAACACAGGGGAGAAACAAACTGCAATAGGTTGGGGAACACTTGAACATACCGCAAGCTAACAGAACATTCGACTTGGAAACTAACGCACTGCAACACAGAAATTCAGGGCTTCAGCAGCCGAGAGGTGGCACTATTAGAACCCGCAGCAGCTGGTGAAAGCCATCTCTGTCCTTCAGGTTCCTGCTGTGTGGGAAGGTGCTGCGAGTTGTGGTGGCTGCACTCCCCCTTTGCTGGGAGGATGATCTGTACCAGGGGAGAGCAGAAAGCTGCCGTGGTGAGCAGAACATGCTCAGAGCATTCCAGTTCAGAGAATGGCACTGCCCCTGAAGGGCAAAAAGCTTGAAAGCATAGAATTCTGTGCAGAACCGTTGCAAAAAAATTTCTCTTCTAGAATGTGCCCATTTTTGTATACTGTAGATGAATACCCTGGGTTTTATAGAATACATGGGGTTTTTTCTAAAGTTTTTTGGGGGAACTCTCAAGTTTATTTTTATTTGCATTTTACATCCAGCATGTATACAGATTTTTTTTTTCTTTTTTAAATACTTAGGGAAAAAATAACTAAGCATTTTTTAATCTTTTGGGATATTGTCAATAATATCCTTAGAAAGCAAAACTTGTTGAAAATGTGTGAAAACACAGAGAGGGGGAAAATAGCATAAAAGTCTTTTAGAACAGGGCGTGTAATAAGGACTGCAGAACTGAGTAATTTCTCCAAGGGCAGAATTAACAAGATATATCACCAAGAATACCTGCCAAGATACTTCCTTAAACCCAGGGAAATGTGACCTGCAGCCGTACAAAGTACAGCCAAAGCAAATGAAAACCTTTGGAAAAGAAGGAATTTTCGCCAGTGAGATGAGTCTGTCTGGATAACTGAGGGATGCCCATCAACCTTGCACTGCATTCCTCAATATTTGCAATGTCTTTTCTCCCAATTTCTGTGAAGTGAATAGGCTGCAGTTGTTTAACCATTAATTTAAGCTCATTGGGGAATTACCAAGCACCATGTATGTTCTTTTGCAGCTGAGCAGGACTTGAGTTTCCCAAGTCTTCTACAAAGCAGAGGGGAACCACACAGCTGCTTGTGCTAATGTTAATGAAGGGTTTCATGAAAGCAGGTGAATGAGAGCATTGCATTATAGAACTTCCACATTCAAGAAAACAGGAGTCCACTTAGAATAAAACCTATAAGGCTAGCATAACATCAGAACAGGATGAAATGAAATTACTAGAAAGGAAGTGATGCATTAGAAATGAAGTGTATCATTTCTGATACATTTGCATGCATTTGCAAGCTAAAACAGAAAAAAGAAGGGCAGAGATAATAAGGAATGAAGATTTTAAAATTGCACTGTGCAGAAGAGACATACGAACCACCAGAGTGAACACAGGTGGAAGATTCATCTTGGAGATGGATAAGAGTGGAACCCATTCACTGAATGTTTCTGGTGCACATGAGTGCAAAGACTGAGGAAAAAAGGAGAAAGTTTAGTTTCTGACAGCTATTTTGATTCCTGGAAGCATTGTGTAGAGATGTAAAAATCTAAAGCCTCAGAGAATCTGAACCTAAAACATCCCCAAATGGATTGATCGGGTATGATGGGCACATCTCTGCTCTTTTCAGAGTCAATGAAATTGACAATGAGTGTCTGGAAATTAGGAATGCGTGCCCAGATTTTATCTCAGTTACTTTAAGAACACCTTAATAAGGCACTTCAGGAACTGTACTATGAAGTTCTTCACCCGGCTGTATTTACTTTACATTTGAATACAGGCTGGTAGAAGGAGAGATCTGGCTTTAATTTCTCCCCAAATCACCTGTTGCACTCTCAGGTTACCAGTAGATATAAAATTCAGCTAATCACTCTCTCTATCCATGAATATTCCACTAGTGAACTGACATGTAGAAACATCCTTTTTCCCTTGGTACCTTCCTAAATGGTGCCCTGATGAACAGGAGACTTGCATAAATCTCACATAAAATCACCAAAATTGCTGAAATTAACACTCAATTCCATGATCAAAACTTCTTGGAAAAGGCTTGACAGGATCACTGAAGAAAGTCAAACTTGGGAGAGAAACATGCATTTTAGCACTGATCAAGGGGAAAGAAATAGAAATGCTGTAAAAATTCCAAGTGGAAGGTAAGGAGAAAGACAGGCAGCACAGGAAGCACAAGCGCCCATCAGATGACCTGTGGAAGGTGACTTTGTGCCCCAGCACTGTTAGAGGACGTTCCCTGTCATTGGTGCAAGCAGCCGGAGACATAAATACTGATTGATTTGGGGGCCACAGTCTTGGTAAATGCAGAAGTGGTTCAGTAATGTGACATGAGGGAGTTCCCTCAGAGCAACTGAGATGCCTGAAAGAAGTGAACAGCTCACCACAGCCCGGCCCGCTCGGCTGCTTTTCCTTCTGACCCTCCTGGGTTGGCTCTGACATTTCCTCTTCCCTGATGGAAGTGCAGCTGCTGCCAAGGGAAACGTCCCCATACTCACTCAGTGTTCCCTTTGCTTGCCGGATGCCCCACCTGCTGTCGCTGTCCAGGAGAGCTGCTCTGCTCGGGAGGAGGAGCCTGAGGGAGAGGCTTTGAAGATGGGGCAGCTGGGATCCCTCTGCTTGGAGCTCTGTTTAAAGATACACGGACTTGCATGTGGACAGGGATAAGGATATGGATTTGTACATATGTAGTCTGCTATTTGTACAGGCCTATTTCTGTACATATGGTATCAGATTTATGAATGTACTGTGTATCTATGTACGTATAGGTACCTGCATACATACAGGTTTGCAGTTGCATCTTTGTGTGTATATGTATCCAGTTCATTATGTGTATTGTACATGTACAGAAATCTAATCTTTGTTTAGATTACCGTATGTATACAGTTGTGTAGGTATCTATTTCTATTGATGTATTGATGTAGTTTTGGTCTTTTAAAATAGCTATATTGGTATTTGTTTTCGTATATATGTATTTTTATATTTTTTTAGATGTGCATTGATGTATTTCTCTATCTATTGTATTTACATATATATCCAGATATATTGCTGTATATTTGTATTGATGCAGTTGTACAGATATTTAGATTGGTACTGCTGTTTGTCTGTTTATAGATAGGGTTTTTTTATGTATCTGATTCTTGAATGTAATAGGTAACATTTAATCTGTATTCACATCTGTATATTGTAGTGGTTATTTATGTATTCAGTTCTATTTAAATGCGTCTGGAGTGGTATAGTAGTGGAATTCTATTTGTAGAGTACTTGGTATTACAGGGAAATACTGATATTTTCATATTTGCATATGGGCTGTATGTTTGCCATAATATGCAATAAACTAAGTTGTTAATTTTCCCTTGATCTCTGTGTATAGTGAGTGTTTGTAGAGGTTTGCAATAAATTAGTTTTTGTTATCAGAAGTTGTTATTTGTATGTTTTTAAATAGCGTGGTGTAACAAATACATAAATTACTTTTTTAAAATTTAACAGAGATGTGTATAGTTCTGTTTTGTCAGCGCTGGTGTAGTAACTGGTAAGAAATGCCATTTGTCAAGTGAGATGGATGTGTTGTAATTTGTGCTACCCAAAGCCATGGGCAGATGCAAATGCTGGAGAATTTTGGCCATGCAAATTTCCAGCCATGCCCAGCACGTGCCCCACCTGCACTCAGGCTGGGCAAGGGAAGCGCCGATTTGGGCTGGCAGCAGAGCCCCACGCTGGCTCAGAACTCGCTGCAAAGGCCTGCTGGCTGAGAAAAAGATCAGGGATACATTTTATATATTCTATTTATTACAGTACATATACTAAAATATATATTATGTGGTGTATTGTAGAAATCCTTTAAATCGGAGGGTTTTGGGAAAGCTGCTCCTCAGTGAAGAGGATTTCCAGCCTAGAGGAACATAAAAATAAAAAGAAGACCATGGACAGTGCCATTGCCAGAGGCCCAGGCTATTCAGAGGAATGGATCGTCCCCTTCGCCGTCTGTAGCTGATACCCCTGTCAGTAATAAGTAGCAACTCCGGGGGCAACGAGATGGGAAACCATCTCTCTAAACCAGAATGGGGCATCTTTTAATAGCTTGAGGCAATTTTACAGGGTAAAGGATGTTCAGACATCTCAAAACGTGAACAAAAAGACTTATTTTATCTGGGAAAAAGTGAATACTCAAAATACAGACTTGAAGTCTGATTTTACCTTTGATTTCTGGGACCAGATAAAGTGGAAAATTCACAATCTAGTCTCTCTCAAAAAGGAAGAGTCCTTGGTCAACATTATGCCTGTCTCCACAGCTTTAATGGAGAGCTTTGATCAGAGTGATTGTAACAGAGACTTTCTCAAACATCAGAACAGAACACCTGGCTCTGAGACTTTAATTCTGAGTGGTGCTGGACCTTCATCCTTCTCTGTGGGGATCTTAAATTTTGTTCACGGTGTCCTGGCATGTCCAGGGTTTCTCCAGGCAGTGTGCACAGCACCCCGAAGCCCGGAAAAGGGGAATCAGATCAGCTCCCAGCTTTGGTCTGTTCTCTGCTTTTTCCAGGATTCCCTGAGTCACTGATGCTGCAACCAGGCATCGTCTCAACTCCTCCAGGAAATCATCCACCCCCAGAATTCCCAGAAAAGTGTTTGGGATTTTTCTTGCATTCCAAGAGTTTGGGGGGTCATGGGACATGTTCTAGGGAGGCTGGGAATCAAATGGATCCAGGAGATTAATGTTTGATGAAGCTTTGCAAAAGAGGAGCTGCTGTTTCTGTTCTCTGCTGCACTTCTGAAAAACATGCGGCCGGATCTTATTCTGAAGTTGTGCAGGTGGGGTCAGCCAAGGGGGGCTCTGGACCCGCTCTGCCTGGCCGAGGGGCTGCAGGGTCGCTCCTGTCACTGTTTGCCCTTCCCAGGAAGTCACCCCTCGGATCGGGCTCAGGCTGGCAGTTTGCTTTAGAGCTCTGAGGACTCTTTTCATATGGATTCCTCTGCCAAAACTTTCTGGGATTTTCACCACTTTTGGCTCCCCAGCCTTCAGTTACAGCAGGTGGGGGGGCTTTGGATTTGGCTCTGCCTGCAGGGGAGCAGGCAGGGGAGAGGACAGAGGTGGTGGGGGGCAGCCAGGGCTTGAGCAGGGCAGGGATGGCTCTGCCCAGAGAGATGGATGGGGTGGAGGTGGGAGAGCTCAGGAAAGTTGCTGTGGAGGCACAGACAGTTCATTCAGAAGCCTTGAAGCCTGTCTCATTGCCTACTGGGGTCAAGGGTGGGGGGAAGCATGCTGAGATTGCTCTTGGGCCTGAGAGTTTTCCAGCTGAATCCCTGCGGGCAGGGATACAGTGTGGAACCTCTCACAGTCCATTGGAAAGCATCACAAATACAAAGTCGGGGTCTACAGCTGGAGAGCAGCCCGATTTGTATGAATCTAAAAAGATCCAATTTAGTGAATCCAGACGTGAGTTAGCAGGCTCTGGCTTTCTTCCTGTCGCCAAGAACTTGGAGCTCTCCTCCCCAGCCCTTCCTAGCAGGGCTCCCAGGAAAGTTGCTGCAGCAACACTACTGCCAAGTGACGCCAGCCAGGGGCTATTTACAGACTACGAACGAGACAGGGCTGCTTTGGAAGGTGCCTAGAGCTGTTTATTTTTCAGCATCAGTCACATTACATGATTATGATAATGGGAAGATGCTAGCAGCTCACAATCCAGACAGCAGGCCAAAAATCATAAGGTTTTTATAAAATCATACGCTTACTATATAAGCTTCTTAACAAATCACACAAAGCAAACCATATTGATAGTAGTTCTATCCAATCACCATAAGCACATGTAGCTTTGGTTATAACAATGCTTGTTTATTTCGAATACAGTACCTGTTTGTAAGCCTTAAAACACAATGCACAGAGCTCCACTATTAAGCTTCAACCTTCCTAATATCTTGCTAGATAAACTTTCTGCAGCTTAGAGAGCTGTTCAGACAAGCATTAATACACAGGCTTATTGTTCGATTTGCCCTTGCTTTTTCTACAGTTTAAATAATTTTTCTGCTGACCTATCTCATGACTGTTTCTTTAGCTCTACTCACAATTCTGCTGTATCTGAGGCCTGCCTTTTGCAGCTTTCCCAAAACCCTCTAGTTTTATGGATTCCCTCAATTCCCCCTCTCTCTTCACCCAAAAAGAAACCTTACCAATTGTGTCATTTATTACTTGCGTTTTGTGGTCTTACTATAATATTTTTGTTTCCTGTCTGCTTAAAGCATGTTTTTGTTGGCACTAAGCATTGCTGTATTAAAACACAGCAATTTAGTGCTGTGAAGGTCCAGTCAGTGGAAAGGGCATAAATTATGCCTGACAATAGTTACAAGTCATTGTTCAAAAATCTCTTGTTGATTCCAGGGTCTTAACTCAAAACCTTCCTCCATTTCTATTGCATCATTCACCATCTACATGACATTTTGAGCACCTGTCTGCGAATCCATTTCCTACCTCTCTCTCTTGTGTGATAAAAACTTCTTGAACAGTTTTGTTCATCTCTTGTTGCACACACTGAAGTATGCAAGGTATTACTATTAATATCACTACCAAAACACCCAATACATATGGAGACCTATCTTGCAAAGTTCCCTTAGCCAAGGTGCAAAGCTCCATTCTTAGGACAAATTATCTGACCAGGACCCACCATCTTCTTTAATTTGGGCTGTCAAATCTTTCAGCTTTTGTATGCTTTTGAGGATGGATTCAGAGTGATCAGACCGGTTCATACAACACAATCCTTCCAATTCCTCACAACCATGTCCTTGTGCCAGTAAAAGAAAATCAATTGCTGCTCTGTTTGAAAGGGTGGCATTTCTAACACTATTAACATTGGTCAACATTTCACGGATTGCAGTGGATGTGCCATTAGTTTGTTTACTCAGCCAATATCCAAACCAATCTAATTCTTTCAATGCCATTGCTGAAGCCAGCTGGGGTAAAAACAAACCTTCTGAAACCCTTTTTGCAGCCTTCCAAGGCATGAAATTACTTCTACAGCTCTCATCATAATGACGAGAACTTGGAGCTTTTTGGCAGGATTCATGGGACAGCTGATTGCTGTGAAAACAATTCCTGTTCCTATGGATCATATACAGGAGTGATGTAAAAGAAAAAAAACCACGGTCTAAATTGACAGTAGACCTTCCATTGCAACTACCTAAGTGGTCTAATATTATTCCAAATTTAGAAAAAATTTGGATTCAAATAAACACTTCCTTGCCTTACTTGTAAGATATGGTCATAATGATGTAAATCCACAATATGAAATTCCTTCTCACCATGAGATCAAAGAACTTATAGGAAGAATGCAAAAAAATTATTATAACTTTACCTGATAAGCCTCCAAGTGTAACAGAGATGCTAACAGCTTGCAGTAAGCTCATCTCTCCAAAACATCTTGCTAAAGTGCAAGTCAATGCTTTTGGAAAGCAGATTGCAGATTCTTAAGAAAAGTTAGGAAACCATTGGGACATATGTTGGGAAAGGCTTTAGGAGGAAATTGGGGACAATAAATGGAAAAGCTTGAAGAGGGCATTGAAGCGCAAAGAAACATTTTCTAAAAATCTGTTGGTACTGTACAGTTGGACTCTGATAAAAAGGCTTGTGGCTTTGCTTGTGGTAAAGCAGGACACATGAGAAGAGATTGTCCTACAACAACAGTCAAACCTAAACCACTTTCTATTTGCCCTCAGTGTAGGAAAGGGAAGCATCTTGCTAAGTACTGTCGTCCTCAATTTGACATCGATGGCAAAGCTTTGTCGTTAAACTCAAAAAAGAGCGCGGATTATCACCACACCTTGACACAAGTAGTGACCTCCTTACAGTCAGTTACCCAGTCAAATGGCATTGGTACCTCAGTCATTTATCCCTCAGTCAACCATCCCTCAAATGGTCCCAGGTCAATACCCTCACGTACAAGGTTTGAATTGGCCCCCTCAAAAATTGATACACCTTTTAAATAATTTCTGATATGAAAGTATTTCTACTGCAATTATCAGGTTTTTTCAGCAAAGACAAGAGTTTTTGATTCTAGGCAGAGCTAGCACCAAAATTTTCAGACTTTCAGTCCTTCCAACGGTTGTTTCAGTAGATTTTAACAATAAACCAATATGTTTAAATCTTGCATGTAACGTTCCTATTGCGACTCCACCAAAAACACCTATAGGTATTGCATTTCTTCTACCCATGAATACAGCCAAGTAAAACAACTTTCCAGAGAATTCAATGCTGTCTGTGCCATTTGGAACCTCAGGTCCTGAGGTCTTTTGGGTGCAATTTTTGGACCCCAAGCAAGCAAAATTGACTTGCTTCCTGACTCACTGTGGTAAAAAAATTTACATTACAGGCATGGCGGATACTGGCGCAGATGTCACTGTATTCTCTCACATCTTTTGTCCCAGAGATTGGGATTTAGCAGCTCCTGCAGGTTCTCTCACAGGGACTGGAGATGCTACCGTATGTTTGCAAAGTGCATCCATGATTAACATTACAGGTCCTGAAGAAAAGACAGCAATAGTGCGTCCTTTCCTTGTTCAGAAGCCTCTCACCGTCTGGGGGAGAGACGTCCTGTCCCAATGGGGAGCAGAACTGGAGGTGGAACTGTGGTGGAAACCACGTCAAGACCTGCCACTTGAAAGCTGAACTGGAAAACTGATCCTCCTGTATGGATTGATCAATGGCCTTTAACAGAGAAAAAATTAAATAGCCTTAAAGGATTGGTAAAGGAGCAATTACAAGAAGGTCACATCACACCCACAAAGAGTCCCTGGAATTCACAAGTATGCGTCATCCACAGGAAGGCATTGGACTCCTGGAGGTTGTTTCATGACATGAAGATCAATGTAGTGACTGAAGACATGAGACCCCTTCAACCTGGACTTCCTTCTTTATCAATGATCCCAAAACACTGGCTTCTCATTGTCATTCATTTAAAGGAGTGTTTTTTCCACATCCCACTTCATCCCAATGATGCTCCAAGATTTGCCTTTTCAGTTCCAGTCATCAATCAAAGAGAACCCATGCAGAAATAGCACTGGAAAACGTTGCCTCTAAAAATGAAGAATTCGCCTATAATTTGACAATATTTTGTCGCACAAGTTTTGTCTCCTGTTCGACAGAAGTATCCAATATCCATGATTTCACACTACAGGGATGATTTGCTCATCACAGCTCCAACGAAGCCAGAGATGGAGCAAGTTTTCCTAGTGTTGTTACTGAAATCCAAAATGCTGGACTTAAAATTTCCATACCCAAAATTCAAGAAGTTCCACCTTGGAACTATCTGGGATGGAAGATGACTGAAAAAACAATTACACTGCAGAAGATACAGCTCTGGACCAGTGTCAACACCCTGCAAGACTTACAACAGCTTCTAGAAGAAATCAATTGGGTCAGACCTGTTTTGGGAATCACGGACGATGAATTGGGTCCACTTTTTAATTTGTTGAGAGGAAGCTGCGCCATTGACTCTCCTGAACTCTAATACCTGAAGCTCGTGCAGCGCATGACGAGGTCATGGAGGCTCTCCAAAGACAACAAGCTCATCGCTGTACTCCAGAAAAGCCATTCTTTTCTGCAATTTTAGGAGGAAAGATGCAACTTTGTTCTGTCATTTTTCAATCAGACCCTTCTGAGAGAGATCCTTTGTTGAGAATAGAATGGGGTTTTCTTCCCTCAAGGTTTCCAAAAACAATTTTTAAAGTCTTAGAGAGGATAACACAAATTCTGATTAAGGCGAGAACAAGGTTATTAAGTTGAGCAGGTGAAGAATTTGCAGTTCTCTATTTACCACTGAAAAAAAGTATCTTGATTGGGCAATGCAAAATTCTGCAAATTCTGATGATTTGCAACGAGAGTTATTAAATTTTGCAGATATTGCTTCTGTTCATTACCCGGCTCACAAATTGTTGCAGGCAAAATTCAGTTTAAGAGAGAAACCTTTGTTAAGTAAAGAACCTTTAAACACAATAACTCTCTTCACTGATGGGATCTGGCAGAAGTCACAAATCAGTCATTACTTGGTTGAACCAAACCAAGTTCCCAACTAAAACTTGGGAATCAGATATTCAAATAGTAGAGGGATCTGCTCAGATGGTTGAGCTTGCTGCTGTGGTTCAGGCTTCTCAGTTCTTCTCACCACCTTTTAATTTATTCACACATTCTGCCTTTGTTGCTAATGTGGTTAAAAGAATAGAAGGATCAGTTCTAAAGAATCCTAGTAATGACACTTGATATCATTGGCTTTCAAGGCGTTTTACAACTTTACAAAAAGGAACTAATCCACAGTTTGTTTCTCACATCAGGGCTCATTCTTCGCTTCCTGGATTTTTAGTGGAAGGAAACGCGAGAGCGGACAAACGGACAGTGCTTATTTCAAACACTTTGCCAAACATTTTGGAACAAGCAAAACTGAGTCATGCCTTTTTTCACCAAAACGCACAAGCACTTCTGTGAATGTTTCAAATTTCAAAAAGTCAAGGTAAAGCTATCATTAGTACTTGCCCTTTAATTTTAATTGAATAAATTGAACTTTAATTGAATAAATTAGAAAATATATAAATAAGGGATAATTTGGTTCAAATAATAGCACATAAGCAAAAGATACCGCGGGGAACGGAAGGCAGAGTTCTTGACCCTTGCCACTTCACGTACAAGCTTGCCAAGTGAAAATCACCCCTTATATGCCATGTGTCAATACCATCTCCTCCTATTTTTGGTTCGTCACTTTTCGGTCTCCGCCTTCCTCACCACCTTTACCACGCATGCGCCACCACTCGGTTTGGTGGTCACACAAGTCTTTGGGGGTCGTCACTGATGAAGGCCCTATAGTCTTCTTCGTGGTCCTTTAATTCACCTTTGGGTTACACATGCGCATCAAGCCAGTACGTAGCCAGTACAGCCAATGTAAGCCAAGACTAACGTATCACTCCATCTACATATCAAGGCAATAAATCCCTTAGAATTATCATGTGTTGGGACCGAACCAGGTTCTTGCTCATTTTTAGCACCTGTATCTTCAGCTTCTTTCCTGTGGTCCTTGAGAACAGCTGCTGGGAAGGGGGCTGGAGCCCCTCCTCTCCCTCTCTTCTTTGGCATTACAACTTTTTAACCATTTATTATGCTCAAATATAATTACTGTATCAATATCAATTACTGTTTCAAATTTTATCACCACGAATGATACTTTTTTATCACGATAATGGAACCCTGTGCATGTGTTTTAAGGCTTGCAAGCAGGTATTGTATTCAAAAGAAGGAAGCAGTGTTTTAACAAAAGCTACGTGTGCTTATAGTGGTTGCACAGAACTACTGTCAATATGCTTTTGCTTTGTGTGAGTGGTCAAAAAACTTTTCAAGTAAGTTGTACCATTAAGTTCATTGCCTACTGCCAGAGATGTGAGCTGTTGGCATCTTCCCACTGTAACAACCATGTCATGAGACTGATGCTGGAAAACAAACAGCTCGAGGCGCGTTCCTCAGCAGTCCCGTCCGTTTCGTGATTCGTACAGAGACCCGCGGCCAGCAATACTCAGCTGAGGACCAGAAGAGAGCGGAATAGCCCGGGCACTGCAGCTTCACTGCAAGGCATCCGGCAGCCTTGAGGGTACAAAGCGAGCACAGGTCGGAGCTCCTCGTGGCCGGAGCGAGCCCGGAGCAGCTCTCCCAGGCCGCAGCCCCTCCCAGGCCCAGCTCCGGGCGCAGCCGGGGCCGCTCCGCCTGCGCGGGGCCGCTGCCGGGGCGCTGTGGCGGCTCCTCCCGCGGGGCGGAGCTGAGGCGGCCCCGGCGGCCCCGGCCCGGCCCCGCTGCGCTCCGAGCGCGGCCCCGGAGCGGCCCGGCCGAGGCGGCGAGGGACGGGCGGCGAGGGGCCGGGGGCATGGGGCGCTCCGGGAACGGGCGGACATCCCGGCAGAGGGGAGAGAGACGTGGCAGAGGGAGGAGTGAGCGGGAGAGGGGAGAGATGCTGGGAGGAGGGGGAAAATCCCAGGAGAGCGGGACGAGCCCGGGAGTAGGGGAGATCACGGGACGGGGGCGGGGGTGAGATCCGTGGCAAAGGGTGGGTAGCCTTCCAAGAGGGTAGAGGCGGGGAAACAGGAAAGAGCCCTGGGAGAGGGGGGAGATCCTGGGGAGAGGGAGGAGTAATCGGGAGAAGGGCAGATCCAGGGAGACGAATAAAGGCACTGGCTACAGCCCGGGAAAGGAGGGAGCTTGGGACAAGGGGTAGCTCGGGACTGGGGAAAAGCCGAGAGAGGAGGCAGAACCCAGGAGACAGGGGACAACCTGTGAACGGGGGGAGATCCGGAGTAGAGTGGAGAGGGCCTGGGAAAGAGGGGAAAGACATGAGAGAAGAGAGCCCAGTGGGGGCAGGCCAGGAGCGGAGGCTCCTGCAGGCGGACTGGGAACCCGGAGAGCCCGGAATCACGGAGTCCTGCAGCCGGGCCGAGAACGGGCGCGGGTCAGTGCGGTTCGGGAGAGCGCGGCTGCGGGGCTGGCTCCGGAGGCGGAGGCGCGTGGAAAGCGCTGCTCGGCAGCCCCGGCGGCGCTGAGAGCACAGCCCTGCCCGGGGAGGCAGCGCCACGGGCGCCGCTCGGCTTCCCAGCCCGGCCACGGCACCGCTCGGCTTCGCCGCCGGATCCGCGGCAGCTCGGAGCATCGCTCCCTGCCCGGGCCCGAGGCTCACCTGCGCCAGGTGCACCAGAGCATCGCCTCTGCCTTGACAACCCAGAGCGAGCAGTGCCCGGCAGGGACTGCAGATCCCCATTGGTGGCAGAGAAAAAAGAGCAAGGAATCTTCCATGGGAGAACATAGGCAATAGGATGGGGTGTCAGTGTCCAATGTGTTCAGATGCACTCACAATGGTGCTTTTGCTCTTGGCTGAGAACATGGAAAAGAAGTGGGCAGACACAAATCAGAAGCTGGTTGCAATATCCAGGGATCAGTTATCAGAAGAAAATGCTACGCAACTGCTGGAATGCTTAATGGATGACTGATTACCCTTTGCCAAGTAATCTGGACTTGTTAGGGGGAGCATACTTATGTCTCAAAAATTACTCTAGAGATATTCTTAAGAAAATTTTGAAGAAAGGCTCATACACCCACATATTAATGCAGTTGCTGTGGGTTTGATAAATGAAATCTGCTTTAATGTCTTGATGTTCCTAAAGATATGTGGGGGTTTTTTTTCACACATGCATGCATGCTAAATTTGAGAATCTAAGGTAAGGTCTTTTTATAGGGGATATGGAAGAGACAGGTCTTCAGCCAGCAATATGTCAGTGAGAGACAGCTGAGCGATGATTACTGAGAAGAAGAACAGCCCTGCAATAGAGGTGTGAGCTGCATTGCACAGCACTTGCTGTGGGCCAGAGAGCACAAAGCAGGCTGGCCTGGTGGGCCTGAATATTTCTGCCAAACACTCTGCATCTCACACCTTTGCTCGGGCTCAGTGCAGAAATGCAGGATTGCAGGCGCTTCCTCCCAGAGCTGCGTGAGGCGCTGGCTCCTGCAGATGTGCCCTGCCAAGCTGTCCCTGCCTCACGCTGGCCTCGCTTCCCCTGGCACAAGAGCCGGGCCTGAAGGAGGCTGCCCTGTGCTCCAGCCTGCCGAGCAGCCCAGCTCCCTGCCCCGGTGCCCAGAGTGCTGCACACACTGCTGACCTTTGCCAGGAGTTGCAGGGCAGCCGGCAGAAGAGGAGGAATCCTTAGGCAGCCCAGCGGCCCTCGGCTGCCCTTGGCCTTTCTCCCCTCCTGGGCACACTCCAGACGGCCAATGCCTCCAGGCTGGGCTGTGTCCAGCAGGGCTGCGCTTCCCCTCGGCAGCTGCCAGCTGCCACCTGGGCTCTGAGAGTGGAGGATTCGCCCGCTGCCAGGAACAGGCACCCAGGGCCCGGCTGCTGCCTCTTGCAGCTCCAAGGGCCTCCTTCCAGCCTGCCTCTGCCGGGGCTCAGCCTGCTCCGGCCTCTGCCCGAGCTCTGCTGGGGCTCCACCCCAGCCAAGGCCGGGCCCACTCTCACCTCCCAGGCGCTGACTGCTCTGCACCACAGGAGACCTTCCCGAGCACCCTCTCTGATCTTTCTGCTTTCTCACTTGAGCAAGGCTCTCCTGCAGCCAAAGAGATTATTGCATTTTGGGATACAAATCCAAGTGGCAGGAGCCCCAGTGCTCTCCAGTCACAGCTGAAGGCCTGCATCTGCACAGGGTGTTTGGGCTGCCTCATTCTTCTTTTGGTTTTGCCTTCAAATGCCATTGCCATTTCTGCCTCAAATAGAAATACCAAAGCTGGCCAAAAACAGACCAGTAGGCCAGATTCCAAAGGCAGTGTTCTCTGGAGAGGATGAATGAAGAACATCCTTCTTCCCTACTTGCACACCATGCCAAAGACACCGTGTCACTTTCCACCTTTAAGAAACAACAGACAATTCAGAAGAAATTCTTGAGCGTATTCGCAGAGTGAGAAGGAAGGGAAACTTCAAGGTGAGTTGTGGTTTCAGAAACTGTATTCATTTCCAATCCTACTCTGCAGTCCTATTAGACAATCCTACTCTAACCCTAACCCTAACCTTAACCCTAATCCTAATCAAAATCCAAATCCTAATCCTAATCCTAACCCTAATCCTAACCTACAATCCTACTCCAAACTGGTTGACGAGTAAATGGTCCTGATGTGATTGGCACATTGTTGTCTTCCTCCTCTTCTTCACTGAAACAATCAGTGGCACCAGGCTGGATGAAGGCTCAGCAAATGTTACAAATGGATGCTGCCCAAAGGGAAAAAAAACAAATCAACAAAAAATAATGGACCATGACTTTCCAAGCTCAGTGCTGCACAGGATTCCTCTGGCTTATAGAAGGATGCAGGAAGAGGACCAATGGGACCATCTACACCTCCATCTTTATGTGCCGGACTTTGCCATCACAGGCAAATGTGGCCTAGAATCCCACTCATCCATTTATCCAGGTGTCTTCATCTTGCTAGGATTTTTGCCCTGCCAGTGCTTTAGAAATCGTGCTTTCTGTCCTTGGAGTTTCTTCTTTTCAGGAATCTCTAAAGCCTCACACTGGTCCCTCTCTTTGAAAGACAGGCACTGTGCTGATTCCCACAGGGAGACAGAGCAGTGTCTACCTTTCCATGCCCTGCCCCTCGTGTGCTGGATGGCTCCTTCCTTCCCAGCAGGGCCAGCTCAGTGGCCCTGGGCCCTGCAGTTCCCTCTCTGCCACACAACCCGGCAGTAACCCTGGCACAGTTCCCGTCTGCTTGAGCGTGCCAGGCAGCAGATGGTGCTGGGACAAGTCTCTCCCAGCTGTCCCTGTTTGCGTGGCAGAAACCTCTAAGGGTGGGCTGGGGGGCACAAACCAGGGCCACTCAGAGGCTCACAGTGAGCCCCCCAAGACCCCTCCTGCCCACAGCCAAATCTCTGACCCCTAGGCTGGGACTGGCTTTCTTGGGCTCCTGCACCACCATTTCATGTCTCTGTACTCTGCATTGCTCTACTTCAATTCTTTTGCCATTAGATAAAATTGAACACTCCACCAAATGACAAAAGAGGGAGACTGAAACAGCCAGAGGAGCTCCCTGACTCAGGAAATGCAGAGAGAGATGGAGTTACTCAGTTTTGTGAAGAACAGGCCCCAGGGAGACTTTATTGCCAATTTCCAAGACTTCAGAGTGGCTTTGAAGAAAGTGAGTGACATCTTTTTTAACAGGGGCAGTTACAATAGGATGTGGGTGAATATTTTTAAACACAAATAGGATCTAATCAGAACTTGTTTACTCAGAGCATGGTGCGACCCTGGCACAGGTTGCCCCAAGAGCTTGTAGGTGCCCCATCCCTGCAAGCATTCCAGCTCCAGTGGGAAAGGGCTCTGAGCAACCTGATCTCTTTAAAGATGTCCCTGCTCATTGCAGGACACTTGCACCAGAGGACCTTTACAGGGCCCTGCCAGCCCAGCCCAGTCTAGGATTCCTCACCATTTTAATTTGAAGAGCACCAAGAATGGAGGTGAGGAGGAAGGGGGCTCATGTGATGCCTTGGACTTGAGTGGAGGAGGAGCCCATCCCTCAGAGCCTGTTTCACCTGCAGCCCCTTCACATTTTACCTGCAGGAGCTCCCTGGCAGACCAGCGCTGCTCCTCGTCTCTCTGCAGGCAGCAGCTCAGGAAGTCACGCAGGCAAGGCGAGAATCGGTTGGGCTGCTGCAGCTGTGGGGTCCCTACTGTGGCTATCAGTTGTGTAGCCTGGAGAAAAAGGAGACACCAGGCTCCACTTGCTGCTTTCACATCTCTAAGTGCTCTCCCACCTCCCTTAGTTTAACCTCTGTTCTTCAGGGCAGTTTCTGCCTTGGCAGAGACCCAGAGATGATTTTCCTTTACCAACTAAAAACCCAAACCCTGATGCAGCCACAGCTTTTCCACCATCCCGAAGATCTTGCCTTGGCAGCAGATTTCATTGACTGACCTAGTTAGTGGGAACTACATCAGCATAAGCACATTTGCTTCTCTGAGGATTCACACCAGCTTGAGAGGCTTTTTGGAAGAGGGACTGTGCTGTACAAACTAATTTCAAGGCTTAGTACATGAAAGGCATGTCTGCAGTGCTTGTTGGTCCTTTAAGCGCACGTGCCCAAGAACAAAACTCATCATACTTTTTGTGCTTTTCTTGAAAAAAATGGTCATTGGAAGGAAAGAAAGGGAATCCATCAATTAATCCCCAGGTAAGGAAATAAATATTTGCAATCTCATCTTCAACAGAGACACATTTAGATGCCTGCACAAATGTATTGGGATGAAAATTCCTGCTTGGGCACAAAGGAGCCACCTGCAGCTCTGTCTCTCAGCAGTCTGAAAATTGCAGGTTCCCATTTTGCAGCAAAAGGAAAATTGTCATGGTCAGAAGAAGGAGAGGTGCCATCCCTATGGCCACCCTCTGCTCATTTGGCTGCTCAAGTCAATGCATTAATGGTAGGCCCATGCCAGAAAGAGCCAGGAAACAAAGGGGAGGCTTTGGCAGCCTGTCCGCATCACCAGGCTCTGGCTTGGTGACACAGAGAATGTGCCTTTGGCTAGGAGAGAAACACGGTGACTGAGTGTTTCAGCAGCACTGTACAAGAAGCAGAAGAGACTCAGTGGCCTTTACACTCTCATGCCCAGGTTTCAGGCATGTTTCCCAGTGAGAAGAAACTGTACAGGGAGTTAGGCTCATCTCTAAAGACCACAGTTTTAGAAACTTTGTTGGGTTTGTGTTGCCTTCCTTCATTTCTGGAAAGATAACAGCAGTTGTCAGATGCTTCTTTTCTGCTCTTAAGGCCATCTCCACAGCCAAAGGACTGGAAGCACTTAAAAGCCAAAGGAAAGTGTTGCCTGAGAATAGAGTTTGTTTGGAGTTTGTTTGCATGTGGTAAGGCTTGAGTTCCCCCACTGCTGCAACCACAACTACAGCAGATGCTGATGTGTTGCAGGCACATTTTTAGGAGGGGTCCTTGGTGGAAGCAGTTCAGGCAGATGGCAATGGGCTTTTGTCCAATGGCACGCAGGACAAGGGACAGGTGAGAAAGACAGTGGGATCAGTGAGTATTTGCTCCTTACCGTGATGGGACTTTGGTTCCAGTAGGGAGGTTCTTGCTCTATCATTTCAATCCCCACAATTCCAAAAGACCATATGTCCACTTTGGGACCATATGGTTGACCTGTCAGCACTTCGGGCGCCAGCCACCAAGGAGTCCCGACTACCGAGCACCGTCTGCTCTGCTGAGGGCTGAGCTGAGTAGAGAGGCCAAAATCACCTGAGGAGAAAGCAAAACACTGTTTTTATTTGAATTCTGTGCAATTAGGAAAGCAAGCCAAAAAATTCCCCAGTAGAAGTGTTTGAAAATGTGCTGTTGAATCTCCTGGCATTGGCGACTTTTAAACTCCCCCCATTTTTTACACTGTCTCCAGTAGTGTCTTTTGTTGTTTGGAAGCTTTAGACTTGTAACTCCCTCCCTCGAGAAGGGACACACACAGAGCAAGGCCACTGTTGACTGCTTGTTCCTTCTCCTACCTCTGTGCACCTTGCAACTGTGCCCTCAGCTCACAGCGGGTGTCCCTGCGCTGCCACCAGCACCATTTTTGAGGAGCTGGCTGTCACTCCAAGCAGCCCCACCCCCACATCCCTGGAATGCTGCTCCTGACCAAGAATACACTGACCCAGCTTGACAGAACCATTGGTTTTGAGAAGGATGTTATCACTCTTCACATCTCTATGGATCACATGGTTTGTGTGAAGAAAACACAGTCCTTGCAGGCACTGAGAGAGAAAACAGAAAGAGGAGGGCAAAAATGAGTGATGTGATTTCATCCCACAAGAAAGGCAACAAAGAATCCAAAAGATTCCCTCTCCAGGGGATTGGGCAGTAATGGCAGAACACAGTGCCACTGAGAGGAAGTGTTTGCTGCTCCAACACTTGCAGAGCAGGACCTTTCTGAGGAAAGGCATGTCAGCTTCTGAAAGAGCAACAGCCAGGATGCAAACCAGCCAGGATGACTGCTGCTGCAGTGCATGTGCTCAGAAGCAAAGAGCCTTTTGGCTGCACTCCTGTCCTTGTATGCTGAGGCCTGAGAGAAACGAGTCTCTCTCTTTTTTCTTTGCTGATCATTTCAAATCAAGCCACCAGCACCTTTGCTGTCACAGGCAAGGAATGCAGTGAAGACAGACTCCAGGCAAACATTTAGAGAGGCAAGGTGGAGAACAGCAAATAAAAAGACATGAGCCAGAGCAAGAATACAACAGCAGGAGAGAAGAGTACTGGCACTGAGTACAGGGAGTGCAGGGGCACTGGCAGGCCTTTCACTTGAGATGCTTTTACTTGCCCATAGCATAGCAGCAACACAGAACCAAAGCTTGGCACAGGAAATCACTGCAGGTCTGAGCCCCTGTTTCCCAGACAATCCTGCCCAAGCCCTCGGAAACACAGATGGGATTGCTGACCTCCCGACTGATGGCTGCTGCCTCATCTTCATACAGGGAGGTCGTGCTGAGGATATCGTTCAGGGTGCCTCCGTCCATGTACTCCAGCACCAGCCAGAGTTCCTCACCCACAAGGTAGCTGAAAGAAGGAAACAAGGCCCTGGAGATGAGCATGCATGGCTACGTTGATTTTTGCTTCCAGGTTTCTTATTTCCAGATGCCTTTGTGACAAGGACAGAATCATAGCAATAGATATTCCCTCTTGGCTGTGCATTGTTTGGAAGCTGTGCAGTCTCAAGGAGAAAGGCACCGCTGTGAAAAAGGAGATGTCTTAGATGGCTAACAAGTGAAAAATGCAGTTTAGAAACAGCCCAGATAAAAAGCCTGTCAGGCATGGTCTTTCTGGAAAGAAGCACCTAGTCTTCCTGGCATGCCCTTCAATGGCAAAGAGTGGCAACAATCCAAGGGAAATCCATTTTAGGACGGTTCATCAGCACTTCAGAAACTTGAAAAAATCAATCCTAAATAAATGTGGAGGCAGTAAACTTCGAGGCTGATGACTAAGGAAGATACAGCTGATCCAGGTTTTGAATAATTTTGGAATAATTTTCAAACTAGGTGTGCCAGGGAAGACTCATGCAGACAGGATGCACTCTCTTCTCATCCATTGGAGATGAGTAGAGAGATAGGAATAAATAAAAATTAACAGCTCTACTTTCTACCACTGACCAAAGTGGGTTTTTAACCTCTCATGTTTGCTGTATGTAAATGCATACATGGGATAAGACCATAACCACTCACCTGTCTAAATAATTCACAACATTGGGACTCCTGTACCTCTTCATGATTTGGATTTCATTAACGCTTCGTTCCATCCTCCTCGGTCCTTGAATATCTATTTTCTTTATGGCCACCTAAAATGACATTGAAAATCAGTAACTTGAGCAGTTGGTGGCAGGAAAAATCAACGCACATGGAGCGAGTGATTTTTGCAATGACACAGCTGAGCTGTGCCAAACTGCCTGGTGATTAGGCACTGCAGTAATTAGGAACTGACATTCCAACAGCCCATTTCTCTGCTGCCTTGAGAGCCAGTTACAGGACACGTGGGCCACTGACATTTTGCCTTGTCCACTTGGTAACAGTTGTGTCTCAACTATCACCCACAAACCTCTGACCACAATCTCTGCTGCTCTTTCTAGGATTCACAAGAAGTAATCCATGCCTTAATATTCTGTGGATACATCTTGGGCTCTGGGCAGGCCTTAGGGCTTTTAGGGCACCTTGCAGATCTCTCCCTATGTGCAATTGCCAAGTGAGGCACTGCAGGTGGCTAAGGAACTACCAGTAACTTTCCGATGGATTTGCTGGCAGCCAGAATTGAGAATTCAGGACTGTGAAGCTGTAGCCCCAAAGAGCAGGGAGGTGCTCTAAGGCACCACCTTTGTTTTAGCAATGGAGAGCGAGTGAGCGCGTCCTTGTCTGAAAGGAAGCGCTGCCCTGCGTGCCTTCCTTCTGGCAGCTGAGGAGGACAAAGTGCCAAATGTATTTTGCAGGCTGGCACCAGTCTGTGCTTCTTGTGCCTTTTCAGCTCTAGCCAAAGCTCCAGCCCCAGCTCACACCAGAGGGGAAAGCCCCTCAAGAGCAGCAGAGTCTGCAGGGGCTGTTGATATTTACCTCTCCTCCGGTGGCAGTGTCGAGTGCTTTAAACACCTCTCCAAAACTCCTAGAAACAAAAGAGAAGCAGAGAAAGGAGAAGCCATTTAGATCTTGCAGTGAAAGCCAGCCCACACAGGAGATCTGTGCTGTAAATGCCTAAAACCTGCAGGACACTGGAAGCATGGAGATGTCCTTGACAATGCCTTCTTAGCACACTTAGAAATTCTGATCAGCTCCGACAACCTAAGCCCAGTGCCTGAACACATTTGCAGCTTGTCTGACTTAATGCCTGATACCTATTCCACCAGCAAAACACTTGATGCATAGTTATGTAAAATTAGCATTACTTGGACTCACCCACTGCCAATATTTTCCAGTTCAATGTATTTGATGATGGGATTTTCCATCTTCACCATTCTCCCTGAGGGAAACAAAATGCAAGATGTTCACTTTAAAGCAGAGATCCCACCTTCTCGGAGATACAAAAGGCAGCCCCACTGTCTGGGGCTCTGAGCCCTCGCTTGGTTAGCCAGCTCTGAGCTGGCTAATAACAACAGGGACAGGAACTGGAACAACGAGAAAAGAACAGCACATCCACAGCGCAAGTCTGGCTTGCACAGAGACTGATATCTTGTATCCTTTGAAGCGAGAGACCTCTTGACAGCAGACACACAGGGAGGCACAGGGAGATACATTCAGAGGAGACTGAGACCAGAAGAGAATACCTACCAAGGCAAGTAAGTTTGTCATCTAGAAACATTAAGGAGAGCTGGAACTAACAGTGCCTTTGTTTTCTTGGGAATAAAGACTGGAAGATTTAGAAAAGGTTTCCTACTTGCTAAGATTAAATGCACGTGGACATCCAGAATCAATTGCTCTGAACAGATGTCAAGTTCAGAACAGGAGGAATATTGCCAAATGTTCCCATCTTTTCCACCTTGCAGCACTTTGCCAGAAGAATGCCTCGGTGTTTGTAAACCAGAGCAGCTCATGCCAGAACCAATCGTGACGGGGCTTTCAGCATCAGGACCCTCACCCTTTATGAGCAGGCTGAGCTCAAAGACGCCCTTGCCCGTGCCCTGTGTGAAGAACCACGCCGCTTCTCTTCACCCTGACAGCGCGGATCAGTCGCTCCCATTGCACTCGCCCTCTCGGCACTGCACACGTCCCCATCTTCCCAACTCGGCACGGCAGGCACGGGCACAGAGGACAGCAGTGCTCCTCAGGCACCCCTGTGACACAGAGAGCTGCCCAGAGCAGATTCTGACCCTCTTGTGAGTCCAGGCTGTGCGAGGCAGAAGCCGGCCCAGAGAAGGGGCTGCAGCCTCAGGCAGCTCCGCGCTGCAGCAGCCGGGCAGCAGCGGGACCCTCCCAGCTAAGGGAGGCTCCAGCCTCTGCAGTCCCTCCAGCCCCCAGGGGCAGGGCAGCGACCACAACAAGGCTGGCAAAGCCCAAGCATGAGCACTGACAGGCACTGATGGGAAGAAGCCAGAGCCAGCCTGAGCCCCGTACAAGCTTTTGCCCCCATTCAGGACACAACAGGATGGGCTTTGAGATCAGCCCCACCGAGGTGTGGATCAGTGCCCTTTTTGTCCCAACAGGTGATGGTAGACACAGAATCCACTGGGCTCTCTTCTCAACTCTACCAGGTCTTATCTGAGAGCACAGCACTGGCAGCTGTTATGGGCAAGAAGCAGATTCATTGGGTTGTGCTGCAGAATCACAAAGGGCTTGATTTTTTCTCCTGGAGACTGATCTGAGCAGGGCTTCTACCAGTGGCTAGAACCCAAGCAGTCACAGCCTTCTGCTGATGCAGGAACAATTCCTGCTTCTGCCTTCGGCAGAGAGGGAAGCCCAGGCAAACTCCAGCCAGTCTAAGCTGCCCTCAGAGGCAGCAGGAACACCCAGAGCTCTCTCTTGCTGCCTTGGAGCAATGCCAGCACTTCTGTGACACTGAAGTGAGGAGAACCCTTTGGTACAGCTCTGCTGACATGTGCACACAATACACTGTCCCTCAGGTAAGAAAGATAGCAGACGTACTGTGTTGCTCCAGGGAGTCACCCGCCATCTCCAGTTGCTGAGCAGCAGCTGGGTCAGCACGGGAGGTGAACCAAGTGCTCAGGCTCCACGTCTTCGGCTGGGGAGCAAAGGCTCCTTGGGACGGCTCTGCTGCAGCAGCTTCAGTGTCAGAGTTGGTGTAGATCTGAGAGAAGAAATGAGTTGATGTCAGGAAGGTGTGGCAGAGATTGCCCTGAAATGCAAGAGAGATTGCCATTTGAAATGCAAGCCCTTAGGAAGCTGCTGTCAGCCACATGCAGAGCTCTTCAACTGGATTGCTTTGGATGTCCACTTGTGAAACCAAATGCTCAAAACCAAAGGCTGGTTTTACTCAAGTTCATAGCCACTTTCTTGTTCTAAAGGATGACTGCAGCAACGACCGCTCCACTTCCTCCCAAAGACTCCTTTCCCCCTCCTAGGTCTGCAGATATATTTGCAGCTCCTCATTCTAATGTTCTACCTCCTGCCATGAAATTCTCTTTTTCTGCACCTTCCTTGGGACGTGCTTATCCTGCAGCATCTCTGGATGGTACAGTTCCTGGGCCTCATGCCAGCTTCGCGGCTCTTGGTTGCCCGTCATTTGCTGGAACTCGCTGCAGGCTGCCAGGTAGGATGGCGACACTTCCACCTGAAGTCAAACAGAACAAAGCAGTCAGAGACTACAGCTTCTCCCTTTCAGCCAGGAGTCATTGACTGGGAAGAAAGTAAAGGACGGGAGCAGATTCACAAGGGATACAGACAGCTTGTAGCTCGTATTCCAAATCTATGTGAATGACCATGTTCACCTGCAAAAACACCTCAAGAAACAAGGTCACCTGGAAGAAGCCAGCAGGAGTTCATTGGAATGACTGCTGGCTAAATGGCCAAGGGAGTAATGCCACTGTCTAGAGCATCAGCTGAGATTCAGCAGAGCAGGAAGTTTCTTTGAGAGCAGCTCTGACAGAGGCCTCATCAGGATGGCACTCAGAGGCAACACCCCACCCCCCTGCTGCTCTGCACTGCAAAGGCAAGGAGGGCAGAAACCACCCCTTGGGTGACTGCAGTGCCTATTGATATTTCACTCGCTTTTCTAGAGCCTTTTGCTCCTGAAGGAGGCAATTAATTTTCTCTTTGATGATTTTGATTTTTTCATCTGGCCTCTTCTTCCTTGCCTTGATCCTAGCCTCAGTTTCCTGCAGCTGTGCCGGCACCTGTTTGTCCATGTTCTGTAAACAACAACGGAAAGGACTCTCTTTCATGAGTGGAGGGGCTGGCATTCTTTCATTCACCTGTTTTTGTTGACTGTCCCTCTGCATAGGGAGATTCTTCTCCTCTTGGATGTCTTCATTCCCCCTCTTCACTGCCATGTCACTCTGAGCTTCGGGCAGCTCTCCTTGTGGTTCTACCTGGATGTTCTGTGCACACAAATGCAGAGCAAGTGACTGGGAGCTGCCATCAGACTCAGCGTTTCCCTCTTTTAGCCTCAAAATCACATTGATTCAGCCACTTCTTTCTGCTTCCCTACCCACATCTGCTCCCAATGTAACCCTCCTGTCCCAGGGCTGATCTCTTCAGATTCCAAGGCTCTGTGCTTCCAGTGCCTGTGGGATTCCTGGCCTCCTCAGTCCCAAGAGCTGTGGTTTATGCCCTTCTTCCTGCCCTTCCCTCTGTGCCCTGGCCAGTCAGGCTTACCTGGCCTTTCTCCTGTGGCACTTCCACCTGCTGCCCGAGCTGCTCTTCCTGCTCTCGAGCTGGGAACAGCTCTCCCTGAGTCTGGCATGGTGTCTCTGATGAAGCACTCTGCTCCTGCTCTCTCTCTAGAAGCACCTGCACAGAAAGCAAGAGAAGATGGGTTTCAGCTTCCCATAGGACCTTTGTGGGCCAAGACTCAAAGACTGCTGGGTTCAAACGTTCCCAAAGCACTGTGCTGCTGCTCTGCTGGGTCATTCTCTGTTCAAGGGGAGGCACAGATTCCAAAGTGGCCCTGGCCCTACAATCAGGGGCCATCTGGGACTGAAGCTGCAAGAGCCTCTCAGGCAGCTGACAGGGAAGGTGTGGCATTTCTCAAGGGTCTGGTGAGGGCCTCCCTCTGCTTGTGCCATGTCCTGTTTGTCTCTCCTGAAGGGATGCATTTAGGTGAGCATTGCATCTTCCACTGCTTTGGAGCAGAGCCAGGAAGATTCAAATAGATAGATAGATAAACAGATCTCACTTTTATAATCTCTCTTTACTGTACTGTGGGATTTACATTCTTTGAACGGAGAGAGATATAATTCCCTCTCCTAGGTTTTTTTTAAGGAAAGGTAGTGAGAAACTTAGAGAAGAGGAGAAAACAATATTACCTGTATTTGCTGTTCTTTAATTTTAGTACATGTGGAATGTGTATAGTGATTGTTTACTGAAAGTGATTTGTTAATTGCATTTTAGGGATAGTTGCTTTGATTGATTAGCTAATTAGATAAAGGACTGTGTGGAGACAGTCACTAGTTTTTCTTTAGTATCTTTTTAGTATAGTATTACTTTACTATAGTTTTAACATAGTACTAGTGTAATATAACATAGCTTAATAAAGCATTTGTTTAAAATTCTAAATCACACAGTCAAAGCACATTTTTCGCCACGTGGGGGGTCACCCTGAATCAATACTGTCCTTTCTGTCGCTACAAACATCAACACTCGGTTGCAGTGCCCCAGTCAGAAGCCATCCTGAACTTGCTCTCCTGTTGCTTCAGTAACCCACACTCTTGGAGAATCTGGAGCATGTGGGTCTTTATGGAATGCAATCAGACTCAGAGCACTGCACTAAGAACTGCACTCTTTGTGCATCTGTGCTCGGGCAAGTTCTTCTCTTGCACTTGACCACACTGATGGTGCTAAAGTGGCTCGAATCAGAAATGCAGCCCAGCCCTTCCCAGCTCCTCTAATCTCTGAGGGCCAGCTGGAATGCAAGGGCATTGATTTCCTGCTCAATTCCCAAACACAACACACACTGATTCCCTGGGTTGCCAAATGAGATGGGAGCCGTTAACTTGAAGATGACGGGCAAGCCCTACTGGCTGGTCTGGCACCAGAACAGCTCATTCTGCACCAACATCCCTGCCCCAAACTATGTGTTCTTGTGCAAAAATACTGCATTATCCAGAACTGCCTCCTTGAAAACTAAAATTCTTACAGAATTTCTGCCAGAGCTGGAAAAGGGCAGGAAAGATTGAGAAAAAGTGCACTTGCTCCCTGGAGAAGGAGAAATTGCACAAGGGTTCTTTTTCTATCAAACAAACAAATCAACAAAATATGAAAGTGTTACCCACACCAGTGTCTAAAGCACTTGGATGCAGTGAGGGGATGTTTGGAAGGGAAACAGCCCTTGTGCTGAGCTTTGGATCTATGGATCTAAGGCAGCGATCTATGGAAGTCCGCCTGAAGGTGCCTCATGAGCCCCCCCATTTTCCAGGCTAAAGCTCCCTCAGCACCTCCTCCCTGGCTTTGTGCTGCACCCCCTTGCCCAGCTCCCGTGTCCTTCTGTGCACACGCTGCAGCCCCTCCGTGACTTTCTGCTCCCCAGGGCCCACAAGTGCACACAGCACTCCAGCTGTGGCCGCAGCGCTGCCCAGCACAGGGCCACACTCACTGCCCTGCTCCTGCTGCCCCACTGCTGCTGGCACAGCCACCATGCCCTTGGCCTTCTTGGCCCCCTGGCCACACGCTGCCTCATCTTCAGCTGCTCAAGGCCGCCAGCCCGGCATCCTTTTTGCCCACGCAGCTCCCCAGCCACAAAGGTGCCTATTTGACTTCAGATACAGCAGGCACCATTGCAACATGGCCTTCCTGTTCTACCACCTCATGTTCCAAGTAGATATCAGCCACTGCCCCTTCTCACCAGCGAGGGCTCCTTGCTGAGCTCCACATGGCCTCTGGGCTCTGGGTGCAGCCTGTCCCTGCACTCGCTCAGCAGGTGCCAGGACACAACCGACAGGGCACTGGCACCGTGCTTTTTCAAGTGCAGACCCTGCAGGGCCGTGACAGCCTCCGGCCTGGTCTCAGCCACTGCCCTGACAGAGTATGCTGCTCGCTCCAGGGAGGCTGAGGTGACATCAGCCTCTGCCTGCGGCTCAGCCGTGCCCTCGGTTGTTGCGGCGCTGGTGTTTCTGCGCCCATGGCCCAGGAACCTCCGCAGTATCTGCAACAGAAGGAAGGGCAGGAAGAGAGGGACGTTCCGTGGCCTGCTCCAAGCATGGCGCTGGGCCAAGCAGTGCCAGCAGGCCCAGCCCAGGTGGGGACGGCCGCAGGTACCTGCACTGGTCTGTGGAAGCAGCCGCGAGTGGGGTCCCGCTCCAGTGTCCCATCCTTTCCTGCATCTGGCAAAGAGCAAATGCAGCCAGAGCTGAGGGGCTGCGGGAGAGGCCGGAGAACACGGCCTAGCCCTGCACGGCCCAGGCAGGGACAGCCCCCGGCTACCCAACGGACCAGAGCACGGCCAGCAGGGGCAGCCCCAGCCCTTCTTACATCCTGTCTGTGGGGACATCCATAGGGGCAGGGATGGGATGGGGCAAGGGCGGCCGCAGGCACCAGCCCTGCGGCCCGGCCCTGCCACTCACCGTCCTGCACTGGCTGCAACTTCTCCGGCTCTGCAGGCTGCTGCGCTGGGGAGGCTGCAGGCCCTTTCTTTTTCTTGCCCCGAAGCACCCTGTAGAGCCTGAGCACTCTGCCTGCCATCCTGCTTTTTGGCCTCTAGACAACTTTGAGCCAGATGACTGGGAAAAGCTCTGATTTAGGAAGTCCTGCAGTCTGGCCACAAGGCCAGCTGCAGGAGAAATGGCTTGGAAAACCTGGTGGGTCAGTGACAAAAGAGCTGGCTGTGTGGGGCTCCTCACAGCACAGCTCTGCCACGTCCTCTCCTGTCACGTGCACCGAGCACTGTGGCGTTGCTTCGTCACCGCCAGCAGCCACTTCACCACATGTCACAAAGGGCCCTGTTCCATTCCGTTCCATGGTAACCGTGCTGTGCCGTGTCAGCAAGGGCCATTGGACACACTGCCAAGTTCTCTGGGGCTACCCCAACCCTGCCCCAAATGCCTCTGATTGGAACAAATCCATTGCCCCAAGTGTCTAAGACGTCCTGGGACACACCAAGCCCAGCCAAGTGCTCAGGGGAGGACTCTCCACGGTGCCAGGCCAGCGCAGCCCACCTCACTGCTGGCTCTGGAGCAGAGCAGCTTCCAGCAAGCACGGGACAAACACATCTTGCCAAGAGTTAAAACTCACCAGATAGGGGAGGTGACATGAATGTGTGCATCAAGGCCTTTGAATTCACAGCTCCCCAAGACAGCTTTGGGGCACTTGGCTGGACAAACAGGATCCGGCTCAGACCTGTGCTCAAAGGTGGGCAACAAACCCTGCCGCAGGTGCTTGGCTTGGTCTCTGCAGGCCCAGGCAGATGCCAAAGCTGCTCTTCACATCCTTCCCCTGCCCCTCAGCCAAGTGCGAGGACTGAAGGAAACACAGGAAGTCAAATGGAGACACTTGCACCTGTCTCACTGGGGGCTCCTGGGGAAGCAGTTTCCTTGGCAATCAAGCCCCTCTCTTCCAAGGGCACTTCCCCAGATGTGTACATTTCCTGGGCAACACCAACCTGCCCTTAAGTGCGGGGTGCAGAGGTTCATGGGCATCACACCATAACCAATATGATCAAGTGAAGCTAAATTTATTATTCCTAAAAAGACTCTATTTATAATAAATCTCTACTGTCCATGCCTCTCTAGCTAATATATGATTGGTTAATCCTAGCTGTTCACACCTCTAAAATAGAATGCTGATTGGATTATCTAAGTTTTCATGCATCTTGCTGGGGTTGTATGGCCCCCCCATGGCTCACTTTCCCAAGCTTGCTGACAAACTTGCTGAGTCCTGATGACTCTTCTTCTTGCGTCTTCTTCAAGGATATACCGACCCCATTTCTGAATATGTCCATAATTCATTCTTTGTGAACGTGTTCATTGTCCATTATTACAAGCAGGCTGGATTGTGCATCGGCTCAATAAGGCCGTTGTCTTGCAAAAACTCCTCCACCTGCAAAATATCTTCAACAGTTCCCCGCTTTTGTTTTTGCACAAGCCAGACTGATTTAAAAGCACGGTCAATTTCTTTTTGCACACAGCGTAGTAAGCAAGGCACGATTAGCAGAACTGAAAAAAGAATGAAATACAAAGCCAATAATATGTAAGATTATTTATTCATTACATAGCCAAGAATACCTAATACCAAAGCATACTAAGTCCTTGAGCCAGCCTCTTATTTCCCAGGATTTTAGCCACTCATCCAAAGAATTCTAAACAACTGTCAGATTTATCATCTTCTCCTTAAGCAATGACACTTCCTTGTCCATAGATTCAGAGTGCTCAGACATATTCATGCAACACATCCCTTCAAAATCTACACACCCATCTCTCTGTGCTAGCAACAAAAACACTATTGCAGCCCTATCCTGTAATACAGCGTGGCGTATGCTACCTACATCAGTGGTAAGCTCATTCAGTATTGCAGATGTAATGTTAATTGGTTTGTCTGTCCAACAAGACAATTGTTTGAATTGTGTAAGGGCCTGTGATGAAGCTACTCCTGGTGTAAAAAGTGATGCCAGTATAACCAACGACATATTCTACAATTCTACATTATCCTTACAGTCTGAGCCTAATAGATGCACACTACGTTTTGGACATTGGAATTTGTGCCTGATGTCAAGCATCTGTTGAATGCTAGGGGCAAACAGTGTCAATTTCCCAAAATAGCACAGTCCTTCTCATGCTTTCTCAGGAATCGCAGGCTAAGTTTAATCTCCACAAATGAGAAAAACTCCAGGAGGTGACATCCTTGCAGATTTTGGTTTTAGGGATACAACCATGTCCAATTGGCACAGTCTGCCGTGGTATTGTAATACCAGGAAGAAACAGGAGATATCCAAGTGCCATCATCACCGGGTTTTCCTGATTTCTCCCTAATCAGCTCTTTACCCCTGTGGTACTCATAGAACAAACAGTAATTTCCTGGCACTGATCCCAAAATATCTAATTCCTGTGGTCACTGTCTGGTAGTATTTAAACCTTGAACGATTGTAAATGCCTGAATTCCTAACGGATTTCTAGGGATGCTTTGTTTTTCACACCAAATTTCTGTGATCATCCCATTTTGATTAGTGCGCCAATTTGAACAGGCCTTACTTAAGTTGCCATAAATTTGAGCTCTGGCCCAATTTCCCAATTCTTCCATTGAGTCTAAAGGAATTCCAATGAAACAGGTGCCAAATGGATCTGAAGGTGGAGCTAGTGATAGGCAGAAAGATTCCTGCCTTGTTCTGTTAGCCTATGGAACCTTCATGTTAGCTCGCTGCTTTATCTTGTATACCCCCTGCGTTTCCTTAATCACTCCACTAAGCAACATTGTTAATATTTGCCAGACTGGTGCCATTGTCGCCCTTGTGGTCCATCACGCCTGCGCTTTACCCAACCTGCTTTAGGTTCTTCTCACTCCAAATCTCTCAAGTGAGGTGTTTGTGGTATTGCTATTCTTCCTCTACATTCTGTAGCTAGTATCTTGCTCTCTAGCACAATTTGATTTACTACAGCAATTAAAGCAAGTTTAAACTGCAATTGCAGTAACAATCTTTGCTTCTATATTTCTATCAAAGATACATCTTAGAGAAAACTCTGATATCTTCTTCAGTTATGCCTTAAAAATTTAGCTAATGCCATTCTCAGGGTACTAGTGTTAAGTGTGTAAGAGCAGTTATTGCATATTAGGTTGATAGGCTTAATTTTTTGCTTTTTTCCTCGGACCACTACGCAATTATGTTCTTCACAAATTTGTCCCCAAGTTTTTTAGTTACACTGGATACAATGAACCTTAAGCCATGGTTTACATGCACAACTATGCAGATACCAAGCATTTTCTCTCTGATTTACAACTTGTGAGGGAAGTGAAGGTCCACGTGGCTGGAATCCAACGAATGCCTTTATCTGTAAGTAAGCACATAGACCTTCTTCCTCTTCATTTCACTGTAGCTGGTCCTTGCCACAACCCTGCTGCTGGACTTTTGAACATGACCTGAATGCCGTCAGGCAATTCCTCCCTTGGATTATGTGTGAGGGCATGATGCACAAGACTACGTGCATCTTCCCTATCTCCTGTTGTTCTGAGCTAATTAGGCACAAAATTGGCTTTAGCTGTTTTTTCCTCAGGGGATAACCCTGCAGTTCCCCCTTTTTGTTTTTGCAGCATGTCCTTGAACATCTGATGGGCACGCTCAATAATTGCCTGTCCAGTAGGATTGTGAGAAATACCAGGGTCACGTCAAATACCCCATAAATTACAGAAACCTTTGAATCTTAAGGAACATGAAGCAGGACTATTGTCATTCTTAATGCTAAGGGGATACCTAATGTGGCAAAGAAATTGAACAAATATTTCTCAACATGACGTCTCACCTGTTTAGGGAGTAGCCCAAAAAGTACAAGCATAGGTATCAATGCAAATATGTACCAATTTTTCCTGACCAAATTCTTCTACATGAGTTACATCCATTTGCCATAACTGCGAGGGCTGAGTACCCCTAGGGCTAACACCATGCCTAAACCAATGCCATCTCGTTGACCGGTCAGGACAGGATCACGCAATACTAGAAGCATCAGTAAAGGGAATAGCAAATTGTTTACCTAACATTTTTGCAGATTGATGAAGAAATGCATGGGAAGTTTTGGACTGTCAGCCTGTGCCACTTCCCTGTCACCTCAGTGCCACCATGGCCCTCGGCTACCCCACAGCCCTCAGCCCCAGCAGCAGCTCAGGGTCAGCGTCCCTTCGGCGCCACCGCCCCCTCAGCCCCCTCAGCCCCCTCTGTCTCACCGTCCTTCAGCAGCTCCTCAGGGGACAGGGCCTGGGCCAGCGGCAGCTCCCACCGCTCCAGGGACAGCTGGGGCTGGAAGTGCTGCTCCGCCCGGCCCGGCCGCCAGCTCGGACCCAGCACAGGGACAGGGGACACAGGGGGCACTGGGGCAAAAGCAAGAGGTGTAAAAGGCACCCGAGGGGGGAAAGAGGTAAAAATGCAGCCTGGGCTTACACAGCTCAATCTATGCATCTAAACTTCCCCATACCTCTAACTAAATAACTAAGCATATTTCTAGATCTATATCTAAGCATCTAAATTTAAGCATCTAAATGTAGGTGCCTAAATGTAGGCATCTAAATGTAACTCTATTAATGTATAAATGTAGATCTCAAAATCTAGAAATGTAACTAATTCTACCCCATCTAGAACAATAGAGATCAATTTAACTATATAGATGTATATATATGCACATATAAACAGACCTCTGTAAATCTATAAATGCAACTATATGGATATAGAAAGAGAATTGTAGAAATCCATAAATCTATGTGTACACTAAGGGATTCCACCCGTCTGATGCTCACAGGCTCTCCCTCTGGTCCTTCTTCCCATGCAGGGCAGCCCTCCTGACAAGGCAGATCAGCTGGAAGTCTGGGATGCAAAGGGAACACAGGGTCAATATTGGCCTCTCTGCATGATCTGTCCCTTTGGAATTAACTGCCCTTCTATCAAAGTCTGTAAAAGATGAGCCGAAAGGCAAAATCTCACTTGGCAATTTGAAGCCTGCTCTTCAAAGAGCCAGACTCCTTCCAAGAGTTTATAACTTCTGAAGTTTTGAAGTATCCCAATACACTGAAAGCCCTCAGTGTATTGGGATACTTTCGCAGGGCCAAGGGCCCCCATGAGAGCTTGAAACACAGACAGACCCAGCTGCCACAAAGAAGCCCAGCCTGGTTCTTTCTCTGTGCTGACAGAGACACCTCAGTCCTCACTGAAATGGCTGAAGCTGAAGGTGCTGGCAGCTGAGTTATGAACTAGCACCGTTCCCTGCCATCCACAACCTGCCCTCTGCAGTGAGCCACAGCTCCTCCAAAACAACCACCAGCTCTGGGATGAACAGCTGGGTGACAAATGACCACGTAATATTGGCTTAGGCATTTATGTATTAGCTGATGGACGTTGTTAGTGATTATAAGTATTTAGAAATAGCATCAGTTAGAACTCTTTTTGCTGCTTTTAATATAACAGAATCTATCAGCTTAAGTTTGCACTGCTTTGCTCATAGAAGCAGTAGTGTAATGAATATAATATCGATGCATCACTTATGGAAACAATTGTGTGATGAATGTATTGTGTTATAGACCCTAGCAAAACATAACGGGAAAAAAGGCTTGTGTGTAACTAAAATCAGTGTAAGGCTGTCAACTGACCAACCTGTCCAAGTGATAAAATAACCCTGACACAAGGCAGAGCACCAGAGGACAATTAGAGAATACCATGTGAAATTTAGGGAGAACCTATTAAAGCCTTATCAGAGGAGGTGAAACAGCAGGAAGGAGACACAAGCAGAAAAAAAAAATGTTGACATGATGCACAGGATGTCATGCAGTAAACCTGAGTGCGAAGCAGTCAAAACAAGGAGTTCCCAAAACATGAGAAAATTCCCAAGAATGCTGGAAAAATTCATGAAACACATGAATATACTTGCCTCTCAGCAAAGTAACACCATAAAGCTAACACTGTCACTTAGCACCAGGTGTTGTTTGGGTGTTAGCCCTGAGCACCACAGTGCCGCAATTATTGTCTTTTTTTAACCTATTACTATTAAACTTTTGATAATTCTAAGCAGTGAATTCTGTTTCTCACAGCTGTGACGGAAAGAGCTCCCTAACAGGACTGCAAGCAGCACCAGCTTTGCTCAAGAATGCAGACCCAAAGTGCTCTCTCTTTCCTTTAGTTCTCACTAATTTTAAGGGGTGATTTCAGATTTTTGTTGAGCTCCTGGTTTTGTGACTAATGATTTCCTTGGCCTCAGAGCTTCTGCTGCTTGTATTTTTAACGTATCTCACTACAGCTATCAGCAGAGTGCCACTACATGGATTTAATGCTTGGAGACAAAAAGCTCAGATTTCTACACTGACCTTTTGCTGGGCTTTTCCTCTCTTGCTTCAAGAGTCACTCAGGGTTGCCTCCAGAGCACTGACATCCTGCAGCAAACTTATCCCCACGGACATCAGCACAAAACTGGGACACCTGGCTTGGTGACACAACTGCCACAAGGTCAGGTTTATTCCCTGCTCTCTTGCCCCAGCAGAGGACTCAGTGTCAGAGCCTCTGGAGAAGCGTGGAGGGCAGGGCTCAGGCAGGTTGTGCCCGTGCAGGATTTGAACCCAAGGCACCAGGAAGCACCAAGCCTGCAGACAGGAACTCAACCCTTCTCATCTCCCTCACTGCCAGAGGCAGGCTCAGAGCAGCCATCTCACCCCTCTCCAAACCAGTGGGATCTCTGTCCTTACCAAGCTCCTCGCGGTCCTGGGAATTGTTCCTGCCGCTCTCGGTGCCAGGCAAAGCTCCCTCTGCTGCAGCTCTGTCCACAGGCTCCCCTCCTGAAGACTCAGGGTCAACAATAATATTGCCCTTGAAAGAGAAACAGACAGGCAGAAAACCTTCCACCACTTAGACAAAACACCTGGTCCAAAAACTCCATGGCTCACACACTTCATCCCTTCTTCCTAACAACAACTCTGGGCCCCAAAGCCCTTCAACAGTCAGAAAAATTGACTTCTCAAACACAGTCCAAAAACTGTCAGAGTTGACAGTGTTGAACATGGGGGTGACACTGAACACATGGAATGGCTGCTAAGCAGGAGTCCTGCCAGCTCCTGGCAAAGGGATGTGCTCCTTCCTCCACAGCCCTGAGCACAGCAGTCTCATCCAGGCTGCAGCTTGGCAGGGACAGCATGGGAACACACATCTCTTCCCACAGAGATGCCCAAGAGCAAGGGGAAAGAGCTCTGCAACATGGACAGCAAGAGTGGCCAGTTTGCCCAGCTGAGGATTTCCCAGATGGAAACTGGACTGCAGGCAGCAGCTTACTGAGAGGACAAGAAAGCTGCAGCTGCAGCCCAGCCCCAGCCATGGCTCTGGGAGCGCCCACACGCACGGCAGGGCTCACACAGCAGCAGCAGCTGCAGCCCAGCCCTTGCTTTGCCTTGGCCTTCCCACCCAAAAGAGGCACAGCCCACATCTGCTGCTGCAACAGAGGCACCTCTGCATGCCCCTCCCTGCCCGGGACACTTGGCCTTCAGTGCCACTTCTCCAAACACTCTTCTCTTCTTTCCCATCAAACAAAGCCTCTTAGAACCTACAAAGCTTCCACTTCCTCACCACAAATGCTCCTGCATCAGAGGTTCTTCCCAGGAAAAGGAACACCCAAACTTGGCCAACACAGCCTCACACCTTTCCATCCTTACTCATGGATGACATTTTCATTCCCTCTTCTTTACCAAGTCATGCTTTACCAAGCAAATCCTTCCTTGTCCATTCACAGCTGAACTCAAGAAGCTTTGCCTTCTCAGCCATGCAACAACATTCACAAGTTCTCAGTCCAGCCCCTTTCTCCCCTGCCCAATGAAGTTGCCCAAGCAGAGGGAGAAAACCTCTCCTCCAGTGTCTCAAGCACCATGTCCAGATCCGGCGGTGGCAATTCCTCTTTCCCAGGAGTATTCCACAGCCAGCTGTGGCTGTCCATGCTGCAGAACCTGCACTGGCAGCTGGAGTGCTGGGGGCTGAAGTGTCTGGCCTGGCTGCAAGAATCCAAACACATTGGTCAGGCTTCACAATGTGTCTTTGGGACGCAGAGCTCTACTGCTGCCTTGGATCAAACATCACAGGAAGCACACAGCAACCTCCGTTCCAGAAATGTATTCAGACTTCCCAGGGGATTGAAGGAGTGAGTTCTTCCTCTTAAAAAAATTTATCCGAATTCTCATGTACATAGATTAAAGCATGGACTTGAAATCTGATATGGACACACACAGAGACACACACACACACAAACACCCTAGAATCACAGCTTTGTGCATCTTCCCAGCAGCTTTGGGATTTGGCTACATTTGGTTTCTCATCACAAAAGCCCACAGAAAATGGATTCACCCAGGAAGAGCCCAGATCTGTAGACATGCATGCTAAACTTGTACTGTGAGTTTCTTCTATAAACAGCCTTGAGGGTGAGGCCATATTCTTCAGCTGCAGCTGTTGTGGGGCACACAGAGCTCATTTCAATGGCACGGCTTGATTTGCAGGGCAGACAGTCTTAAACATCTGCAATGTCCCATCAGAGTCCCAGTTTGGCTTCATTCAAAGGAAGAGGAGAGTGCACCTAACACTGACCACTTGTTAGGCAATATCTTTCACCGTGCCCTTGTACCCCTACAGAGAGTCTCTCTACAAAATGCCCAGAACACCCTCCAAATCTGCAGCGAGGACAGGAAAATGAGGCAGAGAATCTTTCTGTTTTCAAGGTCCCCCTTCCTAGGCAACTTGACACTTTCTACCTGCTTCTCACTTGAGATATACCCATGATAGAGTACTGCAAGAAAACACTTGAAAGGGTCATTAACCAGGAGCTGCTTGGAAAGCAAGGGTAGAAGCTCTTTCCCTCCCTGATGGGCTGCGCGCTGGCAAGTGCTGCTCTGAAGATGTGCAGTTGCTCCTCTCTGGGGAGGCCATGGAAGGGTTGTGATGGTCTATGGGTACCAGAGGAACGATGAGCTCAGGTTGGCATTTAAGCTCCATGGGAACAAGCAGAATGAAGAGCTCACAGTGGAGATGAAATTTGCCTGTTCCTGGCTTCTCTGATGAAACGCCAAGAAGTCCAGATGAAGCAAACACCTTCCCCCAAGAAGCTAGGAAAACCTCAGAATCATGAGCACCTGCACTTAGCCTGGAATGGTGTGGAGGCAGCTCTGAATGCTCAGGTGAGGCAGCACTGGGGTTCTGGTCTGAGAGCGCTGTGTAGCAGTGAGGGAAGGAAAAGGGAAGCAAAGGGAAGGCTGGGTCACTATTGGTCTTTGGGTGTGCTTCCCTTGGCAGCAACTGTACTTCTGTCACGGAAAACAAAAGCTCCCTGAATTGTCAAAACTGAAAATCATGGACAAAGACTCTCTAATTAGTCAAAGTAAGAAAGTGGTATGTTCATTACGCTGATGGCCGGCACAGGGGAGGGTCATTCCTGAAATCCGTGACCGCTGGCCGGGCTCGGCTCAGCACGGCACAGCACAGCAGGTTCCAGCAGGACAGGGAAGGGCAAGGCAGGCAGGGAGGGGCAGGGCAGGGCACTGGGAGCAGTGACAGGCTCTGTCCCCACACTGCATCCCATGCCTGGGTAACCATCGGAGACAGAGAGGAAGGACATTGCTCGTGCTCGGCTGGGGAACGGATGAAAAGCGGGACTTAGAAAACATTAATTTGGACTCCTTTTTAGCAGACTAGCTGGTTTCATCTCAGCATGTCCTCCTTTCTTTGGCAGAGTTGGCACATTTCTCGTGATCTGGAGTCAGCTACAGCAGCAGGAAGGGGCAGCAATTTTGTCAGCATGGATATCAAAGCCAAAGTGCTGCCCCATGGATGGATGTTGCTTTCTTCAAAGCATTTCTGGCCTAGAGTTGTAGTGAACTGACACTGGTGTCTTTCCAAACGGCGTTACTATTTTCTTTGTTCGGGAATCACCTTTTCCGTTTCTTCCCCTCATCTGGGGAGAGCTCCAATGCAAATGCCTCCTGCAGCCAACTCCTGTCACTGTAGACTGACAAAGGAGATCTTGCAATGGAGAGAGACTCCCTAGAGGTGCTGTGGGGAGCTGAAGGGGGAAGCTTTGTCCCTTAGTCTTGAAGTCTCGTTGGGGAGCTGCTTGTGCTCTGGGGGACGGACACCAATGATGTTTATGCAAGCCTTGCAGGTTCATTCCTGAGCTTCCTGACACAGCACAGAGACTTTGGGGTTGTCGTATTGGCAAAGCAATTTCAGTCTCGTCACTTCTTGAAATACTTCAATTATCCTTTTTTTTGCTTTTCTGCAGAAATATTGTCATCATCTATTCCTTCCAGAGGGTCTTTTCCTACTTTTTGGAGAATTCCTTTTTCTGCCCTCCCAGATCAGGCCAATTCCCAGGGCTCCTTCCCAAACTGAGGTGCAGCCCATGGCCTCCACTCTCCAGCTGGAACAGAAGGAAGCACAGAGTTTCCTGTTGTGGGAGAGGAGCTTCTCGTTCCTGCCTGCTTTCCCTTGGGGACAGCTTGGTGTGTTCTCATTTGATAAAGGCAGGTTTAAACTCTGAAGCAGTTGTGTTTTGAACTGCTCCCTCCTCGAGCTCTTCTGTGGGTATCGTTGGACAAAATGATCTTGGTGGGAGCTCCCTGTGGCAGCTTAAGGAAGGAGGTTGATATTTCAGGGTTGTGACTGCTGAAAGCAGCTGGTTTTTGGAGGTGTCCAGAATTGGGAGTGGCTCCTTTTCTCACCTGCCTGCAGAAAAGGAAGTTGCAAAGTGGGAATTTCATTTGCAGAGATGGCCGCCAGGGGTGTTTGCCAAGAGATGGGCTGGCAGAGAGGCAGGTCTCGTGCTAAACTGGCTGTGTGTTTGTTTTGATATTGGGAAGGGTCAGAGAGGCAGACACAGACACCAGCTGAAGGAACAGTGTAATTTACTGTAATGCAAAAGTGCAAAAAAGAGTCAGGAAAGGATAAGCTAAGCAATGAACCTCAGCATTATTACAAAAGGGTGCCTCTGGTGATTAAGGAAGATATATCACCAGGTACCCCAATGGTTTCCCCTTCATCCAGAGCTGCACATCAGCTGGGGGAAGCTGTCCCAGCCAAACCCTGCAGAGCCACGGCCGGGAACCGGGAAATGCTGCGGTGCCTCCACCTTTGCCAGCCACGAGGCTCCCGAGTGCGCAGTGAGAGTAGCCTCGCTCTGATTGTGCTGGACGAGCAATGTGCCAGAGCTTCTGCTGGGGCACAGCTGGTTTCATTCTCCTCTTGGTTTTCTCCTCGAGCCTGCCTAGGGCTCAAGGAGGAACCAAGGCCAGGTGTGGCCTTGTCCATTTTCCTCATGCAGAAAGATGCAGACATGCTTCACCAGTGAATGGAGGCAACAATATTTTTGACAGTAATACTTGGTTAAGGAGCAGATGCATAGAACATTGGGTTGGAAAGATCATCTAGCGGGCAGCTTTGGCTCAGGTCCTGTTGTGGAGGCTTCAGTCAGGGTCTGGTGTTCAGGCCTTAGTCCTTTGGTATTTTGCGGTGCACATCAATGCTGTGCAGAGCTGGAAACAAATAAGTCTGTCTTTAGCACAGTTGAGACAGGGAACAGGATTAGCCCTGCAAGGCCAGGCTAGGGCCAAGAGCAGAAGGCCAGCACCCTGCTTTTGCCCACAGGCAGCCCTGCAGAGCAAGCAGCCACTCCTGCCCAGGGGCTGAGGTGCCCAAAGCTGCCTCCCCGCTGTGCAGCTCTGCAGAGCCCGCGGGGCGCAGGGTCCTGGGCAGCCAGGGCAGCCCGGCTGCCTTGGAGCACAAGGAGTGGCCCAGAGAGAAGCTGCTGCCCTTTGCTTTGGAACTGTTCCTCAGAGTCTTGTCATTATTCCACAGTGTCTGATGTGTTTTCTTTTCCTCTCCCAAATCTAACAGAGCTTTTTGAGAAAATTGACTGAAGTAGCTTCTGCTGCTGGTGGTGGTGCTTTTCTCTGCAGGTGAGGGCAGGTGATTTGAACCAAGAACAGAGTCCATTGTTAACACCCCAGCTTTGCCAAGTCAAGAAAACCATTCACAATTGGGCAGCCAGTGCTAAGCAATTTTCCTACTTTTGGAAAGCTCCCATCTTAAGAAATCCAAGAGCTACCTTAAGAAATTCAAGAGATTTTCCTCCATGAGAATACCAGCAGTACCATGTTTCCAGTGTTTTCCACCGCGTTTTCTGTGTCTTTGGTGCTTTTAAGACTTCCTCAGTGCCCATTGAGAATTAAATGAACTGTGATCATGTGATTTGAGAGCTCTGTGTTCTTCGTTGGCACATGAGTGTTCATGACAAGCTGGACACACCAGTCGTGGCTCTGTTGAGTTAAATTCATCCCAATTTTGTGCAAACAGCAGCCCCAAGATGCTGAGAAGAGCAAGCGCAGTGGCTGGGTGTGCATGCACACGCCTGGGGGCTGACTGCTGTGTGTGCAGAAGGTTTTGCACTGTTGTAATTCTTCACTCTCCCAAGCTGGAGGAAGAAATCAAATCTTTATTAAAAAAAATATATAGATCTAATGTGAAATGAAAAAATATCAAAATGAATGAAACAATACCTATTAATTTATCATGGATGTAATTTAACATCTATATACTATTGCCGGCCGGGGGTCTCTGTACAAATCACGAACGGGACGGGACTGCTGAGGAACGCGCCTCGAGCTGTTTGTTTTCCAGCATCAGTCTCATTACTTGGTTATGACTATGGGAAGATGCCAGCAGCTGACATCTGTGGCAGCAGGCAAAGAACTCAATGGCACAGCTTACTTGAAAAATTTTTTGACCAATCACACAAAGCAGAAGCATACTGACAGTAGTTCTATCCAACCACTATAAGCACACGTACCTTTTGTTAAAACAGTGCTTGCTTCTTTTGAATACAATACCTGCTTGCAAGCCTTAAAACACAATGCACTGAGCTCCATTATTAAGCTGAGAAGTTCCTAATATCTTGCCTGAGATACTTTTTTGAAGGTTAGCGAGTTATTCTAGCCAAGCACTAACACACAGGCCATTTTTCTATTTCTCCTTACTTTTCTACTTCTATAACTCTTGTGCTGACAAATCCTATGGCTGCTGCTTAGCTCCAACCGCAGTTCTGCTTTCTCTGAGGTCTGCCTTTTGTAGCTTTCCCAAAACCCCCTGATTTGAAGGATTCCCACAATTCCCCCTCTCAGTACAACTAAACAGAAACCTTTGTATCCGTGTCATTTATTAACTACCTTGCATTTCATAGCTTTACTATAGTATACCTGCTTATTACTTGCTTAAAGCATCCTTTTTGCTCACATTAAGCCTTGCTATATTCCAACACAGCAATTTTATTGCTTTGAAAGTCCAGTCAGTTCAAAGGGCAAAAGTCATGTCTGATAGCAATTACAAGTCATTGTTCCAAAAAAGTCTCGCCTGTTCCAAGGTCTTAATTCAAAACCCCCCTCCATGTCTATACCTTCATCCACCATCTGTGTGAGATTTTGAGAATTCTCTGTGAATCCATTTCCTACCTCTCCCTCTTGTGTGATAAAAACTTCTTTGATCATGTTGTCCACCATTTGTCACAAACACCAATGTAAGCAAGGTATTACTACTAGTACCACTACCAAAACACCCAATCCATCGAGACCTATTCTACAAAGTTCCCTTTGGCCAAGGTGCAAAGCTCCATCCTTGGAACAAATCATTTAACCATGACCCACCATCTTCTTTTTTTGGAGCTGTCAAATCTTTCAGCTTTTGTATGCTTCTCTGGATGGATTCAGAGTGATCAGACAGGTTCATGCAATACAATCCTTCAAATTCCTCACAACCATGTCCATGTGCCAGTAAAAGAAAATCAATTGCTGCTCTGTTCTGTAAGGTTGCAGGTCTGACAACACTAACATCAGTCATCATGTCACTAATTGCAATGCAAGTAGCACTGTCTTTCTCCAGCAAACACCCCAATCGCTATAATGGTTTCAATGCCTCACCCGAAACAAGTGGACGTAGAAATTAATTTGATGTAACTCATTTTGCAGGGCCCTAGGGTCTGAAATTGCTATTACACTTTTTTTTATAATGATGGGCAAATCTTTTTTCTCTGTGTTTTCTCTTGATGGCGTTTTTAACGATAGGTGCTATCACAGTGAGTTGTCTGATGCTACATGGGCCACCTTTAATTTTTGAGGAATTCCCTGTCAGGCTCTACCTCCACAAATGAGCCAATATTCCTTTTCTAATTGTCAGGGGGACTCATCTAGGTCATCTACTTGTCAGCAGTTTCACCCTTAGGGGACACTGGGGTAGTACAATTGCACCACAAACTTGAGTATCTGTCCACAGGATGATGGGGAGTAACATTTAACTGTGGATCTCCCTGGTACTGAAACTCAGCACAAAATTCCATTAGAAATGAACCAAGAATTCCAATTCTTGAGGTTCAGAAGGTGCTCTAAGAAGATCAGGGGCCCAATGATGCCAGCTGCTTATGGGATTGGTCTCGTTGGCAGCCTCACACCAATATTTGTCACGATTGGGTATTGGCCATTCCTTGGCTGGCACTGGCACACCGACCAAACAGGTCACCAAGGGTTTGTCTGGGCTCAATTGGTCAAACATATGGTGTCTGAGCCTGCTGACTTGGCTAAAGCAAGGCAAACATTCATTTTTGGTTGATCTACACGCATATATGCACTGCAAAAGCAAGCAAGCAAAACCAGCAAGCGCCAGTATATCATTTGATCAAACTCCATGTTTCTGTTCAGCTGCTTTTTGGCAAAAGCTTCCCCATCTCTTTCAGTTCTCAAGCAAATCTTTTAGCACTTGTTCAGGGACTGGCCATCTATAGGGCACTAAAATGTCCCTCTGACCTTCAGTTTTTACAAATTTGGATATCTTAGAATTCTTTTGAACAAAACGGACACCATGCTTTTGCTGAAAGAGCTCTATGATACAAACCATTTTCACAGTCTAAAGATCAACCATCAAACTCAAGATTTGTAGCTTTCACAGGTAGAACAGGGAACGTCTGCCATGAACCGTAGTTTCTCGGTGCGGCTCACGTCTGCGTGCTCATTTCCCTGCTGGTGGAATTGTCGGTGCGCTCTTGTGTATGAGACAGTTTCACATCCTTCGCGGGGACCCACTTAGGTCTGGCACCTGTGCAAATAAATACAAGCATACCCTTTGCCCCAAGTGATTAGTGCAAATGGTCTTTCAATTTGTCCTAACTCAAGGTTTCTGATCAAAACTGGAGGATTTTCTTTCAGTTTTGCCTGTGTGCTGTTTGAAAAGTGCCTCAAAATTGGAGGATTAGGTCCTACAAAAGATCTATTCAAAATATAAAGACATCTAAAGCTTTGCTCTACCTTATCAGAGGTGTTGCTTGGGGAACTCCCCCTTTTGTTGACCTAGAATGGGTTTTAGAGTGTGGTGCATCCTTTCAACTATTGCCTGACCTGTGTGGGCATAGGGAATTCCAAAAGTGTGGCAAACATTCCAGTCCATCAGAAATGTCGCCACTTTTTGAGCTCTGCATGTGGGGCCATTTGTCGGTTTTTGCCTCATGGTGGATCAGTTTGGCGAGCTCTGGACCCCAGTGACACTGACAAGGACAAACGCAAAAGATGAGAGGCGCTCTTTCTTCTCGGGACCAAAGTCCCACAGCTTTAATGGAGAACAACTCCAGGAGAGAAAGGGAGCATCCAGGAGAGGAAAGAAGATGTCCAGGAGAGGAAAGAGAGCGTCCACCTCGTGGCAGGAGATTTTAAACCCTGGGGGAGGGAGGGCGGTAGAAAGGAACTACCATAGGTCAACATATGTAAATCACTACACTGTAGTTTTCTGCATAAATTGCTGCACTTGTTGCAAACAAAATCCTAAAATCTCCCCAAACACAACCATACAGTCCCAAATGATCACAATGAGGGAGAAAAACCACTCAACCCCCCTGTATACCCAGGCACCAGGTGTCACAAGGAGTACAAGCCCCTGCAATTACAAAGTCCACACACACAAGCTCACTGGGAAAGGAGTATCTCTTTATGAGGGGACAGAGTGCTCGCTTTTCTCAACACAACACACACCATAAAGCACAACAGCATCCACCCACATCATCTCCCTCAAACATTCACACACTGAAAACACAACCACAATTACGACACACAGGAAAAATTGCAGCAACAAAACAGCATTTGCTCAATTCACCCCCAGAATTTCTAGCAGGTCCTTCTTGATACAGCAAATCCTTTCTGCTGGCAGCCAGACCCAAACTCAAACTGTACAGGCGTACGTTGTACGCAGGACATCTCTGTGTGACTCAGGAACAGCCCTTCCCCTGCGTTTGCCTTACGGGTTACTTTATACAGAGTTAAACATTCCCTTTCTCCACAGTCCCAGAAGTCTTGTCTGTCCCCCACGAGGAACAGCCCAGAGCCAAGGTGCGTCCAGGAAAGGAATGTCCTGGCAGCACCCAGAGACGACCACAGCGCGGTTGCTCTCGCTGGAGCAGAGAAGCGCTCCTGCCGCGGTCACTACAGGTCACCTGAAGCGTGTATTTAGCCGAACTGATCATGAGGTGAATGAGAAAGGAACAGTTCATGTTCCTGGTGTTTAAGCATTGTAGAGGAAGCTGTGAGCTTGGCCAGTGGCAATAGAGTGTAGAGGGCCAGCTAGGAAGGCTGAAAAAGAAAACGATATTCATGCTTGCAAGAAAAAAAAATCAATGGCACAAGTGGTAATTTATTAATTTCCATCTCAGAGCTTTGAAGAACTAGAAATCAAGTTTTACAGAGAGAACGTTGTTTCCTACAGCATAGAGGGTGGAGCATTTAACTGAGAGCAAATTCCTGTACAGTTGAATTAGACCACTGAATTTAGGTCACAGTACCTTAGAACTCTATTCCTAACAAATCTTATAATATCTACATAAAAGATGCAGTTGCAGAACAGGAAGGTCATCTTGCAATGGTGCCTGCAGTATCTGAAGTGAAATGGGCACCTTTGTGGCTGGGGAGCTGCATGAGCCAAAAGGAGCCAGGGGTGCTGGCGGCCTTGAGCAGCTGAAGATGAGGCAGCGTGTGGCCAGGGGGCCAAGAAGGCCAAGGGCATGGTGGCTGTGCCAGCAGCAGTGGGGCAGCAGGAGCAGGGCAGTGAGCGTGGCCCTGTGCTGGGCAGCGCTGCGGCCACAGCTGGAGTGCTGTGTGCACTTGTGGGCCCTGGGGAGCAGAAAGTCATGGAGGGGCTGCAGCATGTGCACAGAAGGACACGGGAGCTGGGCAAGGGGGTGCAGCACAAGGCCAGGGAGGAGGTGCCGAGGGAGCTTTAGCCTGGACAATGGGAGGCTCTTGAGGGGTCTTCAGCATCTCCGCAATGCATCCAAATATTTAGCCATGTTCAGACTGGACTTTCCCTCCCTTTTCGTTAGTTTGTACTTTACTTGGAGGAGGAGACCTATTCATTTTCTCTTTCTCCCAACTAAGGTTCTTTCCGCAATTATTTCTTGCCCTGATACAGCACTGGGAATGGTTCTGCTCGAAGTATTTTTTCCAAGGTACCACTTCTAGGGAATGCAGTATTTTTGTGTGAGAACACATCATTCTGTGCAGGGACCTTGGTGCAGAAGGAGCTGTTGTGTTTCTAGGCCAGGCAGCATGGCCTTACAGATCACCTTTAAATTAGCAGTGCCTGTGCCTTTCTGCAGCCCTGGGAATTAATGTGTGTTGTGTTTGGGAATTGAGCATGAGATCAATGCCCTTGCATTCCAGCTGCTCCTCAGAGATCACAGGAGCTGGGAGGGGCTGGGCTGCAGTTTGGATTCCAGGCCCTTCAGCACCATCAGTGTGCTCTTGTCCAAGACAAGACCTTGGCCGAGCACAGATGCACAAAGAGTGCAATTCCCAGTGCAGTGCTCTGGGTCTGATTGCATTCCATAAGGACCCATATGCTCCAGATGCCCCAAGAGTGTGGGTTACTGAAGCAACAGGAAACCAACCTCATGACTGCAGCTGATCATGGCAAGGGCCACCAAGTCTTGATCTGTGCAGCAACAGAGGACAGTAAAGAGAGATCATAGTAGTGAGATCTATCTCTCTATCTTTCTTCCTATCTATCTATCTATCTATCTATCTATGTAACATTTACATAATTGAATCTTCCTGGCTCAAGTCCAAGGCAGTTGGAGGTGCAAAGATCACCTAAAGCCGCATCCCTTTCAGGAGAGGATTAGAGACATGTTCTCTCGACTGATTCTGAGCAGGCAGAGATGTTTCCCCCTCCAGATCTGGTGGTTTTTTCCCCCAGAGTTGTATTCCTCCTCCAGCCTCTTGTGCCCTGAAGTCCCCAGTTAATTCTTTAATTTCTGCCTCTCCTAGAGAGGTGGAACAATTCCATGTTTAGGTGGTGTTTGGTGACTCTGGTCATACGTGCCATGCATTACATGACGCATGGTTTCCTTCACTGGCATCCCCAGGCCTGTGTAAGTGCATTTGTGCATGGGGCCTTAGGGGAGTCTCTGTTTCTGCTGATCAGAATTCTCAGTTGACAAAAGAGGGAGAAGAAACACCTTGGTCCTCCTGCATATACTGAGGTGACCATAAAGGCTCTGCGACCTCCATCAGAGATCTTTGCACGCATCCTCATCTCCTGAATGACCAGGTTTTCTAACAAGAGTGTGGATGTCAGAAAGGCAGGAAGGCTGGTGCAGGCCTGAAGAGAACTCCAGAAGTTTCACTCACAAGGAGGGAGCTCACCCAGGAAGCCACCTGCAGAGCCAGGATGGAGCTGTGGGACAGGGCAGGGTGTCAGTCACTACTGAAAGACAAACAGGACATGGCAGAAGCACAGGGAGGCCCTCACCAGACCCTTGAGAAATGCCACACCTTCCCTGTCAGCTGCCTGAGAGGCTCTTGCAGCTTCAGTCCCAGATGGCCCCTGACTGTAGGGCCAGGGCCACTTTGGAATCTGTGCCTCCCCTCAAACAGAGAATGACCCAGCAGAGCAGCAGCACAGTGCTTTGGGAACGTGTGAGCCCAGCAGTTTTTGAGTCTTGGCCCACAAAGGTCATATGGGAAGCTGAAACCCATCTTCTCTTGCTTTCTGTGCAGGTGCTTCTAGAGAGAGAGCAGGAGCAGACTGCTCCATCAGAGATGCCATGCCAGACTCGGGGAGAGCTGTTCCCAGCTCGAGAGCAGGAAGAGCAGCTCGGGCAGCAGGTGGAAGTGCCACAGGAGAAAGGCCAGGTAAGCCTGACTGGCCAGGGCACAGAGGGAAGGGCAGGAAGAAGGGCATAACCACAGCTCTTGGTTTATGCCCTGAGGAGGCCAGGAATCCCACAGGCACTGGAAGCACAGAGCCTTGGAATCTGCAGAGAACAGCCCTGGGACAGGAGGGTTACATTGGAAGCAGATGTGGGTAGGGAAGCAGAAAGAAGTGGCTGAATCAATGTGATTTTGAGGCTGCAAATAAAAAAAAGCTGAGCCTGATGGCAGCTCCCAGTCACTTGCTCTGCTTTTTTGTGTACAGAAGATCAAGGTAGAGCCACAAGCAGAGCTGCCCGAAGCTCAGAGTGACATGGCAGTGAAGGGGAGGAACAAGGAAGACATGAGAAGAATTCAAGAGAAGAATCTCGATCAGCAGAGGGGCGATCAACACAACCAGGTGAGTGAAAGAGTGGCAGCCACTCCTCTCATGAAACATCCTCTCACTTGTTTCTTAGAGAATATGAAGGAACAGCTTGATGCAGAGCTTCAGATAGCTCACAGTATGGTCAAGGCAAGGCAGAAGCGGCTGGAGGAGGAAATGAAAATCATCAGACAGAAACTTAATGTCTTCTGTCAGTCTCTGCAAAAGCAAGTGTATGAAAGAGGGATGCAGTCACTGCAGTCACCAAAGTGGTGTTTTCTGCCCTTCTTGCCTTTCCACTCAGAGCATCAGCGAGTAGGGTGATGCCTCTGAGTGCCATCCTGCTCTAGTGTGTATCACAGTCACTCTGAAGGACATTCCCTGCTGTGCTGAATCTCAACTGCGGCCTGGACAGTGAAACTTGTCCTTTGGCCTTTGGGCCAGCAGTCATCCAAATTGATTCCTGCTGACCTGTTCCTGCTCCTCTTGTTTCTGGAGGTGTTTTTACAGTGGAATGTGGTGACCCAGATGGAGGATTGAAACAAGCTGTTGTATCCCCTGTCAATCTGTTCTTTCCCTTTCCTCACAGTCGATGACTCCTGGCTGACACCGGGCAGCCTGCACAGACTTCCAGAGAATGTCTGGCAGTGAAGGACCCCAAGTTAGGAGTGAGGCACAGGAACAGTGCCCACCAGAAATGCTCCAGGTCCAGCACATCATGGGCTCTGAACCTGCTGCCGCAGCAGCATCACCTCGAGGAAGCTCTTCTGTGACACCTGGGAACTCGACCTCGGGCAGTTTGTTCATCTCCCTGGAACAGCAGACTGAGGAGAAGTACCTGGAGATGCTGGGTACGTCTGGGCTGTTTCTTGTCTGAGGGACAGTGTGCTGTGTGCAGGTGTCAGCAGAGCTGTACCAAATGCTCCTCCTGAGTTTGGTGCCACAGGGCCATTTAGGACTCCCCAGAGGAAGCGCTGTGCTCCGAGGCAGCGAGAGAGCGCTCTGGGTGTTCCTGCTGCCTCTGAGGGCACCTTGGACTGGCTTGGGTTTGCCTGAGCTTCCCTCTCTGCTGAAGGCTGAAGCAGGGATTGTTCTTGCATCAGCAGAAGGCTGTGACCTAGCAAATGATCTAGAAGTGCTGTGTGCTAGTGGCCAAACGGAACAGAATTTTTAGCTTCCTAAATTCTCCCTAGGCTCCTGACTTCCCACCAGTCATCAGAGCAAAAAAAACTTCAGAGAAATGAACTGGCTTTGGAATTTTGTCTTTTCGGTTGGGTTTTTTTTTTTTTGGGGGGGGGGGGAGGGTGGGGTTGTCTTTGTGCTGTTTATTTTTGGTGGGGGTTTTTTGCTGTGTTTTTCTCCACCCTGAAGGAGCCCTTCTGCCCCACGTCTTACTGATGTCATTTTTATGACTGTTACCACTACTACATCTGCAGTTTATTTTCATGAGAATGCTATAGTTTTGTCAATAAAAGAATACTATCTTTTTTGTCAATAGGAACTACTTAGAAAGAACTTCAGGTTAAAGGACAAATAGAGAGCACGAGGTGTTTTCCATGTGCTCCCAAAGAAAAAAGCAGTATCTTTATAACAACTTTGAATAAAAGTTTTCTAGCTTTATGCTTCTCAAGGTGTGTCCAAGAGACACATCCAAGTGGCATGATCAGATAAAACTGTACTGCAGGCATTTCTCAGGAGAAAGCCTCCAGCCCAGCCATGGTATATTCCTCAGATCCATGGCACTTTTCCATACCCGATTCCCACTCTTTGCCACGACTGTTAAAATCCTACCCATTGGCCCAAGCCCTGCTCAGATCAGTCTCTAAGAAAACACATCAAGTCCTTTGTGATTCTGCAGCACAACCCAATGAATCTGCTTCTTGCCCATAACAGCTGCCAGTGCTGTGCTCTCAGGTAAGACCTGGTGGGGCTGAGAGAAGAGCCCAGTGGATTCTATGTCTACAACCACCTGTTGGGACAAAAAGGGCACTGATCCACACCTCGGTGGGGCTGATCTCAAAGCCCATCCTGTTGTGTCCTGAATGGGGGCAAAAGCTTGTACGGGGCTCAGGCTGGCTCTGGCTTCTTCCCATCAGTGCCTGTCAGTGCTCATGCTTGGGCTTTGCCAGCCTTGTTGTGGTCGCTGCCCTGCCCCTGGGGGCTGGAGGGACTGCAGAGGCTGGAGCCTCCCTTAGCTGGGAGGGTCCCGCTGCTGCCCGGCTGCTGCAGCGCGGAGCTGCCTGAGGCAGCAGCCCCTTCTCTGGGCCGGCTTCTGCCTCGCACGGCCTGGACTCACAAGAGGGTCAGCATTGCGGAGGTCAGGTATATATGGGAAATATATATCCAATTGTGTCAGGAACCCACGCATTACCGAGGAACCCACTTGCCGCAGCAACTACGTCCAGATACGGACAACACTGGATAAACCAGACCAATGAAGAGCCTTTTTTTTATATTTTCAGCACATCAGTCTCAGGACACTGTTAGACAATGGAGACAGGATGTTGCCAGCTCGCTGATCCACAGGGAATGCCAAGGAGCTGGAGCATTACAGCAAAGCATAAAACCATCTCAAGCCTAGATTTCAGCCAATCATACACAGAACAACACATATTGACAAGTATTCTATCCAATCTTATAAAACACACGTAATGGTAGTTAAAACAAAGACTGGTTAATAAGAGACAAAGAACAGAGCTCTATTCATGCTAACTTTCTAAAGATATACATTAAATAACCTTTTTGCCAGCCATAAGCCAATTCTACAGAGGCCTATTGTTATTTGTCAGGTATGCTCTACTGTTTAGGAAACTTTTCTGCTGTATTTGCAATGCTAACAAAACTTCAGTCTGAGGCATATACTTTTTTAACCATTTCATAAAAACCCTCTAACTTTATGGATTCCAACAAGCATCTCCTCTGGGCAGCTCTCTGTGTCACAGGGGTGCCTGAGGAGCACTGCTGTTCTCTGTGCCTGTGCCCGCCGTGCCGAGTTGGGAAGATGGGGACGTGTGCGGTGCCGAGAGGGCGAGTGCAATGGGAGCGACTGATCCGCGCTGTCAGGGTGAAGAGAAGCGGCGTGGTTCTTCACGCAGGGCACGGGCAAGGGCGTCTTTGAGCTCAGCCTGCTCATAAAGGGTGAGGGTCCTGATGCTGAAAGCCCCGTCGCAATTGGTTCTGGCATGAGCTGCTCTGGTTTACAACTGGGAAGGCATTCTATTGGCAAACTGCTGAAAGCTGGAGAAAATGTCCTCCTCTCCTGGAAATTCACAGCCCTGTGCTTTGTTTCCTGTCAAGAGAACTCTTCAAAGAAATGTACAAAATCAGTCTCTGTGCCAGCCATCTGCACTGCAAGGCTGCCTGTCTTGTTACTGTCATTGTTGCTGTTGATGTTACCCAGCTGACCCCAAAGGGCTCAGAGCCCCCGACAGTGGGGCTGCCTTTTGTATCTCCTAGAAGCTGGGATCTCCGCTTAAAGTCAGTATCTTGCATTTGAGCCAGGGGAGAGATGACTCTTGGTTCTGTCATCTGTGAGAAGAGAGGAGCGTGACGAAGAGGCCATTTCCTATTATGTAGAACCACATTTCTTTTCACATCTACCACCACATCTTCGAAGGAATAATCAAAATATTTCATAGTGACAGAGGGGTTCTAAGTCACAGCCACCAAATTAAAATGGGACAATTCAACAGCACTCTAGATGGATATGAAGTTGATTTTCCTCCCTGGCTGCTATCAGCAAGCAAGGTTGTTTTGGCAAAACAGAGCTTTTAGTGCTTGAAAGCACTGAAATGGAATAGCTGGAAAGCGACAGCAATGCCATTGCTACTGTTGATGTAGGAAACTCAAAGTGGATCACAATCCCATCCAGGGCTGCAAAAGGGCAGGAAACGTTGTGCAGAAGCATCTTTGCTTGCCAGGAAAAGAGGAAAATCAACAGGCCTTCTCTTCCTAACAAAACAAGCCAACAAGCCACATGATGGAATCGTCAGCCACTCCACTGTGTAAAGGCTTTGGATGCAGTGAGGGCATGTTTGGTGGTGAAACAGCCCTTGTGCTGAGCACTGTCATGCAGGGATTGATGAAAGTCTGTCTGAAGGTGCCTCAAGAGCCTCTCACTGTCGAGGTTAAAGCTCCCTCAGCACCTCCTCCCTGGCCTTGTGCTGCACCCCCTTGCCCAGCTCCCCTGTCCTTCTGTGCACACGCTGCAGCCCCTCCATGACTTTCTGCTCCCCAGGGCCCACAAGTGCACACAGCACTCCAGCTGTGGCCGCAGCGCTGCCCAGCACAGGGCCACGCTCACTGCCCTGCTCCTGCTGCCCCACTGCTGCTAGCACAGCCACCATGCCCTTGGCCTTCTTGGCCCCCTGGCCACACGCTGCCTCATCTTCAGCTGCTCAAGGCTGCCAGCACCCCTGGCTCCTTTTGGTCCACGCACTCCACAGCCACAAAGTTGCCCATCTGACTTCAGATACAGCAGGCACCATTGCAAGATGGCCTTCCTCTTCCGAGCAACACAAGTCAGCAGTCGAGGACTTGCAGCTTCACCCCCCCCTCCGGGCTCCAATGCACTTGCCCAAGTGGCAGACTACAGCACAAAACTGATCAGCAGAAACTTTCCCCTACTGCTGTTTGCGCCTTCTCAAAAGCCAAAAGGCAGTTGGGCCAACAGTAACTCTACAAGTTAGAAACGACTCAATAAAAATGCAGAACATTTCCACAAGTTAAGGCAGTTAAGGCACCTTTCCAAAAGAGAAAACAAACCAACAAAACCTTTTGACCTTCAGCACTACCACTTGCGCCCTTGGCCGTAACTCTGCAGAAGCCCAGAGATGGAGCTTCCCTGAGCCAAGCAGCCAGAAGCTCAGCTGCAGCCCCCAGCTCCGTGCTGCCTCAACAGGACAGGTCACAGGCCAATTTCCAACTGTCACTGCCTGCAGGAAAAGGCCATGTCCTGCAGGACTCCAGCACTCAGCATCCTCAGCCAGACACAGCAAGTGCTGGCCGCTCAGAAACTTGCACCTCTGCCTTGGTAAAGACAACATCTCCCACAACAGGCACTTACAGGTACAGAGTATTGTGGTGTGACCCCTCCATGGAGCTGGTGGACTCACCATTCCTGCAAGCCTTTGAGAAAAGACTGAATGTAACACTGGGTGCCATGCTTTAGTTGAGGTGTTAGGGCATGGCTTGGACTCGATCATCTTAAAAGCGTCTGTCTTCCAAGCCACTGATTCAGTGATTCTGTCACTGAGGGAGCTTTTCCTGCAGCCCTGGAAAGGGCTGTGGGGGCCCTTGGCCGAGGATGGCGATCAAGGCTCCTGGAAAAGCAGCGAAGGCTCAAGGCAAAGGCCGAGAGGGCAGAGCTGCCCCAGCGCGGCCCACAGCGAGCCTCATGTCCTCCTCCTCAACCTGCGCCCTCTGCGCTGCCCTTTGCGGCGCCGGCGGCTCCTCTCGCTGCGGGGCTCCAGGCCGTGCTGGGGGCCGGGCCCCTCGTCTTCGGGAAGCGCCGGAGCCTCGGAGGCGAGCGGCTGCTGCTGTGGCCGGCAGGGGAGAGCTGCGGCTGCGGCCCGGGCATGGCGAGCTGCCGCTAAGGCCGGCTCCTGCCTCGGCTCCTGCCTCTGCTCTGGGCTCTGCTCCTGCCCTGTGCCCACAGCCACGGCCGAGGGCTGCCCGGCAGCTCCGTGCCGCTCCGCAGCGGGCCCGGCCGGGCTGCTGCTCTCTGCGGCCTCTGCCCGCCGCTGCCGGCCCCGCCGCGCCGCCGCCTGCCTCTGCCGCAGCCGGGCCCACACGAGAGGCAGCACATTGCGGCCGCCTCGGAAAAGCCCTGCCCGCAAAGCGCCCGCCACAGCCTCGGCCTCAGGGCACAGGCTGCCGGCGTCCTCGCAGCTGCGAGCCGGCCCGGGCCGCCTGCCGGCATCGGCCACAGCTCCCGCCCGTGTCTCCATGGCCGCGGCTGCTCGGCACAGCGGGCTGAGCACAGCCAGCGCCAGCAGCAGCTCCTCACGGGCCCAGGCCCCGCGCGCTCCGAGCCCGCCCAACCCCGAATTCCAGCCCTGAGAGGCTTGGCGTCCCAATGCATCCCCTGGGGACAGCAGAGTCGGCCGCTGAGATCAGCCCATGGTGACTCCACCAAGTGACCCATGGAAAATTCACCAAATCCTCCTCAGAGACAAGAAAAAACTCCCATGGTGCCTGACAGCCCGAAGCAACTGCCAATTACAGGTCATTCCATCCATGTAGTAAAATAGACTTTTGCATTAAAGCAAAAAAGAGTTAACTACAAGGAGGCCAGGGACAAACAACAAATTATTTGAACTCATGCTTCTTGTGTCTGTTAAAAAGGCCAAGAAAATGCATTCTTTGCTCTTCTGACACAGCCCTCTGTTCATGATGTGGGATAGTGAGTGATGATGTGCAAGAGCTGATGGAAAGAACAGGGACACAGCAGGCACAGCGCCAACCTGACAGAGGTATGATCTCTGGCACTGGAACTGAAGGAGAAGAGTTCGCAGGCAGGACAAAAAATGGCTCTTTGTTTCACCTCTTCTTTCAGTGCTGCTAAGAATGTAACCTGGAGCAAGCTGGGAACACCAGAGCATGGAGCCCTTTCCAGGCAGGGCTGCATCTGCTGAAGGGGCAGAGGGAGCCCAGCAGGGATCAGACACAAAGCAGCAGGGGACTGAGGAGCCCCTGTGGTGGCAGTGAGCAGCCTCAGGCTCTGCTCACTGCTGGTGGCATTTTCTATTGAACCACCTCCAAGGACTTCTGCTTTGCTCTGTATTTTTAAGTGTTTTATCCCTTGCAGGTTGTTTTTTGTTTTGTTTTGTTTTGTTTTGTTTTGTTTTGTTTTTTGGGTGTCTTTTTGTTTGTTTCTTTTGGGTTTTTTTTGCTCGTGTCCTGTACCTTTATTTCTCCAAATTTTCCTACCCTGTCAGCAGCAGCCCCTGTTCAGAACTGGCTCTAAAATATCAGCAAAGGAGCTGGCAACAACAATGGGTGGAATGCTGTGACTCAGGAATACTTATGCCAAAGCCCTGCCGGTGCCTTATGATTTGTTAAGATCTCCTTTTCTGTGGAAAAGCTAGTGAGCAATGGAGGTTTTTTGCCTAAGAGCCCCTGAGAAGCAAATGTTGTACTGGGATTCTCGTGAGTGTACCCGTTAATTTCATTGCAGCAAAACAGAAAGTAAGGTCAGGGTAGCAGAGCAGCTGGGAGCTGGTCACTCCCTGCAAAGGGCTGGTGTAGGATGTGGGAACACCACATTCCAGGATGGGCCAGAAGGGTAAATGTGCTCAAAGCACTGCAGGTGAGGTTTGGGTTCACTCAGAGGGCAGTCAGGGCTGGTGAGCACTGAAGATCCAGCTGCAGTCCCCATCCATGTCCCTTTCAGCGCTGGCTTTAGGGTGTCTGCAGCCTGGATCCAGAGCGCCCTGGGAGGCTCCTGTGGCTGCCTTTGCACCCAGGCTGAGGATGCCCAGGAGCCGCTGAGGCCGGCAGTGGGGACCAGGGCTGGGGCTTGTGGCCTGGCAGGTGTGGCTCTGGGGGCTGTGACATGCCAGGGCACGGGTCACTGTCACTGCCCTCCGGAGCCCTGGCTAGCTCTGTGATGTTCCAGGCACAATGGCAAGAATGAGGAACAGGTTAGGTTGGGGTTTTGCCTGAGCCAGAACCTCTAGGCCAGCTGCCCAGCAGTAGAGACCCCTGGAGGACCCAGTGAAGGAGGCAGAGACAGCTCTTCTGCAGTGTAAAGTGCAGCTATTTTATCAGGAGAGGCAGGGGAAAGATTAGCAGGAAAAACTCCCCTAAAAACCCTCCAGCACCCTTCTGCACGGGCTTTTAAAGACTTTCAAAACAGGGGGGTGAACACCATATAGTAACCAAAAAGCGACTCTCGGGGTGTTGTTTTAAGGGCTACAACAAATCAGAACAAGGGGAGGAGAGGGGGTTGGATAGGGATTGGATCTTGGGGTGAGGGACAGGGAACTTTCTGGAACAAAGGGTAGGCTTTGGGCTGATGGATGGGCCCAAGGGGCCGGGCTGTCTTGACAGACAGGGAAAAATCCGGTGAGGAGGGAGGGAATTCCTTGAGGGACACTTGGGTAGGAGGGCATAACACAGGGGAGAAACTAACTACAATAAATCAGGGAACACTTGAACATACTGCAAGCTAACAGAACATTTGACTCAGAAACTAATGTACTGCAACACAGAAATTCAGGGTTTCAGCAGCCGAGAGGTGGCACGATTAGAACCCGCAGCAGCTGGTGAAAGCCATCTCTGTCCTTCAGGTTCCTGCTGTGTGGGAAGGTGCTGCGAGTTGTGGTGGCTGCACTCCCCCTTTGCTGGGAGGATGATCTGTACCAGGGGAGAGCAGAAAGCTGCCGTGGTGAGCAGAACATGCTCAGAGCATTCCAGTTCAGAGAATGGCACTGCCCCTGAAGGGCAAAAAGCTTGAAAGCATAGAATTCTGTGCAGAACCGTTGCACAGATTTTCTCTTCTAGAACATGCCCATTTTTGTATTCTGTAGATGAATACCCTGGGTTTTATAGAATGCATGGGGTTTTTTCTAAAGTTTTTTGGGGGAACTCTCAAGTTTATTTCTATTTGCATTTTACATACAGCATGTATACAATTATTTTTTTTCTTTTGGAAATATTTCGGGAAAAAATAACTAAGAATTTTTTAATCCTTTGGGATATTGTCATTAATATCCTTAGAAAGCAAAACTTATTGAACATGTGTGAAAACACAGAGAGGGGGAAAATAGCATAAAAGTCTTTTAGAACAGGGTGTGTACGAAGGACTGCAGAACTGAGTAATTCCTCCAAGGGCAGAATTAGCAAGATATATCACCAAGAATACCTGCCAAGATACTTCCTTAAATCCAGGGAAATGTGACCTGCAGCCGTACGAAATACAGCCAAAGCAAATGAAAACCTTTGGAAAAGAAGGAATTTTGCCAGTGAGATCAGTCTGTCTGGATAACTGAGGGATGCCCATCAACCTTGCACTGCATTCCTCAATATTTGCAATGTCTTTTCTCCCAATTTCTGTGAAGTGACTAAGCTGCAGTTGTTTAACCATTAATTTAAGCTCATTGGGGAATTACCAAGCACCATGTATGTTTTTTTGCAGCTGAGCAGGACTTGACTTTCCCAAGTCTTCTACAAAGCAGAAGGGAACCACACAGCTGCTTGTGCTAATGTTAATGAAGGGTTTCATGAAAGCAGGTGAATGAGAGCATTGCATTATAGAACTTCCACATTCAAGAAAACAGGAGTCCACTTAGAATAAAACCTATAAGGCTAGCATAACATCAGAACAGGATGAAATGAAATTACTAGAAAGGAAGTGATGCATTAGAAATGAAGTGTATCATTTCTGATACATTTGCATGCATTTGCAAGCTAAAACAGAAAAAGAAGGGCAGAGATAACAGGGAATGAAGATTTTAAAATTGCACTGTGCAGAAGAGACATACGAACCACCAGTGTGAACACAGGTGGGAGATTCATCTTGGAGATGGATTAGAGTGGAATCCATTCACTGAATGTTTCTGGTGCACATGAGTGCAAAGACTGAGGAAAAAAGGAGAAAAGTTTAGTTTCTGACAGCTATTTAGATTCCTGGAGCATTGTCTAGAGATGTAAAAATCTAAAGCCTCAGAGAATCTGAACCTAAAATATCCCCAAACGGATTGATCAGGTATGATGGGCACATCTCTGCTCTTTTCAGAGTCAATGAAATTGACAATGAGTGTCTGGAAATTAGGAATGCGCGCCCAGATTTTATCTCGGTTACTTTAAGAACACCTTAATAAGGCACTTCAGGAACTGAACTATGAAGTTCTTCACCGGGCTGTATTTACTTTACATTTGAATACAGGCTGGTAGAAGGAGAGATCTGGCTTTAATTTCTCCCCAAATCACCTGTTGCACTCTCAGGTTACGAGTGGATGTAAAATTCAGCTAATCACTCTCTCTATCCATGAATATTCCACTAGTGAACTGACATGTAGAAATATCCTTTTTCCCTTGGTACCTTCCTAAATGGTGCCCTAATGAACAGGAGACTTGCATAAATCTCACATAATATCACCAAAATTGCTAAAATTAACACTCAATTCCACGATCAAAGCTTCTGGGAAAAGGCTTGACAGGATCACTGAAGAAAGTCAAACTTGGGAGAGAAACATGCATTTTAGCACTGATCAAGGGGAAAGAAATAGAAATGCTGTAAAAATTCCAAGTGGAAGGTAAGGAGAAAGACAGGCAGCACAGGAAGCACAAGGTCCCGTCAGATGACCTGTGGAAGGTGAATTTGTGCCCCAGCACTGTTAGAGGATGCTCCCTGTCATTGGTGCAAGCAGCCGGAGACATAAATAGTGATTGATTTGGGGGCCACAGTCTTGGTAAATGCAGAAGTGGTTCAGTAACGTGATACATTTTATATATTCTATTTATTACAGTACATTTATTCAAATATATATCATGTGGTGTATTGTAGAAGTACTTTAAATCAGAGGGTTTTGGCAAAGCTGCTCCTCAGTGAAGAGGATTTCCAGCCTAGAGGAACATAAAAATAAAAAGAAGACCATGGACAGTGCCATTGCCAGAGGCCCAGGCTGTTCAGAGCAATGGATTGTCCCCTTCGCCGCCTGTAGCTGATATCCCTGTCACTAATATGTAGCAACTCCAGGGACAACGAGATGGGAAACCATCTCTCTAAACCAGAATGGGGCATCTTTTATTAGCTTGAGGCAATTTTACAGGGTAAAGGATGTTCAGACATCTCAAAACGTAAACAAAAAGACTTACTATATCTGGGAAAAAGTGAATACTCAAAATACAGACGTGAAGTCTGATTTTACCGTTGATTTCTGGGACCAGATAAAGTGGAAAATTCACAATCTAGTCTCTCTCAAAATGGAAGAGTCTTTGGTCAACCTTATGCCTGTCTCCAGAGCTTTAATGGAGAGCTTTGATCAGAGTGATTGTAACAGAGACTTTCTCAAACATCAGAACAGAACACCTGGCTCTGAGACTTTAATTCTGAGGGGTGCTGGACCTTCATCCTTCTCTGTGGGGATCTTAAATTTTGTTCACGGTGTCCTGGCATGTCCAGGGTTTCTCCAGGCAGTGTGCACAGCACCCCGAAGCCCGGAAAAGGGGAATCAGATCAGCTTCCAGCTTTGGTCGTGTTCTCTGCTTTTTCCAGGATTCCCTGAGTCACTGATGCTGGAAACAGGCATCGTCCCAACTCCTCCAGGAAATCATCCACCCCCAGAATTCCCAGAAAAATGTTTGAGATTTTTCTTGCATTCCAAGAGTTTGGGGGGTCATGGGACATGTTCTAGGGAGGCTGGGAATCAAATGGATCCAGGAGATTAATGTTTGAGGAAGCTTTGCAAAAGAGGAGCTGCTGTTTCTGTGCTCTGCTGCTCCTCTGAAAAAGATGCGGCCGGATCTTACTCTGAAGTTGTGCAGGTGGGGTCAGTCAAGGGGGGCCTGGATCTGCTCTGCCTGGCCGAGGGGCTGCAGGGTCGCTCCTGTCACTGTTTGCCCTTCCCAGGAAGTCACCCCTCGGATCGGGCTCAGGCTGGCAGTTTGCTTTGGAGCTCTGAGGACTCTTTTCATATAGATTCCTCTGCCAAAACTTTCTGGGATTTTCACCACTTTTGGCTCCCCAGCCTCCGGTTACAGCAGGTGGGGGGGCTTTGGATTTGGCTCTGCCTGCAGGGGAGCAGGCAGGGGAGAGGACAGAGGTGGTGGGGGGCAGCCAGGGCTTGAGCAGGGCAGGGATGGCTCTGCCCAGAGAGATGGATGGGGTGGAGGTGGGAGAGCTCAGGAAAGTTGCTGTGGAGGCACAGACAGTTCATTCAGAAGCCTTGAAGCCTGTCTCATTGCCTACTGGGGTCAGGGGTGGGGGGAAGCATGCTGAGATTGCTCTTGGGCCTGAGAGTTTTCCAGCTGAATCCCTGCGGGCAGGGATACAGTGTGGAACCTCTCACAGTCCATTGGAAAGCATCACAAATACAAAGTCGGGGTCTACAGCTGGAGAGCAGCCCGATTTGTATGAATCTAAAAAGATCCAATTTAGTGAATCCAGACGTGAGTTAGCAGGCTCTGGCTTTCTTCCTGTCGCCAAGAACTTGGAGCTCTCCTCCCCAGCCCTTCCTAGCAGGGCTCCCAGGAAAGTTGCTGCAGCAACACTACTGCCAAGTGACGCCAGCCAGGGGCTATTTACAGACTACGAACGAGACAGGGCTGCTTTGGAAGGTGCCTAGAGCTGTTTATTTTTCAGCATCAGTCACATTACATGATTATGATAATGGGAAGATGCTAGCAGCTCACAATCCAGACAGCAGGCCAAAAATCATAAGGTTTTTATAAAATCATAGGCTTACTATATAAGCTTCTTAACAAATCACACAAAGCAAACCATATTGATAGTAGTTCTATCTAATCACCGTAAGCACACGTAGCTTTGGTTATAACAATGCTTGTTTATTTCGAATACAGTACCTGTTTGTAAGCCTTAAAACACAATGCACAGAGCTCCATTATTAAGCTTCAACCTTCCTAATATCTTGCTAGATAAACTTTCTGCAGCTTAGAGAGCTGTTCAGACAAGCATTAATACACAGGCTTATTGTTCGATTTGCCCTTGCTTTTTCTACAGTTTAAATAATTTTTTCTGCTGACCTATCTCATGACTGTTTCTTTAGCTCTACTCACAGTTCTGAGGCCTGCCTTTTGCAGCTTTCCCAAAACCCTCTAATTTTATGCATTCCCTCAATTCCCCCTCTCTCTACACCCAAAAAGAAACCTTACCAATTGTGTCATTTATTACTTGCGTTTTGTAGCCTTACTATAATATTTTTATTTCCTATCTGCTTAAAGCATGTTTTTGTTGGCACTAAGCATTGCTGTATTACAACACAGCACTTTAATGCTGTGAAGGTCCAGTCAGTGGAAAGGGCATAAATTATGCCTGACAATAGTTACAAGTCATTGTTCAAAAATCTCTTGTCGATTCCAGGGTCATAATTCAAAACCTTCCTCCATTTCTATTCCATCATCCACCATCTCCGTGACATTTTGAGCACCTGTCTGTGAATCCATTTCCTACCTCTCTCTCTTGTGTGATAAAAACTTCTTGGACAGCTTTGTTCATCTCTTGTTGCACACACTGAAGTATGCAAGGTATTACTATTAATATCACTACCAAAACACCCAATACATATGGAGACCTATCTTGCAAAGTTCCCTTAGCCAAGGTGCAAAGCTCCATTCTTAGGACAAATTATCTGACCAGGACCCACCATCTACTTTAATTTGGGCTGTCAAATCTTTCAGCTTTTGTGTGCTTTTGAGGATAGATTCAGAGTAATCAGACAGGTTCATACAACACAATCCTTCAAATTCCTCACAACCATGTCCTTGTGCCAGTAAAAGAAAATCAATTGCTGCTCTGTTTGGAAGGGTAGCATGTCTAACACTATTAACATCGGTCAACATGTCACTGATTGCAGTGGATGTGCCATTAGTTTGTTTACTCAGCCAACATGCAACCCAATCTAGTTGTTTCAATGCCATTGCTGAAGCCAGCTGGGGTAAAAACAAACGTTGGAACTTGGAGCTTTTTGGCAGGGTTCATGGGACAGCTGATTGCTGTGAAAACACTACCTGTTCTTCTGGATCACATACAGGAGTGATGAAAAGGAAAAAAAACCACGGTCTAAATTGACAGTAGACCTTCCATTGCAACTACCTAAGTGGTCTAATATTATTCAAATTTATAAAAAACTTGGATTCAAATAAACACTTCCTTGCCTTACTTGTAAGATATGGTCATAATGATGTAAATCCATAATATGAAATTCCTTTTCACCATGAGATCAAAGAACTTATAGGAAGAATGCAAAAAAATTGTTATAACTTTACCTGATAAGCCTCCAAGTGTAACAGAGATGCTAACAGCTTGCAGTAAGCTCATCTCTCCAAAACATCTTGCTAATGTGCAAGTCGGTGCTTTTGGAAAGCAGATTGCAGATTCTTAAGAAAAGTTAGGAAACCATTGGGACATATGTTGGGAAAGGCTTTAGGAGGAAATTGGGGACAATAAATGGAAAAGCTTGAAGAGGGCATTGAAGCGCAAAGAAACATTTTCTAAAAATCTGTTGGTACTGTACAGTTGGACTCTGATAAAAAGGCTTGTGGCTTTGCTTGTGGTAAAGCAGGACACATGAGAAGAGATTGTCCTACAACAACAGTCAAACCTAAACCACTTTCTATTTGCCCTCAGTGTAGGAAAGGGAAGCATCTTGCTAAGTACTGTCGTCCTCAATTTGACATCGATGGCAAAGCTTTGTCGTTAAACTCAAAAAAGAGCGCGGATTATCACCACACCTTGACACAAGTAGTGACCTCCTTACAGTCAATTACCCAGTCAAATGGCATTGGTACCTCAGTCATTTATCCCTCAGTCAACCATCCCTCAAATGGTCCCAGGTCAATACCCTCACGTACAAGGTTTGAATTGGCCCCCTCAAAAATTGATACACCTTTTAAATAATTTCTGATATGAAAGTATTTCTACTGCAATTATCAGGTTTTTTCAGCAAAGACAAGAGTTTTTGATTCTAGGCAGAGCTAGCACCAAAATTTTCAGACTTTCAGTCCTTCCAACGGTTGTTTCAGTAGATTTTAACAATAAACCAATATGTTTAAATCTTGCATGTAACGTTCCTATTGCGACTCCACCAAAAACACCTATAGGTATTGCATTTCTTCTACCCATGAATACAGCCAAGTAAAACAACTTTCCAGAGAATTCAATGCTGTCTGTGCCATTTGGAACCTCAGGTCCTGAGGTCTTTTGGGTGCAATTTTTGGACCCCAAGCAAGCAAAATTGACTTGCTTCCTGACTCACTGTGGTAAAAAAATTTACATTACAGGCATGGCGGATACTGGCGCAGATGTCACTGTATTCTCTCACATCTTTTGTCCCAGAGATTGGGATTTAGCAGCTCCTGCAGGTTCTCTCACAGGGACTGGAGATGCTACTGTATGTTTGCAAAGTGCATCCATGATTAACATTACAGGTCCTGAAGAAAAGACAGCAATAGTGCGTCCTTTCCTTGTTCAGAAGCCTCTCACCGTCTGGGGGAGAGACGTCCTGTCCCAATGGGGAGCAGAACTGGAGGTGGAACTGTGGTGGAAACCACGTCAAAACCTGCCACTTGAAAGCTGAACTGGAAAACTGATCCTCCTGTATGGATTGATCAATGGCCTTTAACAGAGAAAAAATTAAATAGCCTTAAAGGATTGGTAAAGGAGCAATTACAAGAAGGTCACATCACACCCGCAAAGAGTCCCTGGAATTCACCAGTATGCGTCATCCACAGGAAGGCATTGGACTCCTGGAGGTTGTTTCATGACATGAAGATCAATGTAGTGACTGAAGACATGAGACCCCTTCAACCTGGACTTCCTTCTTTATCAATGATCCCAAAACACTGGCCTCTCATTGTCATTCATTTAAAGGATTGTTTTTTCCACATCCCACTTCATCCCAATGATGCTCCAAGATTTGCCTTTTCAGTTCCAGTCATCAATCAAAGAGAACCCATGCAGAAATAGCACTGGAAAACGTTGCCTCTAAAAATGAAGAATTCGCCTATAATTTGACAATATTTTGTCGCACAAGTTTTGTCTCCTGTTCGACAGAAGTATCCAATATCCATGATTTCACACTACAGGGATGATTTGCTCATCACAGCTCCAACGAAGCCAGAGATGGAGCAAGTTTTCCTAGTGTTGTTACTGAAATCCAAAATGCTGGACTTAAAATATCCATACCCAAAATTCAAGAAGTTCCCCCTTGGAACTATCTGGGATGGAAGATGACTGAAAAAACAATTACACTGCAGAAGATACAGCTCTGGACCAGTGTCAACACCCTGCAAGACTTACAACAGCTTCTAGAAGAAATCAATTGGGTCAGACCTGTTTTGGGAATCACGGACGATGAATTGGGTCCACTTTTTAATTTGTTGAGAGGAAGCTGCGCCATTGACTCTCCTGAACTCTAATACCTGAAGCTCGTGCAGCGCATGACGAGGTCATGGAGGCTCTCCAAAGACAACAAGCTCATCGCTGTATTCCAGAAAAGCCATTCTTTTCTGCAATTTTAGGAGGAAAGATGCAACTTTGTTCTGTCATTTTTCAATCAGACCCTTCTGAGAGAGATCCTTTGTTGAGAATAGAATGGGGTTTTCTTCCCTCAAGGTTTCCAAAGACTATTTTTACAGTCTTAGAGAGGATAACACAAATTCTGATTAAGGCGAGAACAAGGTTATTAAGTTGAGCAGGTGAAGAATTTGCAGTTCTCTATTTACCACTGAAAAAAAGTATCTTGATTGGGCAATGCAAAATTCTGCAAATTCTGATGATTTGCAACGAGAAATATTAAATTTTGCAGATATTGCTTCTGTTCATTACCCGGCTCACAAATTGTTGCAGGCAAAATTCAGTTTAAGAGAGAAACCTTTGTTAAGTAAAGAACCTTTAAACACAATAACTCTCTTCACTGATGGGATCTGGCAGCAGTCACAAATCAGTCATTACTTGGTTGAACCAAACCAAGTTCCCAACTAAAACTTGGGAATCAGATATTCAAATAGTAGAGGGATCTGCTCAGATGGTTGATCTTGCTGCTGTGGTTCAGGCTTCTCAGTTCTTCCCACAACCTTTTAATTTATTCACACATTCTGCCTTTGTTGCTAATGTGGTTAAAAGAATAGAAGGATCAGTTCTAAAGAATCCTAGTAATGACACTTGATATCATTGGCTTTCATGGCTTTTTACAACTTTACAATAACAAACTAATCCACAGTTTGTTTCTCGCATCAGGGCTCATTCTTCGCTTCCTGGATTTTTAGTGGAAGGAAACGCGAGAGCGGACAAACGGACAGTGCTTATTTCAAACACTTTGCCAAACATTTTGGAACAAGCAAAACTGAGTCATGCCTTTTTTCACTAAAACGCACAACCAGCTGTGCGAATGTTTCAAATTTCCAAAAGTCAAGGTAAAGCTATCATTAGTACTTGCCCTGACTGTCAGCTTGTGCAGCCTCCTGTTTCTAGAAAGAGTTGTTCAACCCACGGGGTTTTCAAAGCCTGCACTTATGGCAAATGGATGCCACTAAATAGCCTTCCTTTGGTATTTTTACCAATACTCATGTTTCAGTGGACACATTCTCTGGTGGAGTTTTTGCTTGTCTTCACACAGGGGAAGCAGGTAATCATGCCTGTCAACATTTTTAGCAGAGCTTTTGCTTCACTGGGTGTGCCCCAAGAAGAAAAAACTGACAATGATCCCACAGATGTATCTCAAAAATTAGCCACATTTTTAAAGATTGGGGTGTTTGTCATATCCTTGGTATTCCACATTCTCCCACAACCAAGCAGTTGCTGAGAGGACATATCAGACATTAAAACGCATTCTGGATCAAGAGAGGGGGGAGTGGAGGTCACACCACAGATGAGGTTAAACAAAGCTTTGCATGTTTTAATTTCTTAAACAGCTCTGTTGCAGAACCTGATCCACCGATTTCTAGGCATTTTTACAATACCACACAGGCAAAACTGAAAGAAAATCCCCCTGTTTTAATTAGATACCCTGGGACAGCACCAATTGAAGGTCCTTTCTCATTAATCACTTTGGACAAAGGGTTTGCTTCTTTCTCTACAGGTGCAGGAATTAAGTGGGACACAGCAAAGAACGTCAAACCATATTGCACCCCAGGACAGTTGACGAGCTCAACACCGTAGAAGCAAGTACGCAGACGTGAGCCAAACAGAGGGATCACGGGTCACACCTGACGTTCCTTGTGCATCAGTGGAACCTGCAAACTCTGATTTTATGTGGTTTATAAATGTGTCACTTGTTGGTTTCATAGAGCTCTACTGGAGAAAGCGTAGGTTTTCTTTGGGTAATTTTTATTAAAGGTCAAAAGTAATGTTTTTGAATTGAGAAGGATATGGGAGGAGCTTTAGCCAACAATTAGCTCACAAAAAGGATGCTGCAAAAATCAAATGTTACTACGACGTCAGTTTTGATTGCTTCTTCTAGTGCAGAGTTTTAGTCAATTTGTAGTGTAGATTTGTCTGTGCAACAACCAAAACCAAATGTCTGGGTGACCTTAGCCAAGGCAGCAGGCTCGGATACCATGTCTGTCTAATTCAGAACAGAAAAGCCTTTCTCAACCTGACTAGTCAGTGTGCCAGTAAAGAATTTGCCCTTGGTCAAAAAGCAATTCAATAGTAAGCCTGATAAAATTGACAATGGGAGGAGCCCTGTAAAGGCTTGTAACATTTGGGAAAAAGAACTTCCCAAAGCAGTACCTGAACCCCAAGAATTAGAAATCCTTGGTCCTTTAACAATAGATTTTTGCCTTACATTTACAGCTAATGATTGGCAAGAAAGTGATCCTCCAAGGTACAATGTTACTCCCCATTATTTTGCATACAGAAACTCAAGGTTTTGGTGTAATTATTAAGAATGTAGGGAGGTGCTTTCTAAAGCTGACCGATATCCATGACAATTACCAAAAGGATGTTGGTTCACCTGTGTAGATAGGCCCTGGCAGGGCATCCCATCATGCCCTGAAGGTGGCCCATGTAGCAATGGGATGCTCACTGTAATTGCGCCTACTGCCAAAGCGGTCATTAGGAAAAAGCAAAGGGGAACAAGATCTGGTCGTCATTATCGTGAATACTGTAGAAGTGATTTCACGCCTTGGAAGGCAGCGAAAAGGGTTTCAGCAGGTTTGTTTTTACCCCAGCTGGCTTCAGCAATGGCATTGAAACAATTAGATCGGGTTGCATGTTGGCTGAGTAAACAAACTAATGGCACATCCACTGCAATCCGTTACATGTTGACCAATGTTAATAGTGTTAGACATGCAACCCTTCAAAATGGAGTAGCAATTGATTTTCTATTACTGGCACAGAGACATGGTTGTGTGGAATTTGAAGGATTGTGTTGTATGAACCGGTCTGATCACTCTGAATCCATCCTCAAAAGCACAAAAAAGCTGAAAGATTTGACAGCTCCAATTAAAGAAGATGGTGGGTTATGGTTAGATGATTTGTTCCAAGGATGGAGCTTTGCACCTTGGCTAAGGGGACCTTGTAGAATAGGTCTCCATATGTTGGGTCTTTTCCAGTGATACTGGTAGTAATACCTTGCATACGTCGGTGTGTGTGTGACAAATGATGGACAAAACGACCAAAGAAGTTTTAATCACACAAGAGAGAGAGGTAGGAAATGGATTCACAGAGAATTCTCAAAATCTCACACAGATTGTGGATGAAGGTATAGATGTGGAGGAAGGTTTTGAATTAAGAGTTAGAACAGGCGAGACTTTTTTGGAACAATCACTTGTAATTGCTATCAGACATGACTTTTGCCCTTTGAACTGACTGGACTTTCACAGCATTAAAATTGCTGTGTTGGAATATAGCAAGGCTTAATGTGAGCAAAAAGGATGCTTTAAGCAAGTAAGAAGCAGGTATGCTGCAGTAAAGCTATGAAATGCAAGGTAGGTAATAAACAACATGGTTACAAAGGCTTCCATTTACCCGAACCGTGAGGGGGAATTGTGGGAATCCTTCAAATCAGAGGGTTCTGGGAAAGCTGCAAAAGTCACATCTCAGAGAAAGCTGAACTTTGGTTAGAGCTAAGCAGTAGATTTGTCAGCAGAAAAGTTATACAAGAAGTAGAAAACTAAGGACAATAAGAACAATGGTTTGTGTCTATTACTGTAGAATCCAGGACATTCATATGTCTGAGATGTAACACAACAGAACTCCCTTTGGTCATCAGCAAACAGCTTCCTTTATTGCCTTCAGCACCCACAGCCCATTTAGCCCATTCCAAACTCCCAGGACGAGACATCTCATTGGTCTATCTCTGTGCCCCCAGACTCTGAACTAATGCAATGTCTGCATCTTAGGAGAGCTCCCACTGCCTGGGAACTTCTGTCAGTCAGTCCAGAGGCTGCTCCGTGGAGCTGAGCTGGGCTGCTCATTCTAACTTGATTGATACTGGCGCACCAGTGTATTAACGCTTGGCTGGAATGACTCCCTGAGCTACAGAAAAGGATCTCTAGCAAGATATTAGGAACTTCTAAGCTTAATAATTGTAATATTTGCCCAATTATCCCATTAAAAAAAAACCACAATATTTAAGGTAGCAGTAATTTTTATTGAATAGTTTAGAAAATATATAAATAAGGGATAATTTGGTTCAAATAATAGCACATAAGCAAAAGATACCGCATGGTACGGAGGGCAGAGTTCTTGACCCTTGCCACTTCACGTACAAGCTTGCCAAGTGAAAATCACCCCTTATACGCCATATGTCAATACCATCTCCTCCTATTTTCGGTTCGTCACTTTTCTGTCTCCGCCTTCCTCACCACCTTTACCACGCATGCGCCACCACGCGGTTTGGTGGTCGCACAAGTCTTCGGGGGTCGTCACTGATGAAGGCCCTGTAGTCTTCTTCGTTGTCCTTTAATTCACCCTCGGGTTACACATGCGCATCAAGCCAGTACGTAGCCAGTACAGCCAATGTAAGCCAAGACTAATGTATCACTCCATCTACATATCAAGGCAATAAATCCCCTAGAATTAGCATTTGTTGGGACCGAACCAGGTTCTTGCTCATTTTTAGCACCTGTACCTTCAGCTTCTTTCCTGTGGTCCTTGAGAACAGCTGCTGGGAAGGGGGATGGAGCCCCTCCTCTCCCTCTCTTCTTTGGAATTACAACTTTTTAACTATTTATTATTCTCAAATATTAATTACTCTATCAATATCAATTACTGTTTCAAATTTTATCACCACGAATGATACCTATTTATCACAATAATGGAGCCCTGTGCATTGTGTTTTAAGGCTTACAAGCAGGTATAGTGTTTGAAAGAAGCAAGCAGTGTTTTAACAAAAGCTACGTGTGCTTATAGTGGTTGCACAGAACTACTGTCAATATGCTTTTGCTTTGTGTGAGTGGTCAAAAAACTTTTCAAGTAAGCTGTACCATTCAGTTCATTGCCTCCAGCACGGAATGTGAGCTGCTGGCATCTTCCCACTGTAACAACCATGTCATGAGACTGATGCTGGAAAACAAACAGCTCGAGGCGCGTTCCTCAGCAGTCCCGTCCGTTTCGTGATTCGTACAGAGACCCGCGGCCAGCAATACTCAGCTGAGGACCAGAAGAGACCGGTATAGCCCGGGCACTGCAGCTTCACTGCAAGGCATCCGGCAGCCTTGAGGGTACAAAGCGAGCACAGGTCGGAGCTCCTCGTGGCCGGAGCGAGCCCGGAGCAGCTCTCCCAGGCCGCAGCCCCTCCCAGGCCCAGCTCCGGGCGCAGCCGGGGCCGCTCCGCCTGCGCGGGGCCGCTGCCGGGGCGCTGTGGCGGCTCCTCCCGCGGGGCGGAGCTGAGGCGGCCCCGGCGGCCCCGGCCCGGCCCCGCTGCGCTCCGAGCGCGGCCCCGGAGCGGCCCGGCCGAGGCGGCGAGGGACGGGCGGCGAGGGGCCGGGGGCATGGGGCGCTCCGGGAACGGGCGGACATCCCGGCAGAGGGGAGAGAGACGTGGCAGAGGGAGGAGTGAGCGGGAGAGGGGAGAGATGCTGGGAGGAGGGGGAAAATCCCAGGAGAGCGGGACGAGCCCGGGAGTAGGGGAGATCACGGGACGGGGGCGGGGGTGAGATCCGTGGCAAAGGGTGGGTAGCCTTCCAAGAGGGTAGAGGCGGGGAAACAGGAAAGAGCCCTGGGAGAGGGGGGAGATCCTGGAAGAGGGAGGAGTAATCGGGAGAAGGGCAGATCCAGGGAGACGAATAAAGGCACTGGCTACAGCCCGGGAAAGGAGGGAGCTTGGGACAAGGGGTAGCTTAGGACTGGGGAAAAGCCGAGAGAGGAGGGAGAACCCAGGAGACAGGGGACAACCTGAGAACAGGGAGGAGATCCGGAGTAGAATGGAGAGGGCCTGGGAAAGCTGGGAAAAGACATGAGAGAAGAGAGCCCAGTGGGGGCAGGCCGGGAGCGGAGGCTCCTGCAGGCTGACTGGGAACCCGGAGAGCCCGGAATCACGGAGTCCTGCAGGCGGGCCGAGAACGGGCGCGGGTCAGTGCGGTTCGGGAGAGCGCGGCTGCGGGGCTGGCTCCGGAGGCGGAGGCGCGTGGAAAGCGCTGCTCGGCAGCCCCGGCGGCGCTGAGAGCACAGCCCTGCCCGGGGAGGCAGCGCCACGGGCGCCGCTCGGCTTCCCAGCCCGGCCACGGCACCGCTCGGCTTCGCCGCCGGATCCGCGGCAGCTCGGAGCATCGCTCCCTGCCCGGGCCCGAGGCTCACCTGCGCCAGGTGCACCAGAGCATCGCCTCTGCCTTGACAACCCAGAGCGAGCAGTGCCCGGCAGGGACTGCAGATCCCCATTGGTGGCAGAGAAAAAAGAGCAAGGAATCTTCCATGGGAGAACCTAGGCAATAGGATGGGGTGTCACTGTCCAATGTGTTCAGATGCACTCACAATGGTACTATTGCTTTTGGCTCAGAACATGGAATAGAAGTGGGCAGACACAAATCAGCAGCTGGTTGCAATATCCAGGGATCAGTTATCAGAAGAAAATGCTACGCAACTGCTGGAATGCTTAATGGATGACTGATTACCCTTTGCCAAGTAATCTGGACTTGTTAGGGGCAGCATACTTATGTCTCAAGAGTTACTCTAGAGATATTCTTAAGAAAATTTTGAAGAAAGGCTCATACACCCACATTTTAATGCAGTTGCTGTGGGTTTCATAAATGAAATCTGCTTTAATGTCTTGATTTTCCTAAAGATTTGTGGGTTTTTTTTTTTCACATGCATGCATGCTAAGTTTGAGAATCTAAGGTAAGGTCTTTTTATAGGGGATATGGAAGAGACAGGTCTTCAGCCAGCAATATGTCAGTGAGAGACAGCTGAGCGATGATTACTGAGAAGAAGAACAGGCCTGCAATAGGGGTGTGAGCTGCATTGCACAGCGCTTGCTGTGGGCCAGAGAGCACAAAGCAGGCTGGCCTGGTGGGCCTGAATATTTCTGCCAAACACTCTGCATCTCACACCTTTGCTCGGGCTCAGTGCAGAAATGCAGGATTGCAGGCGCTTCCTCCCAGAGCTGCGTGAGGCGCTGGCTCCTGCAGATGTGCCCTGCCAAGCTGTCCCTGCCTCACGCTGGCCTCGCTTCCCCTGGCACAAGAGCCGGGCCTGAAGGAGGCTGCCCTGTGCTCCAGCCTGCCGAGCAGCCCAGCTCCCTGCCCCGGTGCCCAGAGTGCTGCACACACTGCTGACCTTTGCCAGGAGTTGCAGGGCAGCCGGCAGAAGAGGAGGAATCCTCAGGCAGCCCAGCGGCCCTCGGCTGCCCTTGGCCTTTCTCTGCTGCTGGGCACACTCCAGAGGGCCAATGCCTCCAGGCTGGGCTGTGTCCAGCATGGCTGCGCTTCCCCTCGGCAGCTGCCAGCTGCCACCTGGGCTCTGAGAGCGGAGGATTCGCCCGCTGCCAGGAACAGGCACCCAGGGCCCGGCTGCTGCCTCTTGCAGCTCCAAGGGCCTCCTTCCAGCCTGCCTCTGCCAGGGCTCAGCCTGCTCCGGCCTCTGCCGGGGCTCTGATGGGGCTCCACCCCAGCCAAGGCCGGGCCCACTCTCACCTCCCAGGCGCTGACAGCTCTGCACCACAGGAGACCTTCCTGAGCACCCTCTCTGATCTTTCTGCTTTCTCACTTGAGCAAGGCTCTCCTGCAGCCAAAGAGATTATTGCATTTCGGGATACAAATCCAAGTGGCAGGAGCCCCAGTGCTCTCCAGTCACAGCTGAAGGCCAGCATCTGCTCAGGGTGTTTGGGCTGCCTCATTCTTCTTTTGGTTTTGCCTTCAAATGCCATTGCCCTTTCTGCCTCAAATAGAAATACCAAAGCTGTCCAAAAACAGACCAGTGGACCAGATTCCAAAGGCAGTGTTCTCTGGAAAGGATGAATGAAGAACATCCTTCTTCCCGACTTTCACACCATGCCAAAGACACCGTGTAACTTTCCACCTTTAAGAAACAACAGACAATTCAGAAGAAATTCTTGAGCGTATTTAAAGAGTGAGTAGGAAGGGAATCTTCAAGGTGAGTTGTGGTTTCAGAAACTGTATTCATTTCCAATCCTACTCTGCAGTCCTATTAGACAATCCTACTCTAACCCTAACCTTAACCCTAATCCTAATCCCAATCCCAATCCTAATCCTAATCCTAATCCTAATCCTAATCCTAATCTACAATCCTGCTCTAAACTGGTTGACGAATGAATGGTCTTGATGTGATTGTCACATTGTTGTCTCTCTCCTCTTCTTCACTGAAACAATCAGTGGCACCAGGCTGGACGCAGGCTCAGCAAATGTTACAAATGGATGCTGCCAAAAGGGAAAAAAACCAAATCAACAAAAAATAATGGACCATGACTTTCCAAGCTCAGTGCTTCACAGGATTCCTCTGGCTTATAGAAGGATGCAGGAAGAGGACCAATGGGACCATCTACACCTCCATCTTTATGTGCCGGACTTTGCCATCTCCGGGAAATGTGGCCCAGAATCCCACTCATCCATTTATCCAGGTGTCTTCATTTTGCTAGGATTTTTGCCCTGCCAGTACTTTAGAAACGGTGCTTTCTGTCCTTGGAGTTTCTTCTTTTCAGGAATCTCTAAAGCCTCACACTGGTCCCTCTCTTTGAAAGACAGGCACTGTGCTGATTCCCACAGGGAGACAGAGCAGTGTCTACCTTTCCATGCCCTGCCCCTCGTGTGCTGGATGGCTCCTTCCTTCCCAGCAGGGCCAGCTCAGTGGCACTGGGCCCTGCAGTTCCCTCTCTGCCACACAACCCGGCAGTAACCCTGGCACAGTTCCCGTCTGCTTGAGCGTGCCAGGCAGCAGATGGGGCTGGGACAAGTCCCTCCCAGCTGTGCCTGTTTGCGTGGCAGAAACCTCTAAGGGTGGGCTGGGGGGCACAAACCAGGGCCCCTCAGAGGCTCACAGTGAGCCCCCCAAGACCCCTCCTGCCCATGGCCAAATCTCTGACCCCTAGGCTAGGACTGGCTTCCTTGGGTTCCTGCACCACCATTTCATGTCTCTGTACCCTGCATTGCTCTACTTCAATTCTTTTGCCATTAGATAAAATTGAACACCCCACCAAATGACAAAAGAGGGCGACCAAACCAGCCAGAGGAGCTCCCTGACTCAGGAAATGCAGAGAGAGGTGGAGTTACTCAGTTTTGTGAAGAACAGGCCCCAGGGAGACTTTATTGCCACTTTCCAAGACTTCAGAGTGGCTTTGAAGAAAGTGGGGGACATCTTTTTTAACAGGGCCACTTACAATAAGATGTGGGTAAATATTTTTAAACACAAATAGGATCTAATCAGAACTTGTTTACTCAGAGCATGGTGCGACCCTGGCACAGGTTGCCCCAAGAGCTTGTAGGTGCCCCATCCCTGCAACCATTCTAGCTCCAGTGGGAAAGGGCTCTGAGCAACCTGATCTCTTTAAAGATGTCCCTGCTCATTGCAGGACACTTGCACCAGAGGACCTTTACAGGGCCCTGCCAGCCCAGCCCAGTCTAGGATTCCTCACCATTTTAATTTGAAGAGCACCAAGAATGGAGGTGAGGAGGAAGGGGGCTCATGTGATGCCTTGGACTTGAGTGGAGGAGGAGCCCATCCCTCCGAGCCTGTTTCACCTGCAGCCCCTTCACATTTTACCTGCAGGAGCTCCCTGGCAGACCAGCGCTGCTCCTCGTCTCTCTGCAGGCAGCAGCTCAGGAAGTCACGCAGGCAAGGCGAGAATCGGTTGGGCTGCTGCAGCTGTGGGGTCCCTACTGTGGCTATCAGTTGTGTAGCCTGGAGAAAAAGGAGACACCAGGCTCTACTTGCTGCTTTCACATCTCTAAGTGCTCTCCCACCTCCCTTAGTTTAACCACTGTTCTTCAGTGGCAGTTTCTGCCCTGGAAGAGACCCAGAGATCATTTTCCTTTACCAACCAAACACCCAAACCCTGATGCAGCCACAGCTTTTCCACCATCCCGCAGATCTTGCCTTGGCAGCTGATTTCATTGGCTGACCTAGTTAGTGGGAACTACATCAGCATAAGCACATTTGCTTCCCTAAGGATTCACACCAGCTTGAGAGGCTTTTTGGAAGAGGGACTGTGCTGTACAAACTAATTTCAAGGCTTAGTACATGAAAGGCATGTCTGCAGTGCTTGTTGGTCCATTAAGCGCACGTGCCCTAGAACAAAACTCATCATACTTTTTGTGCTTTTCTTGAAAACAATGGTCATTGGAAGGAAAGAAAGGGAATCCATCAATTAATCCCCAGGTAGGAAAATCAACATTTGCAATCTCATCTTTACCAGAGACACATTTAGATGCCTGCACAAATGTATTGGGATGAAAATTCCTGCTTGGGCACAAAGGAGCCACCTGCAGCTCTGTCTCTCAGCAGTCTGAAAATTGCAGGTTCCCATTTTGCAGCAAAAGAAAATTTGTCATGGTCAGAAGAAGGAGAGCTGCCATCCCTATGGCCACCCTCTGCTCATTTGGCTGCTCAAGTCAATGTATTAATGGTAGGCCCATGCCAGAAAGAGCCAGGAAACAAAGGGGAGGTTTTGGCAGCCTGTCCGCATCACCAGGCTCTGGCTTGGTGACACAGAGGATGTGCCTTTGGCTAGGACAGAAACACGGTGACTGAGTGTTTCAGCAGCACTGCACAAGAAGCAGAAGAGACTCAGTGGCCTTTACACCCTCATGCCCAGGTTTCAGGCATGTTTCCCAGTGAGAAGAAACCGCTCAGGGAGTTAGGCTCATCTCTAAAGACCACAGTTTTAGAAACTTTGTTGGGTTTGTGTTGCCTTCCTTCCTTTCTGGAAAGATAACAGCAGTTGTCAGATGCTTCTTTTCTGCTCTTAAGGCCATCTCCACAGCCAAAGGACTGGAAGCACTTAAAAGGCAAAGGAAAGTGTTGCCTGAGAATAGAGTTTGTTTGGAGTTTGTTTGCATGTGGTAAGGCTTGAGTTCCCCCACTGCTGAACCAAAACTACAGCAGATGCTGATGTGTTGCAGGCACATTTTTAGGAGGGGTCCTTGGTGGAAGTAGTTCAGGCAGATGGCAATGGGCTTTTGTCCAATGGCACGCAGGACAAGGGACAGGTGAGAAAGAGAGTGGGATCAGTGAGTATTTGCTCCTTACCGTGATGGGACTTTGGTTCCAGTAGGGAGGTTCTTGCTCTATCATTTCAATCCCCACAATTCCAAAAGACCATATGTCCACTTTGGGACCATATGGTTGACCTGTCAGCACTTCGGGCGCCAGCCACCAAGGAGTCCCGACTACCGAGCACCGTCTGCTCTGCTGAGGGCTGAGCTGAGTAGAGAGGCCAAAATCACCTGAGGAGAAAGCAAAACACTGTTTTTATTTGAATTCTGTGCAATTAGGAAAGCAAGCCAAAGAATTCCCCAGTAGAAGTGTTTGAAAATGTGCTGTTGAATCTCCTGGCATTGGCGACTTTTAAACTCCCCCCATTTTTTACACTGTCTCCAGTAGTGTCTTTTGTTGTTTGGAAGCTTTAGACTTGTAACTCCCTCCCTCGGGAAGGGCCACACACAGAGCAAGGCCACTCTTGACTGCTTGTTCCTTCTCCTACCTCTGTGCACGTTGCAACTGTGCCCTCAGCTCACGGCGGGTGTCCCTGTGCTGCCACCAGCACCATTTTTGAGGAGCTGGCTGTCACTCCAAGCAGCCCCACCCCCACATCCCTGGAATGCTGCTCCTGACCAAGAATACACTGACCCAGCTTGACAGAACCATCGGTTTTGAGAAGGATGTTATCACTCTTCACATCTCTATGGATCACATGGTTTGTGTGAAGAAAACACAGTCCTTGCAGGCACTGAGAGAGAAAACAGAAAGAGGAGGGCAAAAATGAGTGATGTGATTTCATCCCATAAGAAAGGCAACAAAGAATCCAAAAGATTCCCTCTCCAGGGGATTGGGCAGTAATGGCAGAACACAGTGCCACTGAGAGGAAGAGCTTGCTGCTCCAACACTTGCAGAGCAGGACCTTTCTGAGGAAAGGCATGTCAGCTTCTGAAAGAGCAACAGCCAGGATGCAAACCAGCCAGGATGACTGCTGCTGCAGTGCATGTGCTCAGAAGCAAAGAGCCTTTTGGCTGCACTCCTGTCCTTGTATGCTGAGGCCTGAGAGAAATGAGTCTCTCTAATTTTTCTTTGCTGATCATTTCAAATCCTGCCACCCGCACCTTTGCTGTCACAGGCAAGGAATGCAGTGAAGACAGACTCCAGGCAAACATTTAGAGAGGCAAGGTGGAGAACAGCAAGTAAAAAGACATGAGCCAGAGCGAGAATACAACAGCAGGAGAGAAGAGTACTGGCACTGAGTACAGGGAGTGCAGGGGCACTGGCAGGCCTTTCACTTGAGATGCTTTTACTTGCCCATAGCATAGCAGCAACACAGAACCAAAGCTTGGCACAGGAAATCACTGCAGGTCTGAGCCCCTGTTTCCCAGACAATCCTGCCCAAGCCCTCGGAAACACAGATGGGATTGCTGACCTCCCGACTGATGGCTGCTGCCTCATCTTCATACAGGGAGGTCGTGCTGAGGATATCGTTCAGGGTGCCTCCGTCCATGTACTCCAGCACCAGCCAGAGTTCCTCACCCACAAGGTAGCTGAAAGAAGGAAACAAGGCCCTGGAGATGAGCATGCATGGCCACGTTGATTTTTGCTTCCAGGTTTCTTATTTCCAGATGCCTTTGTGACAAGGACAGAATCATAGCAATAGATATTCCCTCTTGGCTGTCCATTGTTTGGAAGCTGTGCAGTCTCAAGGAGAAAGGCACAGCTGTGAAAAAGGAGATGTCTTAGATGGCTAACAAGTGAAAAATGCAGTTTAGAAACAGCCCAGATAAAAAACCTGTCAGGCATGGTGTTTCTGGAAAGAAGCACCTAGTCTTCCTGGCATGCCCAGCAATGGCAAAGAGTGGCAACAATCCAAGGGAAATCCATTTTAGGACGGTTCATCAGCACTTCAGAAACTTGAAAAAATCAATCCTAAATAAATGTGGAGGCAGTAAACTTCGAGGCTGATGACTAAGGAAGATACAGCTGATCCAGTTATTGAATAATTTTGGAATAATTTTCAAACTAGGTGTGCCAGGGAAGACTCATGCAGACAGGATGCACTCTCTTCTCATCCATTGGAGATGAGTAGAGAGATAGGAATAAATAAAAATTAACAGTTCTACTTTCTGCCACTGACCAAAGTGGGTTTTTAACCTCTCATGTTTGCTGTATGTAAATGCACACATGGGATAAGACCATAACCACTCACCTGTCTAAATAATTCACAACATTGGGACTCCTGTACCTCTTCATGATTTGGATTTCATTAACGCTTCGTTCCATCCTCCTCGGTCCTTGAATATCTATTTTCTTTATGGCCACCTAAAATGACATTGAAAATCAGTAACTTGAGCAGTTGGTGGCAGGAAAAAACAACGCACATGGAGCAAATGATTTTGCAATGACACAGCTGAGCTGTGCCAAACTGCCTGGTGATTAGGCACTGCAGTAATTAGGAACTGACATTCCAACAGCCCATTTCTCTGCTGCCTTGGGGGCCAGTTACAGGACACGTGGGGCCACTGACATTTTGCCTTGTCCACTTGGTAACAGTTGTGTCTCAACTATCACCCACAGACGTCTGACCACAATCTCTGCTGCTCTTTCTAGGATTCACAAGAAGTAATCCATGCCTTAATATTCTTTGGATACATCTTGGGCTCTGGGCAGGGCTTAGGGCTTTTAGGGCACCTTGCAGATCTCTCCCTATGTGCAGTTGCCAAGTGAGGCACTGCAGGTGGCTAAGGAACTACCAGTAACTTTCCGATGGATTTGCTGGCAGCCAGAATTGAGAATTCAGGACTGTGAAGCTGTAGCCCCAAAGAGCAGGGAGGTGCTCTAAGGCACCACCTTTGTTTTAGCAATGGAGAGCGAGTGAGCGCGTCCTTGTCTGAAAGGAAGCGCTGCCCTGTGTGCCTTCCTTCCGGCAGCTGAGGAGGACAAAGTGCCAAATGTATTTTGCAGGCTGGCACCAGTCTGTGCTTCTTGTGCCTTTTCAGGACAGCTCTAGCCAAAGCTCCAGCCCCAGCTCACACCAGAGGGGAAAGCCCCTCAAGAGCAGCAGAGTCTGCAGGGGCTGTTGATATTTACCTCTCCTCCTGTGGCAGTGTCGAGTGCTTTAAAAACCTCTCCAAAACTCCTAGAAACAAAAGAGAAGCAGAGAAATGAGAAGCCATTTAGATCTTTCAGTGAAAGCCAGCCCACACAGGAGATCTGTGCTGTAAATGCCTAAAACCTGCAGGACACTGGAAGCATGGAGATGTCCTTGACAATGACTTCTGAGAACACTTAGAAATTCTGATCAGCTCTGACAATCTAAGCCCAGTGCCTGAACACATTTGCAGCTTGTCTGACTTCACGCCTGATACCTATTCCACCAGCAAAACACTTGATGCATAGTTATGTAAAATTAGCATTGCTTGGACTCACCCACTGCCAATATTTTCCAGTTCAATGTATTTGATGATGGGATTTTCCATCTTCACCATTCTCCCTGAGGGAAACAAAATGCAAGATGTTCACTTTAAAGCAGAGATCCCACCTTCTCGGAGATACAAAAGGCAGCCCCACTGTCTGGGGCTCTGAGCCCTCCCTTGGTTAGCCAGCTCTGAGCTGGCTAACAACAACAGGAACAGGAACTGGAAACACAAGTAAAGAACAGCACATCCACAGCACAAGTCTGGCTGGCACAGTGACTGATTTCTTGCATCCTTTGAAGTGAGAGACCTCTTGACCGCAGAGGAGTCTCCTCTCAGAGGAGACTGAGACCAGAAGAGAATACCTACCAAGGCAAATAAGTTTGTCATCTAGAAACATTGAGGAGAGCTGGATCTACCAGTGCCTTTGTTTTCTTGGCAAAAAAGACTGCGAGATTTAGAAAAGGTTTCCTACTTGCTAAGATTAAATGCACCTGGACACCCAGAATCAATTGCTCTGAACAGATGTCAAGTTCAGAACAGGAGGAATATTGCCAAGTGTTCCCATCTTTTCCACCTTGCAGCAGTTTGCCATAAGAATGCCTCTGCGTTAGTAAACCAGAGCAGCTCATGCCAGAACCAATTGCGACGGGGCTTTCAGCATCAGGACCCGCACCCGTTATGAGCAGGATGAGCTCAAAGATGCCCTTGCCCGTGCCCTGCGTGAAGAACCACGCCGCTTCTCTTCACCCTGACAGCGCGGATCAGTCGCTCCCATTGCACTCGCCCTCTCGGCACCGCACACGTCCCCATCTTCCCAACTCGGCACGGCGGGCACGGGCACAGAGGACAGCAGTGCTCCTCAGGCACCCCTGTGACACAGAGAGCTGCCCAGAGCAGATGCTGACCCTCTTGTGAGTCCAGGCCGTGCGAGGCAGAAGCCGGCCCAGAGAAGGGGCTGCTGCCTCAGGCAGCTCCGCGCTGCAGAAGCCAGGCAGCAGCGGGACCCTCCCAGCTAAGGGAGGCTCCAGCCTCTGCAGTCCCTCCAGCCCCCAGGGGCAGGGCAGCGACCACAACAAGGCTGGCAAAGCCCAAGCATGAGCACTGACAGACACTGATGGGAAGAAGCCAGAGCCAGCCTGAGCCACATACAAGCTTTTGCCCCCATTCAGGACACAACAGGATGGGCTTTGAGATCAGCCCCACCGAGGTGTGGATCAGTGCCCTTTTTGTCCCAACAGGTGATGGTAGACACAGAATCCACTGGGCTCTCTTCTCAACTCTTCCAGGTCTTATCTGAGAGCACAGCACTGGCAGCTGTTATGGGCTAGAAGCAGATTCATTGGGTTTTGCTGCAGAATCACAAAGGGCTTGATTTGTTCTCCTGGAGACTGATCTCAGCAGGGCTTCTACCAGTGGCTAGAACTCAAGCAGTCACAGCCTTCTGCTGATGCAGGAACAATTCCTGCTTCTGCCTTCAGCAGAGAGGGAAGCCCAGGCAAACTCCAGCCAGTCTAAGCTGCCCTCAGAGGCAGCAGGAACACCCAGAGCTCTCTCTTGCTGCCTTGGAGCAAAGCCAGCACTTCTGTGACACTGAAGTGAGGAGAACCCTTTGGTACAGCTCTGCTGACATGTGCACACAATACACTGTCCCTCAGATAAGAAAGATAGCAGACGTACTGTGTTGCTCCGGGGAGTCACCCGCCATCTCCAGTTGCTGAGCAGCAGCTGGGTCAGCACGGGAGGTGAACCAAGTGCTCAGGCTCCACGTCTTTGGCTTGGGAGCAAAGGCTCCTTGGGACGGCGATGCTGCAGCAGCTTCAGTGTCAGAGTTGGTGTAGATCTGAGAGAAGAAATGAGTTGATGTCAGGAAGGTGTGGCAGAGATTGCCCTGAAATGCAAGAGAGATTGCCATTTGAAATGCAAGCCCTTAGGAAGCTGCTGTCAGCCACATGCAGAGCTCTTCAACTGGATTGCTTTGGATGTCCACTTGTGAAACCAAATGCTCAAAACCAAAGGCTGGTTTTACTCAAGTTCATAGCCACTTTCTTGTTCTAAAGGATGACTGCAGCAACGACCGCTCCACTTCCTCCCAAAGACTCCTTTCCCCCTCCTAGGTCTGCAGATAAATTTGCAGCTCTTCATTCTAATGTTCTACCTCCTGCCATAAAATTCTCTTTTTCTGCACCTTCCTTGGGACGTGCTTATCCTGCAGCATCTCTGGATGGTACAGTTCCTGGGCCTCATGCCAGCTTCGCGGCTCTTGGTTGCCCGTCATTTGCTGGAACTCGCTGCAGGCTGCCAGGTAGGATGGGGAACCTTCCACCTGAAGTCAAACAGAACAAAGCAGTCAGAGACTACAGCTTGTCCCCGTCAGCCAGGAGTCATCGACTGGGAAGAAAGTAAAGGACAGGAGGAGATTCTCAAGGGATACAGACAGCTTGTAGCTCGTATTCCAAATCTATGTGAATGACCATGTTCACCTGCAAAAACACCTCAAGAAACAAGGTCACCTGGAAGAAGCCAGCAGGAGTTCATTGGAATGACTGCTGGCTAAATGGCCAAGGGAGTAATGCCACTGTCTAGAGCATCAGCTGAGATTCAGCAGAGCAGGAAGTGTCCTTGAGAGCAGCTCTGACAGAGGCCTCATCAGGATGGCACTCAGAGGCAACACCCCACCCCCCTGCTACTCTGCACTGCAAAGGCAAGGAGGGCAGAAACCACCCCTTGGGTGACTGCAGTGCCTATTGATATTTCACTCGCTTTTCTAGAGCCTTTTGCTCCTGAAGGAGGCAATTAATTTTCTCTTTGATGATTTTAATTTTTTTGTCTGTCCTCTCCTTCTTTGCCTTGATCCTAGCCTCAGTTTCCTGCAGCTGTGCCAGCACCTGTTTTTCCGTGTTCTGTAAAAAACAACGGAAAGGACTCTCTTTCATGAGGTGAGTGGCTGCCATTCTTTCATTCACCTGTTTTTGTTGACTGTCCCTCTGCAAAGGGAGATTCTTCTCCTCTTGGATGTCTTCATTCCCCCTCTTCACTGCCATGTCACTCTGAGCTTCGGGCAGCTCTGCTTGTGGTTCTACCTGGATGTTCTGTGCACACAAATGCAGAGCAAGTGACTGGGAGCTGCCATATGACTCAGCTTTTCCCTCTTTTAGCCTCAAATCACATTGATTCATCCCCTTTCTTCTGCTTCCCTACCCACATCTGCTTCCACTGTAACCCTCCTGTCCCAGGGCTGTTCTCTGCAGATTCCAAGGCTCTGTGCTTCCAGTGCCTGTGGGATTCCTGGCCTCCTCAGTCCCAAGAGCTGTTGTTTATGCCCTTCTTCCTGCCCTTCCCTCTGTGCCCTGGCCAGTCAGGTTTACCTGGCCTTTCTCCTGTGGCACTTCCACCTGCTGCCCGAGCTGCTCTTCCTGCTCTCGGGCTGGGAAGAGCTCTCCCTGAGTCTGGCATGGTGTCTCTGATGAAGCACTCTGCTCCTGCTCTCTCTCTAGAAGCACCTGCACAGAAAGCAAGAGAAGATGGGTTTCAGCTTCCCATATGACCTTTGTGGGCCAAGACCCAAAGACTGCTGGGCTCACATGTTCCCAAAGCACTGGGCTGCTGCTCTGCTGGGTCATTCTCTGTTCAAGGGGAGGCACAGATTCCAAAGTGGCCCTGGCCCTACAGTCAGGGGCCATCTGGGACTGAAGCTGCAAGAGCCTCTCAGGCAGCTGACAGGGAAGGTGTGGCATTTCTCAAGGGTCTGGTGAGGGCCTCCCTCTGCTTCTACCATGTCCTGTTTGTCTCTCCTGAAGGGATGCATTTAGGTGAGCATTGCATCTTCCACTGCTTTGGAGCAGAGCCAGGAAGATTCAAATAGATAGACAGATAAACAGATCTCACTTTTATAATCTCTCTTTACTGTACTGTGGGATTTACATTCTTTGAACGGAGAGAGATATAGATCTCTCTCCTAGGTTTTTTTTAAGGAAAGGTAGTGAGAAACTTAGAGAAGAAGAGAAAACAATTATTATCTCTACTTGCTCTTCTGGTTGTTTAGTACATGAAGAATGTGTATAGTGATTGTTTACTGAAAGTGATTTGTTAATTACATTTTAGGGATAGTTGTTTAGATTGATTAGGTAATTAGATAAAAGACTGTGTGGAGACAGTCACTAGTTTTTCTTTAGTATCTTTTTAGTATAGTATTTCTTTACTATTGTATTTCTTTACTATAGTTTTACATAGTACTAGTGTAATATAATGTAGCTTAATAAAGCATTTGCTTAAACTTCTACATCACAGAGTCAAAGCATAATTTTTTGCCACTTTGGGGGTCACCCTGAATCAATAATGTCCTTTCTGTCGCTACACACATCAACAGTCAGTAGCAGTGCCCCAATCAGAAGCCATCCTGAACTTGCTCTCCTGTTGCTTCAGTAACCCACACTCTTGGGGAATCTGGAGCATGTGGGTCCTTATGGAATGCAGTCAGACCCAGAGCACTGAACTAGGAACTGCACTCTTTGTGCATCTGTGCTCGGGCAAGTTCTTCTCTTGCACTTGACCACACTGATGGTGCTAAAGTGGCTGGAATCAGAAATGCAGCCCAGCCCCTCCCACCTCCTCTAATCTCTGAGGGCCAGCTGGAATTTAAGCGGATTGATTTTCTGCTCAAGGCCCAAATACAACACACACTGATTCCCTGGGCTGCCAAAAGACACGGCAGCCGTTGACTGGAAAATGATGGGCAAGCCCTACTGGCTGGTCTGGCACCAGAACAGCTCATTCTGCACCAACATCCCTGCCCCAAACTATGTGTTCTTGTGCAAAAATACTGCATTATCCAGAACTGCCTCCTTGAAAACTAAAATTCTAGGAGAATTTCTGCCAGTGCTGTAAAAGTGCAGGAAAGACTGAGACAAAGCTCCCTTGCTCCCTGGAGAAGGAGATATTGCACAAGGGTTAGCTTTCTATCAAAAAAACAAATCAACAAAATATGAAAGTGTTACTCACACCAGTGTCTAAAGCACTTGGATGCAGTGAGGGGATGTCTGGAAGGGAAACAGCCCTTGTGCTGAGCTTTGGATCTATGGATCTAAGGCAGCGATTTATGGAAGTCCGCCTGAAGGTGCCTCATGAGCCCCCCCCATTTTCCAGGCTAAAGCACCCTCAGCACCTCCTCCCTGGCCTTGTGCTGCACCCCCTTGCCCAGCTCCCCTGTCCTTCTGTGCACACACTGCAGCCCCTCCGTGACTTTCTGCTCCCCAGGGCCCACAATTGCACATAGCACTCCAGCTGTGGCCGCAGCGCTGCCCAGCACAGGGCCACGCTCACTGCCCTGCTCCTGCTGCCCCACTGCTGCTGGCACAGCCACCATGCCCTTGGCCTTCTTGGCCCCCTGGCCACACGCTGCCTCATCTTCAGCTGCTCAAGGCCGCCAGCCCATAATCCTTTTGGCCCACACAGCTCCGCAGCCACAAAGGTGCCCATTTCACTTCAGATACTGCAGGCATCATTGCAAGATGGCCTTCCTGTTCTAACACCTCATGTTCCAAGTAGATATTAGCCACTGCCCCTTCTCACCAGCGAGGGCTCCTTGTTGAGGTCCACATGGCCTCTGAGCTCCGGGTGCAGCCTGTCCCCACACTCGCTCAGCAGGTGCCTGGAAACAACCGATAGGGCGCTGGCACCGTGCTTGCTCAAGTGCAAACCCTGCAGGGCCGTGACAGCCTCCGGCCTGCCCTCAGCCACTGCCCTGACAGAGTCTGCTGCTCGCTCCGGGGAGGCTGAGGTGATATCAGCTTTTGCCTGCAGCTCGGCCGGGCCTTCGGTTGTTGTGGCGCTGGTGTTTCTGCGCCCAAGGCCCAGGAACCTCCACAGTATCTGCAACAGAAGGAAGGGCAGGAAGAGAGGGACGTTCCGTGGCCTGCTCCAAGCACGGCGCTGGGCCTAGCAGTGCCAGCAGGCCCAGCCCCGGTGGGGATGGCCACAGGTACCTGCGCTGGTCTGTGGAAGCAGCCGCGAGTGGGGTCCCGCTCTTCTGCCCAATCCTTGCCCGCATCTGGCAAAGAGCAAATGCAGCCAGAGCTGAGGGGCTGCGGGAGAGGCCGGAGAACATGGCCCAGCCCTGCATGGCCCAGGCAGGGACAACCCCCGGGTGCCAAGGGGACAGAGCACGGCCAGCAGGGGCAGCCCCAGCCCCTCTTACATCCTGTCTGTGGGGACATCCATAGGGGCAGGGATGGGATGGGGCCAGGCCGGCCGCAGGCGCCAGCTCTGCGGCCCGGAGCTGCCACTCACCGTCCTGCATTGGCTGCAACTTCTCCGGCTCTGCAGGCTGCTGCGCTGGGGAAGCTGCAGGCCCTTTCTTTTTCTTGCCCCGGAGCACCCTGAAGAGCCTGAGCACTCTGCCTGCCATCTCGTTTTTAGCCTCTAGAGAACTTTGAGCCAGATGCCTGGGAAAAGCTCTGATTGAGAAAGTCCTGCAGTCTGGCCACAAGGCCAGCCGCAAGAGTAGTGCCTTGGAAATGCTGTGGGTCAGTGACCAAAAAGCTGGCTGTGTGGGGCTCCTCACAGCACAGCTCTGGCACGTCCTCTCCTGTCATGTGCACCGAGCACTGTGGCGTTGCTTCGTCACCGCCAGCAGCCACTTCACCATGTGTCACAAAGGGCCCTGTTCCATTCCGTTCCATGGTAACCGTGCTGTGCCTTTTCAGCAAGGGCCCTTGGACACGCTGCCAAGTGCTCTGGGGCTACCCCAACCCTGCCCCAAATGCCTCTGATTGGAACAAATCCATTGCCCCAAGTGTCTAAGACATCCTGGGACACACCAAGCCCAGCCAAGTGCTCAGGGGAGGACTCTCCACGGTGCCAGGCCAGCACAGCCCAGCTCACTGCTGGCTCTGGAGCAGAGCAGCTTCCAGCAAGCACGGGACAAACACATCTTGCCAAGAGTTAAAACTCACCAGATAGGGCAGGTCGCATGAATGTGTGCATCAAGGCCTTTGAATTCACAGCTCCCCAAGACAGCTTTGGGGCACTTGGCTGGACAAACAGGATCCGGCTCAGTCCTGTGCTCAAAGGTGGGCAACAAACCCTGCCGCAGGTGCTTGGCTTGGTCTCTGCAGGCCCAGGCAGATGCCAAAGCTGCTCTTCACATCCTTCCCCTGCCCCTCAGCCAAGTGCGAGGACTGAAGGAAACACAGGAAGTCAAATGGAGACACTTGCACCTGTCTCATTGGGGGCTTCTGGGGAAGCAGTTTCCTTGGCAATCAAGCCCTTCTCTTCCAAGGGCACTTCCCCAAATGTGTACATTTCCTGGGCAACACCAACCCACCCTTAAGTGCGGGGTGCGGAGGTTCATGGGCATCACACCACATAACCAATACGATCCAGTGAAGCTAAATTTATTATTCCTAAAAAGACTCTATTTATTATAACTCTCTACTGTCCACGCGTCTCTATCTAATACATGATTGGTTAATCCAAGCTGTTCACACCTCTAACATAGAATGCTGATTGGATTATCTAAGTTTTCACGCGTCTTGCTGGGGTTGTATGGCCCCCCCATGGCTCACTTTCCCAAGCTTGCTGACAAACTTGCTGAGTCCTGATGACTCTTCTTCTTGCGTCTTCTTCAAGGATATACCGACCCCATTTCTGAATATGTCCATAATTCATTCTTTGTGAACGTGTTCATTATTACAAGCAGGCTGGATTGTGCATTGGCTCAATACGGCCGTTGTCTTTCAAAAACTCCTCCACCTGCAAAATATCTTCAACAGTTCCCTGCTTTTGTTTTTGCACAAGCCAGACTGATTTAAAAGCACAGTCAATTTCTTTTTGCACACAGCGTAGTAAGCAAGGCACGATTAGCAGAACTGAAAAAAGAATGAAATACAAAGCCAATAATATGTAAGATTATTTATTCATTACTTAGCCAAGAATACCTAATACCAAAGCATACTAAGTCCTTGAGCCAGCCTCTTATTTCCCAGGATTTTAGCCACACATCCAAAGAATTCTAAACAACTGTCAGCTTTATCGTGTTCTCCTTAAGCAATGACACTTTCTTTTCCATAGATTCAGAGTGCTCAGAGAGATTCATGCAACCCATCCCTTCAAAATCTTCACACCCATCTCTCTGTGCTAGCAACAAAAACACTATTGCAGCCCTATCCTGTAATACAGCGTGGCGTATGCTACCTACATCAGTGGTAAGCTCATTCAGTATTGCAGATGTAATGTTAATTGGTTTGTCTGTCCAACAAGACAATTGTTTGAATTGTGTAAGGGCCTGTGATGAAGCTACTCCGGGTGTAAGAAGTGATGCCAGTATAACCAAAGGCATATGCTACAATTCTACATTATCCTTACAGTCTGAGCCTAATAGATGCACACTACGTTTTGGACATTGGAATTTGTGCCTGATGTCAAGCATCTGTTGAATGCTAGGGGCAAACAGTGTCAATTTCCCAAAATAGCACAGTCCTTCTCATGCTTTCTCAGGAATCGCAGGCTAAGTTTAATCTCCACAAATGAGAAAAACTCCAGGAGGTGACATCCTTGCAGATTTTGGTTTTAGGGGTACAACCAATTGGGACAGTCTGGCGTGGTATTGTAATACCAGGAAGAAACAGGAGATATCCAAGTGCCATCATCACCGGGTTTTCCTGATTTCTCCCTAATCAGCTCTTTACCCCTGTGGTACTCATAGAACAAACAGTAATTTCCTGGCACTGATGCCAAAATATCTAATTCCTGTGGTCACTGACTTGTAGTATTTAAACCTTGAACGATTGTAAATGCCTGAATTCCTAATGGATTTCTAGGGATGCTTTGTTTTACACACCAAATTTCTGTGATCATCCCATTTTGATTAGTGCGCCAATTTGAACAGGCCTTACTTAAGTTGCCATAAATTTGAGCTCTGGCCCAATTTCCCAATTCTTCCATTGAGTCTAAAGGAATTCCAATGAAACAGGTGCCAAATGGATCTGAAGGTGGAGCTAGTGATAGGCAGAAAGATTCCTGCCTTGTTCTGTTAGCCTATGTAACCCTCATGTTAGATCGCTGCTTTATCTTGTATACCGCCTGCCTTTCCTTAATCACTCCACTAAGCAACATTGTTAATATTTGCCAGACTGGTGCCATTGTCGCCCTTGTGGTCCATCATGCCTGCGCTTTGCCCAAACTGCTTTAGCTTGTTCTCACTCCAAATCTCCCATGTGAGGTGTTTGTGGTATTGCTATTCTTCCTCTACATTCTGTAGCTATTATTTTGCTCTCTAGCACAATTTGATTTACTACAGCAATTAAAGCAAGTTTAAACTGCAATTGCAGTAACAATCTTTGCCTATATATTTCTATCAAAGATACATCTTAGAGAAAACTATGATATCTTCTTTAATTATGCCTTAAAAATTTAGCTAATGCCATTCTCGGGGTACTAGTGTTAAGTGTGTAAGAGCAGTTTTTACATATTATGTTGATAGGCTTAAACTTTTGCTTTTCCCTGGGACCATTAATGAATTATGTTCTTGACAAACTTGTCGCCAAGTTTTTTAGTTACACTTGATACAATCAACCTTAAGCCATGGCTTACATGCACAACTATGCAGATACCAAGCATTTTCTCTCTGATTCACAACTTGTGAGGGAAGTGAAGGTCCACGTGGCTGGAATCCAACGAATGCCTTTATCTGTAAGTAAGCACATAGAACTTCTTCCTCTTCATTTGACTGTAGCTGGTCCTTGCCACACCCCTGTTCCTGGACTTTTGAACATGACCTGAATGCCGTCAGGCAATTCCTCCCTTGGATTATGTGTGAGGGCATGATGCACAAGACTACGTGCATCTTCCCTATCTCCTGTTGTTCTGAGCTAATTAGGCACAAAATTGGCTTTAGCTATTTTTTCCCAGGGGATAACCCTGCAGTTCCCGCTTTTTGTTTTTGCAGCATGTCCTTGAACATCTGATGGGCATGCTCAATAATTGCCTGTCCAGTAGGATTGTGAGAAATACCAGGGTCACGTCAAATACCCCATAAATTACAGAAACCTTTGAATCTTAAGGAACATCAAGCAGGACTATTGTCAGTCTTAATTGCTAAGGGGATACCTAATATGGCAAAGAAATTGAACAAATATTTCTCAACATGACATCTCACCTGTTAAGGGAGTACCCTATAAAACACAAGCATAGGTATCAATGCAAACATGTACAAATTTTTCCTGACCAAATTCTTATACATGAGCTACATCCAGTTGTCATAACTGCGAGGGCTGAGTACCCCTAGGGCTAACACCATGCCTAAACCAATGCCATCTTGTTGACCGGTCAGGACAGGATCACGCAATACTAGAAGCATCAGTAAAGGGAATAGCAAATTGTTTACCTAACATTTTTGCAGATTGATGAAGAAATGCATGGGAAGTTTTGGACTGTCAGCCTGTGCCACTTCCCTGTCACCTCAGTGCCACCATGGCCCTCGGCTACCCCACAGCCCTCAGCCCCAGCAGCAGCTCAGGGTCACGGTCCCTTCAGCGCCACCGCCCCCTCAACCCCCTCAGCCCCCTCTGTCTCACCGTCCTTCAGCAGCTCCTCAGGGGACAGGGCCTGGGGCCAGCGGCAGCTCCCACCGCTCCAGGGACAGCCGGGGCTGGAAGTGCTGCTCCGCCCGGCCCGGCCGCCAGCTCGGACCCAGCACAGGGACAGGGGACACAGGGGGCACTGGGGCAAAAGCAAGAGGTGAAAAAGGCACCCGAGGGGGGAAAGAGGTAAAAATGCAGCCTGGGCTTACACAGCTCAATCTATGCATCTAAACTTCCACATACCTCTTACTAAATTTTATTTATTTTATATATATATAAATAAATAAATAAATATATATATATAAATAAATAAATATATATATATATAAATAAATAAATATATATATATATATATATAAATAAATAAAAGCATATTTCTAGATCTATATCTAAGCATCTAAATTTAAGCATCTAAATGTAGGTGCCTAAATGTAGGCATCTAAATGTAACTCTATTAATGTATAAATGTAGATCTCAAAATCTAGAAATGTAACTAATTCTATCCCATCTAGAACAATAGAGATCAATTTAAGTATATAGATGTATATATATGCACATATAAACACACCTCTGTAAATCTATACATATAACTATATGGATATAGAAAGAGAATTGTAGAAATCTATAAATCTATGTGTACACTAAGGGATTCCACCCATCTGATGCTCACAGGCTCTCCCTCTGGTCCTTCTTCCCATGCAGGGCAGCCCTCCTGACAAGGCAGATCAGCTGGAAGTCTGGGATGCAAAGGGAACACTGGGTCAATATTGGCCTCTCTGCATTATCTGTCCCTTTGGAATTAACTGCCCTTCTATCAAAGGCTGTAAAAGATGAGCCGAAAGGCAAAATCTCACTTGGCAATTTGAAGCCTGCTCTTCAAAGAGCCAGACTCCTTCCAAGAGTTTATAACTTCTGAAGTTTTGAAGTATCCCAATACACTGAAAGCCCTCAGTGTATTGGGATACTTTCGCAGGGCCAAGGGCCCCCATGAGAGCTTGAAACACAGACAGACCCAGCTGCCACAAAGAAGCCCAGCCTGGTTCTTTCTCTGTGCTGACAGAGTCACCTCAGTCCTCACTGAAATGGCTGAAGCTGAAGGTGCTGGCAGCTGAGTTATGAACTAGCACGGCTCCCTGCCATCTACAACCTGCCCTCTGCAGTGAGCCACAGCTCCTCCAAAACAACCACCAGCTCTGGGATGAACAGCTGGGTGACAAATGACCACGTAATATTGGCTTAGGCATTTATGTATTAGCTTATGGATGTTTTTAGTGATTATAGGTATTTAGAAATAGCATCAGTTAGAACTCTTTTAGTTGCTTGTAATATAACAGAATCTATCAGCTTAAGTTTGCACTGCTTTGCTCATAGAAACAGTAGCGTAATGAATATAATATCTATGCATCACTTATGGAAACAATTGTGTGATGAATGTATTGTGTTATAGACTCTAGCAAAACATAACGGGAAAAAAGGCTTGTGTGTAACTAAAATCAGTGTAAGGCTGTCCACTGACCAACCTGTCCAAGTGATAAAATAACCCTGATACAAAGCAGAGCACCAGAGGACAATTAGAGAATATCATGTGAAATTTAGGGAGAACCTACTGAAGCCTTATCAGAGGAGGTGAAACATCAGGAGACACAAGCAGAAATAAAATATGTTGACCTGATGCAAAGGATGTCATGCAGTAAACCTGAGTGCGAAGCAGTCAAAATAAGGAGTTCCCAAAACATGAGAAAATTCCCAAGAATGCTTGAAAAATTCATGAAACACATGAATATACTTGCCTCCCAGCAATGTAACACCATAAAGCTAACACTGTCACTTAGCACCAGGTGTTGTTTGGGTGTTAGCCCTTGTCAGGGTCAGTCCTACTGGACAGATGACCTGATGGTTCGTAGGAATGTTCTCAGAGTGCAAAACACCAACACGGTACAAGGGGGTTTGCAGTGATAATCAAATCAAATGCAGTTTTATTGGAATACCTACAGCAAAAATGTGATAGAGGGATTAAGGGAGAGGAAAAGATAGAGAAAGACAAAGAGAGAGAGAGAGAGAGGGGATATAGCTACCAACGCAGAGACGAAGTCCTTTGGTGCAGTCCAGTCGAGGGTCCGCCTGCTACGCTGGGGAGATCTCAAAGGCTCTAGCTAACTCAGAGGTTTTTATTATGAAAATTGTGAGCGGGGGGGGGAAACAGATACAATAGGGAACAGATGTAACAGGTAGTGCATGTTCTCAGCAGTAAATGAGAGCCATTGTTTTCTTGGTTCAGTGGTCACAACTTGCAGGCAAACATCTCGCTTCGGTCAGCTTGCCTCCCCACACACCTCCCCCGGGCTGGGGGTTTCAGTCCCAGCCATTGGAAGGAGCAGAGGGGCCTTTTCATGTCTCAGTCCTTGATGGAGAGGCTTCTTACATCTCAGTCTGTCTGTCACGGTGGTTGTAAAACAGGTGAGGGTCTTCTGTGGGAGACCACCTGAAACTCAGGAGAAGTCCAGCCAGGCCAACAGCTGGGACAGCTTCCAAAGCTGCTATTGTTGCAAATGGGGCATGGTGCCCTCTTCTTCGCACACAGCAAACACACTTGTGAAAACAATAACTCAACAGTGAGGTTTCAGGTCTCAGGGCCCGTGGCATGTGACTTTTCTCCTTCAGAGCCAGATATAGACAGGGGGGGTCTTCTCTTCAGTGGTCTCCCAAGGACGATCGTGAGGCAGATGAGGGAAAATTAGGACAGACTCTCACAGCCCTGAGCACCACAGTGCTGCAAATATTGTCTTTTTTTATCCTATTAGTATTAAACTTTTGATAATTTTAAGCAGTGAATTCTGTTTCTCACAGCTGTGAAGGAAAGAGCTCCCTAACAGGACTGCAGGCAGCACCAGCTTTGCTCAAGGATGCAGACCCAAAGTGCTCTCTCTCTCCTTTAGTTCTTACTAATTTTAAGGGGTGATTTCAGATTTTCGTTGAGCTCCTGGATTTGTGACTAATGATTTCCTTGGCCTCAGAGCTTCTGCTGCTTGTATTTTTAATGTATCTCACTACAGCTATCAGCAGAGTGCCACTACATGGATTTAATGCTTGGAGACAAAAAGCTCAGATCTCTACACTGACCTTTTGCTGGGCTTTTCCTCTCTTGCTTCAAGAGTCACTCAGGGTTGCCTCCAGAGCACTGACATCCTGCAGCAAACTTATCCCCACGGACATCAGCACAAAACTGGGACACCTGGCTTGGTGACACAACTGCCACAAGGTCAGGTTTATTCCCTGCTCTCTTGCCCCAGCAGAGGACTCAGTGTCAGAGCCTCTGGAGAAGTGTGGAGGGCAGGGCTCAGGCAGGTTGTGCCCGTGCAGGATTTGAACTCAAGGCACCAGGAAGCACCAAGCCTGCAGACAGGAACTCAACCCTTCTCATCTCCCTCACTGCCAGAGGCAGGCTCAGAGCAGCCATCTCACCCCTCTCTAAACCAGTGGGGGCTCTGTCCTTACCAAGCTCCTCGCGGTCCTGGGAATTGTTCCTGCGGCTCTCGGTGCCAGGCAAAGCTCCCTCTGCTGCAGCTCTGTCCACAGGCTCCCCTCCTGAAGACTCAGGGTCAACAATAATATTGCCCTTGAAAGAGAAACAGACAGGCAGAAAACCTTCCACCACTTACAAAAAACACCTGGTCCAACAACTCCATGGCTCACACACTTCATCCCTTCTTCCTAACAACAACTCTGGGACCCAAAGCCCTTCAACAGTCAGAAAAATTGACTTCTCAAACACAGTCCAAAAGCTGTCAGAGCTGACAGTGTTGAACATGGGGGTGACACTGAACACATGGAATGGCTGCTAAGCAGGAGTCCTGCCAGCTCCTGGCAAAGGGATGTGCTCCTTCTTCCACAGCCCTGAGCACAGCAGTCTCATCCAGGCTGCAGCTTGGCAGGGACAGCATGGGAACACACATCTCTTCCCACAGAGATGCCCAAGAGCAAAGGGAAAGAGCTCTGCAACATGGACAGCAAGAGTGGCCAGTTTGCCCAGCTGAGGATTTCCCAGATGGAAACTGGACTGCAGGCAGCAGCTTACTGAGAGGACAAGAAAGCTGCAGCTGCAGCCCAGCCCCAGCCACGGCTCTGGGAGCGCCCACACGCACGGCTGGGCTCACACAGCAGCAGCAGCTGCAGCCCAGCCCTTGCTTTGCCTTGGCCTTCCCACCCAAAAGAGGCACAGCCCACATCTGCTGCTGCAACAGAGGCACCTCTGCATGCCCCTCCCTGCCCGGGACACTGGGCCTTCAGTGCCACTTCTCCAAACACTCTTCTCTTCTTTCCCATCAAACAAAGCCTCTTAGAACCTACAAAGCTTCCACTTCCTCCCCACAAATGCTGCTGCATCAGGGGTTCTTCCCAGCACATAAGCAAAAGATACCGCGGGGTACGGAGGGCAGAGTTCTTGACCCTTGCCACTTCACGTACAAGCTTGCCAAGTGAAAATCATCCCTTATACGCCATATGTCAATACAATCTCCTCCTATTTTCGGTTCGTCACTTTTCTGTCTCCGCCTTCCTCACCACCTTTACCACGCATGCGCCACCACTCGGTTTGGTGGTTGCACAAATCTTTGGGGGGTGTCACTGATGAAGGCCCTATAGTCTTCTTCGTTGTCCTTAATTCACCTTTGGGTTACACATGCGCATCAAGCCAGTACGTAGCCAGTACAGCCAATGTAAGCCAAGACTAACGTATCACTCCATCTACATATCAAGGCAATAAATCCCTTAGAATTAGCATTTGTTGGGACTGAACCAGGTTCTTGCTCATTTTTAGCAACTGTACCTTCAGCTTCTTTCCTGTGGTCCTTGAGAACAGCTGCTGGGAAGGGGGGTGGAGCCCCTCCTCTCCCTCTCTTCTTTGGCATTACAACTTTTAAACTATTTATTATTCTCAAATATTAATTACTCTATCAATATCAATTACTGTTTCAAATTTTATCACCACGAATGATACCTATTTATCACAATAATGGAGCAATGCGCATTGTGTTTTAAGGCTTGCAAGCAGGTATAGTGTTTGAAAGAAGCAAGCAGTGTTTTAACAAAAGCTACGTGTGCTTATAGTGGTTGCACAGAACTACTGTCAATATGCTTTTGCTTTGTGTGAGTGGTCAAAAAACTTTTCAAGTAAGTTGTACCATTAAGTTCATTGCCTCCTGCCAGGGATGTGAGCTGCTGGCATCTTCCCACTGTAACAACCATGTCATGAGACTGATGCTGGAAAACAAACAGCTCGAGGCGCGTTCCTCAGCAGTCCCGTCCGTTTCGTGATTCGTACAGAGACCCGCGGCCAGCAATACTCAGCTGAGGACCAGAAGAGAGCGGAATAGCCCGGGCACTGCAGCTTCACTGCAAGGCATCCGGCAGCCTTGAGGGTACAAAGCGAGCACAGGTCGGAGCTCCTCGTGGCCGGAGCGAGCCCGGAGCAGCTCTCCCAGGCCGCAGCCCCTCCCAGGCCCAGCTCCGGGCGCAGCCGGGGCCGCTCCGCCTGCGCGGGGCCGCTGCCGGGGCGCTGTGGCGGCTCCTCCCGCGGGGCGGAGCTGAGGCGGCCCCGGCGGCCCCGGCCCGGCCCCGCTGCGCTCCGAGCGCGGCCCCGGAGCGGCCCGGCCGAGGCGGCGAGGGACGGGCGGCGAGGGGCCGGGGGCATGGGGCGCTCCGGGAACGGGCGGACATCCCGGCAGAGGGGAGAGAGACGTGGCAGAGGGAGGAGTGAGCGGGAGAGGGGAGAGATGCTGGGAGGAGGGGGAAAATCCCAGGAGAGCGGGACGAGCCCGGGAGTAGGGGAGATCACGGGACGGGGGCGGGGGTGAGATCCGTGGCAAAGGGTGGGTAGCCTTCCAAGAGGGTAGAGGCGGGGAAACAGGAAAGAGCCCTGGGAGAGGGGGGAGATCCTGGGGAGAGGGAGGAGTAATCGGGAGAAGGGCAGATCCAGGGAGACGAATAAAGGCACTGGCTACAGCCCGGGAAAGGAGGGAGCTTGGGACAAGGGGTAGCTTAGGACTGGGGAAAAGCCGAGAGAGGAGGGAGAACCCAGGAGACAGGGGACAACCTGAGAACAGGGAGGAGATCCGGAGTAGAATGGAGAGGGCCTGGGAAAGCGGGGAAAGACATGAGAGAAGAGAGCCCAGTGGGGGGAGCCCAGGAGCTGAGGCTCCTGCAGGCGGACTGGGAACGCGGAGAGCCCGGAATCACGGAGTCCTGCAGGCGGGCCGAGAACGGGCGCGGGTCAGTGCGGTTCGGGAGAGCGCGGCTGCGGGGCTGGCTCCGGAGGCGGAGGCGCGTGGAAAGCGCTGCTCGGCAGCCCCGGCGGCGCTGAGAGCACAGCCCTGCCCGGGGAGGCAGCGCCACGGGCGCCGCTCGGCTTCCCAGCCCGGCCACGGCACCGCTCGGCTTCGCCGCCGGATCCGCGGCAGCTCGGAGCATCGCTCCCTGCCCGGGCCCGAGGCTCACCTGCGCCAGGTGCACCAGAGCATCGCCTCTGCCTTGACAACCCAGAGCGAGCAGTGCCCGGCAGGGACTGCAGATCCCCATTGGTGGCAGAGAAAAAAGAGCAAGGAATCTTCCATGGGAGAACATAGGCAATAGGATGGGGTGTCATTGTCCAATGTGTTCAGATGCACTCAGAATGGTACTATTGCTTTTGGCTCAGAACATGGAATAGAAGTGGGCAGACACAAATCAGCAGCTGGTTGCAATATCCAGGGATCAGTTATCAGAAGAAAATGCTACGCAACTGCTGGAATGCTTAATGGATGACTGATTACCCTTTGCCAAGTAATCTGGACTTGTTAGGGGCAGCATACTTATGTCTCAAAAATTACTCTAGAGATATTCTTAAGAAAATTTTGAAGAAAGGCTCATACACCCACATTTTAATGCAGTTGCTGTGGGTTTCATAAATGAAATCTGCTTTAATGTGTTGATGTTCCTAAAGATATGTGGGGGTTTTTTTTCACACATGCATGCATGCTAAATTTGAGAATCTAAGGTAAGGTCTTTTTATAGGGGATATGGAAGAGACAGGTCTTCAGCCAGCAATATGTCAGTGAGAGACAGCTGAGCGATGATTACTGAGAAGAAGAACAGCCCTGCAATAGAGGTGTGAGCTGCATTGCACAGCGCTTGCTGTGGGCCAGAGAGCACAAAGCAGGCTGGCCTGGTGGGCCTGAATATTTCTGCCAAACACTCTGCATCTCACACCTTTGCTCGGGCTCAGTGCAGAAATGCAGGATTGCAGGCGCTTCCTCCCAGAGCTGCGTGAGGCGCTGGCTCCTGCAGATGTGCCCTGCCAAGCTGTCCCTGCCTCACGCTGGCCTCGCTTCCCCTGGCACAAGAGCCGGGCCTGAAGGAGGCTGCCCTGTGCTCCAGCCTGCCGAGCAGCCCGGCTCCCTGCCCCGGTGCCCAGAGTGCTGCACACACTGCTGACCTTTGCCAGGAGTTGCAGGGCAGCCGGCAGAAGAGGAGGAATCCTCAGGCAGCCCAGCGGCCCTCGGCTGCCCTTGGTCTTTCTCCTCTCCTGGGCACACTCCAGAGGGCCAATGCCTCCAGGCTGGCTGCGCTTCCCCTCGGCAGCTGCCAGCTGCCACCTGGGCTCTGAGAGCGGAGGATTCGCCCGCTGCCAGGAACAGGCACCCAGGGCCCGGCTGCTGCCTCTTGCAGCTCCAAGGGCCTCCTTCCAGCCTGCCTCTGCCAGGGCTCAGCCTGCTCCGGCCTCTGCTGGGGCTCTGCTGAGGCTCCACCCCAGCCAAGGCCGGGCCCACTCTCACCTCCCAGGCGCTGACAGCTCTGCACCACAGGAGACCTTCCCGAACACCCTCTCTAATCTTTCTGCTTTCTCACTTGAGCAAGGCTCTCCTCCAACCAAAGAGATTATTGCATTTCGGGATACAAATCCAAGTGGTAGGAGCCCCAATGTTCTCCAGTCACAGCTGAAGGCCAGCATTTGCTCAGAGTGTTGGGCTGCCTCATTCTTCTTTTGGTTTTGCCTTCAAATGCCATTGCCCTTTCTGCCTCAAATAGAAATACCAAAGCTGTCCAAAAACAGACCAGTGGACCAGATTCCAAAGTCAGTGTGCTCTGGAGAGGATGAATGAAGAACATCCTTCTTCCCCACTTTCACACCATGCCAAAGACACCGTGTCACTTTCCACCTTTAAGAAACAACAGACAATTCAGAAGCAATTCTTGAGCGTATTCGCAGAGTGAGAAGGAAGGGAATCTTCAAGGTGAGTTGTGGTTTCAGAAATTGTATTCATTTCCAATCCTACTCTGCAGTCCTATTAGACAATCCTACTCTAACCCTAACCTTAACCTTAATCCTAATCCCAATCCCAATCCTAATCCTAATCCTAATCCTAATCCTAATCCTAATCTACAATCCTGCTGTAAACTGGTTGACGAATAAATGGTCTTGATGTGATTGTCACATTGTTGTCTCTCTCCTCTTCTTCACTGAAACAATCAGTGGCACCAGGCTGGACGCAGGCTCAGCAAATGTTACAAATGGATGCTGCCAAAAGGGAAAAAAACCAAATCAACAAAAAATAATGGACCATGACTTTCCAAGCTCAGTGCTTCACAGGATTCCTCTGGCCTATAGAAGGATGCAGGAAGAGGATCAATGGGACCATCTACACCTCCATCTTTATGTGCCGGACTTTGCCATCTCCGGGAAATGTGGCCCAGAATCCCACTCATCCATTTATCCAGGTGTCTTCATTTTGCTAGGATTTTTGCCCTGCCAGTACTTTAGAAACGGTGCTTTCTGTCCTTGGAGTTTCTTCTTTTCAGGAATCTCTAAAGCCTCACACTGGTCCCTCTCTTTGAAAGACAGGCACTGTGCTGATTCCCACAGGGAGACAGAGCAGTGTCTACCTTTCCATGCCCTGCCCCTCGTGTGCTGGATGGCTCCTTCCTTCCCAGCAGGGCCAGCTCAGTGGCACTGGGCCCTGCAGTTCCCTCTCTGCCACACAACCCGGCAGTAACCCTGGCACAGTTCCCGTCTGCTTGAGCGTGCCAGGCAGCAGATGGGGCTGGGACAAGTCCCTCCCAGCTGTCCCTGTTTGCGTGGCAGAAACCTCTAAGGGTGGGCTGGGGGGCACAAACCAGGGCCCCTCAGAGGCTCACAGTGAGCCCCCCAAGACCCCTCCTGCCCACGGCCAAATCTCTTACCCCTAGGCTAGGACTGGCTTCCTTGGGTTCCTGCACCACCATTTCATGTCTCTGTACCCTGCATTGCTCTACTTCAATTCTTTTGCCATTAGATAAAATTGGACACCCCACCAAATGACAAAAGAGGGCGACCAAACCAGCCAGAGGAGCTCCCTGACTCAGGAAATGCAGAGAGAGGTGGAGTTACTCAGTTTTGTGAAGAACAGGCCCCAGGGAGACTTTATTGCCACTTTCCAAGACTTCAGAGTGGCTTTGAAGAAAGTGGGGGACATCTTTTTTAACAGGGCCACTTACAATAAGATGTGGGTAAATATTTTTAAACACAAATAGGATCTAATCAGAACTTGTTTACTCAGAGCATGGTGCGACCCTGGCACAGGTTGCCCCAAGAGCTTGTAGGTGCCCCATCCCTGCAAGCATTCCGGTTCCAGTGGGAAAGGGCTCTGAGCAACCTGATCTCTTTAAAGATGTCCCTGCTCATTGCAGGACACTTGCACCAGAGGACCTTTACAGGGCCCTGCCAGCCCAGTCCAGTGTAGGATTCCTCACCATTTTAATTTGAAGAGCACCAAGAATGGAGGTGAGGAGGAAGGGGGCTCATGTGATGCCTTGGACTTGAGTGGAGGAGGAGCCCATCCCTCCGAGCCTGTTTCACCTGCAGCCCCTTCACATTTTACCTGCAGGAGCTCCCTGGCAGACCAGCGCTGCTCCTCGTCTGTCTGCAGGCAGCAGCTCAGGAAGTCACGCAGGCAAGGCGAGAATCGGTTGGGCTGCTGCAGCTGTGGGGTCCCTACTGTGGCTATCAGTTGTGTAGCCTGGAGAAAAAGGAGACACCAGGCTCCACTTGCTGCTTTCACATCTCTAAGTGCTCTCCCACCTCCCTTAGTTTAACCTCTGTTCTTCAGTGGCAGTTTCTGCCCTGGAAGAGACCCAGAGATCATTTTCCTTTACCAAACAAACACCCAAACCCTGATGCAGCCACAGCTTTTCCACCATCCCGCAGATCTTGCCTTGGCAGCTGATTTCATTGGCTGACCTAGTTAGTGGGAACTACATCAGCAAAAGCACATTTGCTTCCCTAAGGATTCACACCAGCTTGAGAGGCTTTTTGGAAGAGGGACTGTGCTATACAAACTAATTTCAAGGTTTAGTACATGAAAGGCATGTCTGCAGTGCTTATTGGTCCTTAAGCGCACATGCCCTAGAACAAAACTCATCAGACTTTTTGTGCTTTTCTTGAAAACAATGGTCATTGGAAGGAAAGAAAGGGAATCCATCAATTAATCCCCAGGTAAAAAAATCAACATTTGCAATCTCATCTTCAACAGAGACACATTTAGATGCCTGCACAAATGTATTGGGATGAAAATTCCTGCTTGGGCACAAAGGAGCCACCTGCAGCTCTGTCTCTCAGCAGTCTGAAAATTGCAGGTTCCCATTTTGCAGCAAAAGAAAAATTGTCATGGTCAGAAGAAGGAGAGGTGCCATCCCTATGGCCACCCTCTGCTCACTTGGCTGCTGAAGTCAATGCATTAATGGTAGGCCCATGCCAGAAAGAGCCAGGAAACAAAGGGGAGGCTTTGGCAGCCTGTCCGCATCACCAGGCTCTGGCTTGGTGACACAGAGGATGTGCCTTTGGCTAGGAGAGAAACACGGTGACTGAGTGTTTCAGCAGCACTGTACAAGAAGCAGAAGAGACTCAGTGGTCTTCACACCCTCATGCCCAGGTTTCAGGCATGTTTCCCAGTGAGAAGAAACTGTACAGGGAGTTAGGCTCATCTCTAAAGACCACAGTTTTAGAAACTTTGTTGGGTTTGTGTTGCCTTCCTTCATTTCTGGAAAGATAACAGCAGTTGTCAGATGTTTCTTTTCTGCTCTTAAGGCCATCTCCACAGCCAAAGGACTGGAAGCACTTAAAAGGCAAAGGAAAGTGTTGCCTGAGAATAGAGTTTGTTTGGAGTTTGTTTGCATGTGGTAAGGCTTGAGTTCCCCCACTGCTGCAACCACAACTACAGCAGATGCTGATGTGTTGCAGGCACATTTTTAGGAGGGGTCCTTGGTGGAAGCAGTTCAGGCAGATGGCAATGGGCTTTTGTCCAATGGCACGCAGGACAAGGGACAGGTGAGAAAGAGAGTGGGATCAGTGAGTATTTGCTCCTTACCGTGATGGGACTTTGGTTCCAGTAGGGAGGTTCTTGCTCTATCATTTCAATCCCCACAATTCCAAAAGACCATATGTCCACTTTGGGACCATATGGTTGACCTGTCAGCACTTCGGGCGCCAGCCACCAAGGAGTCCCGACTACCGAGCACCGTCTGCTCTGCTGAGGGCTGAGCTGAGTAGAGAGGCCAAAATCACCTGAGGAGAAAGCAAAACACTGTTTTTATTTGAATTCTGTGCAATTAGGAAAGCAAGCCAAAGAATTCCCCAGTAGAAGTGTTTGAAAATGTGCTGTTGAATCTCCTGGCATTGGCGACTTTTAAACTCCCCCCATTTTTTACACTGTCTCCAGTAGTGTCTTTTGTTCTTTGGAAGCTTTAGACTTGTAACTCCCTCCCTCGAGAAGGGACACACACAGAGCAAGGCCACTGTTGACTGCTTGTTCCTTCTCCTTCCTCTGTGCACGTTGCAACTGTGCCCTCAGCTCACAGCGGGTGTCCCTGTGCTGCCACCAGCACCATTTTTGGGGAGCTGGCTGTCACTCAAAGCAGCCCCACCCCCACATCCCTGGAATGCTGCTCCTGACCAAGAATACACTGACCCAGCTTGACAGAACCATTGGTTTTGAGAAGTATGTTATCACTCTTCACATCTCTATGGATCACATGGTTTGTGTGAAGAAAACACAGTCCTTGCAGGCACTGAGAGAGAAAACAGAAAGAGGAGGGCAAAAATGTGTGATGTGATTTCATCCCATAAGAAAGGCAACAAAGAATCCAAAAGATTCCCTCTCCAGGGGAATGGGCAGTAATGGCAGAACACAGTGCCACTGAGAGGAAGTGCTTGCTGCTCCAACACTTGCAGAGCAGGACCTTTCTGAGGAAAGGCATGTCAGCTTCTGAAAGAGCAACAGCCAGGATGCAAACCAGCCAGGATGACTGCTGCTGCAGTGCATGTGCTCAGAAGCAAAGAGCCTTTTGGCTGCACTCCTGTCCTTGTATGCTGAGGCCTGAGAGAAATGAGTCTCTCTCTTTTTTCTTTGCTGATCATTTCAAATCCTGCCACCAGCACCTTTGCTGTCACAGGCAAGGAATGCAGTGAAGACAGACTCCAGGCAAACATTTAGAGAGGCAAGGTGGAGAACAGCAAGTAAAAAGACATGAGCCAGAGCGAGAATACAACAGCAGGAGAGAAGAGTACTGGCACTGAGTACAGGGAGTGCAGGGGCACTGGCAGGCCTTTCACTTGAGATGCTTTTACTTGCCCATAGCATAGCAGCAACACAGAACCAAAGCTTGGCACAGGAAATCACTGCAGGTCTGAGCCCCTGTTTCCCAGACAATCCTGCCCAAGCCCTCAGAAACACAGATGGGATTGCTGACCTCCCGACTGATGGCTGCTGCCTCATCTTCATACAGGGAGGTCGTGCTGAGGATATCGTTCAGGGTGCCTCCGTCCATGTACTCCAGCACCAGCCAGAGTTCCTCACCCACAAGGTAGCTGAAAGAAGGAAACAAGGGCGTGGAGATGAGCATGCATGGCTCTGTTGATTTTTGCTTCCAGGTTTCTTATTTCCAGATGCCTTTGTGACAAGGACAGAATCATAGCAATAGATATTCCCTCTTGGCTGTCCATTGTTTGGAAGCTGTGCAGTCTCAAGGAGAAAGGCACAGCTGTGAAAAAGGAGATGTCTTAGATGGCTAACAAGTGAAAAATGCAGTTTAGAAACAGCCCAGATAAAAAACCTGTCAGGCATGGTGTTTCTGGAAAGAAGCACCTAGTCTTCCTGGCATGCCCAGCAATGGCAAAGAGTGGCAACAATCCAAGGGAAATCCATTTTAGGACGGTTCATCAGCACTTCAGAAACTTGAAAAAATCAATCCTAAATAAATGTGGAGGCAGTAAACTTCGAGGCTGATGACTAAGGAAGATACAGCTGATCCAGGTTTTGAATAATTTTGGAATAATTTTCAAACTAGGTGTGCCAGGGAAGACTCATGCAGACAGGATGCACTCTCTTCTCATCCATTGGAGATGAGTAGAGAGATAGGAATAAATAAAAATTAACAGTTCTACTTTCTGCCACTGACCAAAGTGGGTTTTTAACCTCTCATGTTTGCTGTATGTAAATGCACACATGGGATAAGACCATAACCACTCACCTGTCTAAATAATTCACAACATTGGGACTCCTGTACCTCTTCATGATTTGGATTTCATTAACGCTTCGTTCCATCCTCCTCGGTCCTTGAATATCTATTTTCTTTATGGCCACCTAAAATGACATTGAAAATCAGTAACTTGAACAGTTGGTGGCAGGAAAAAACAACGCACATGGAGCAAATGATTTTGCAATGACACAGCTGAGCTGTGCCAAACTGCCTAGTGATTAGGCACTGCAGTAATTAGGAACTGACATTCCAACAGCCCATTTCTCTGCTGCCTTGGGGGCCAGTTACAGGACACGTGGGGCCACTGACATTTTGCCTTGTCCACTTGGTAACAGTTGTGTCTCAACTATCACCCACAGACGTCTGACCACCATCTCTGCTGCTCTTTCTAGGATTCACAAGAAGTAATCCATGCCTTAATATTCTTTGGATACATCTTGGGCTATGGGCAGGGCTTAGGGCTTTTAGGGCACCTTGCAGATCTCTCCCTATGTGCACTTGCCAAGTGCAGCACTGCAGGTGGCTAAGGAACTACCAGTAACTTTCCGATGGATTTGCTGGCAGCCAGAATCGAGAATTCAGGACTGTGAAGCTGTAGCCCCAAAGAGCAGGGAGGTGCTCTAAGGCACCACCTTTGTTTTAGCAATGGAGAGCGAGTGAGCGCGTCCTTGTCTGAAAGGAAGCGCTGCCCTGCGTGCCTTCCTTCCGGCAGCTGAGGAGGACAAAGTGCCAAATGTATTTTGCAGGCTGGCACCAGTCTGTGCTTCTTGTGCCTTTTCAGCATGGCTCTAGCCAAAGCTCCAGCCCCAGCTCACACCAGAGGGGAAAGCCCCTCAAGAGCAGCAGAGTCTGCAGGGGCTGTTGATATTTACCTCTCCTCCTGTGGCAGTGTCGAGTGCTTTAAAAACCTCTCCAAAACTCCTAGAAACAAAAGAGAAGCAGAGAAAGGAGAAGCCATTTAGATCTTGCAGTGAAAGCCAGCCCACACAGGAGATCTGTGCTGTAAATGCCTAAAACCTGCAGGACACTGGAAGCATGGAGACGTCCTTGACAATGACTTCTGAGAACACTTAGAAATTCTGATCAGCTCTGACAATCTAAGCCCAGTGCCTGAACACATTTGCAGCTTGTCTGACTTCACGCCTGATACCTATTCCACCAGCAAAACACTTGATGCATAGTTATGTAAAATTAGCATTGCTTGGACTCACCCACTGCCAATATTTTCCAGTTCAATGTATTTGATGATAGGATTTTCCATCTTCACCATTCTCCCTGAGGGAAACAAAATGCAAGATGTTCACTTTAAAGCAGAGATCCCACCTTCTCGGAGATACAAAAGGCAGCCCCACTGTCTGGGGCTCTGAGCCCTCCCTTGGTTAGCCAGCTCTGAGCTGGCTAACAACAACAGGAACAGGAACTGGAAACACAAGTAAAGAACAGCACATCCACAGCACAAGTCTGGCTGGCACAGTGACTGATTTCTTGCATCCTTTGAAGTGAGAGACCTCTTGACCGCAGAGGAGTCTCCTCTCAGAGGAGACTGAGACCAGAAGAGAATACCTACCAAGGCAAATAAGTTTGTCATCTAGAAACATTGAGGAGAGCTGGATCTACCAGTGCCTTTGTTTTCTTGGCAAAAAAGACTGCGAGATTTAGAAAAGGTTTCCTACTTGCTAAGATTAAATGCACCTGGACACCCAGAATCAATTGCTCTGAACAGATGTCAAGTTCAGAACAGGAGGAATATTGCCAAGTGTTCCCATCTTTTCCACCTTGCAGCAGTTTGCCATAAGAATGCCTCTGCGTTAGTAAACCAGAGCAGCTCATGCCAGAACCAATTGCGACGGGGCTTTCAGCATCAGGACCCGCACCCGTTATGAGCAGGATGAGCTCAAAGATGCCCTTGCCCGTGCCCTGCGTGAAGAACCACGCCGCTTCTCTTCACCCTGACAGCGCGGATCAGTCGCTCCCATTGCACTCGCCCTCTCGGCACCGCACACGTCCCCATCTTCCCAACTCGGCACGGCGGGCACGGGCACAGAGGACAGCAGTGCTCCTCAGGCACCCCTGTGACACAGAGAGCTGCCCAGAGCAGATGCTGACCCTCTTGTGAGTCCAGGCCGTGCGAGGCAGAAGCCGGCCCAGAGAAGGGGCTGCAGCCTCAGGCAGCTCCGCGCTGCAGCAGCCGGGCAGCAGCGGGACCCTCCCAGCTAAGGGAGGCTCCAGCCTCTGCAGTCCCTCCAGCCCCCAGGGGCAGGGCAGCGACCACAACAAGGCTGGCAAAGCCCAAGCATGAGCACTGACAGGCACTGATGGGAAGAAGCCAGAGCCAGCCTGAGCCCCGTACAAGCTTTTGCCCCCATTCAGGGCACAACAGGATGGGCTTTGAGATCAGCCCCACCGAGGTGTGGATCAGTGCCCTTTTTGTCCCAACAGGTGATGGTAGACACAGAATCCACTGGGCTCTCTTCTCAACTCTTCCAGGTCTTATCTGAGAGCACAGCACTGGCAGCTGTTATGGGCTAGAAGCAGATTCATTGGGTTTTGCTGCAGAATCACAAAGGGCTTGATTTGTTCTCCTGGAGATTGATCTCAGCAGGGCTTCTACCAGTGGCTAGAGCTAAGGCAGTCACAGCCATCTGCTGATGCAGGAACAATTCCTGCTTCTGCCTTCGGCAGAGAGGGAAGCCTAGGCAAACTCCAGCCAGTCTAAGCTGCCCTCAGAGGCAGCAGGAACACCCAGAGCTCTCTCTTGCTGCCTTGGAGCAAAGCCAGCACTTCTGTGACACTGAAGTGAGGAGAACCCTTTGGTACAGCTCTGCTGACATGTGCACACAATACACTGTCCCTCAGATAAGAAAGATAGCAGCCGTACTGTGTTGCTCCAGGGAGTCACCTGCCATCTCCAGTTGCTGAGCAGCAGCTGGGTCAGCACGGGAGGTGAACCAAGTGCTCAGGCTCCACGTCTTCGGCTGGGGAGCAAAGGCTCCTTGGGACGGCTCTGCTGCAGCAGCTTCAGTGTCAGAGTTGGTGTAGATCTGAGAGAAGAAATGAGTTGATGTCAGGAAGGTGTGGCAGAGATTGCCCTGAAATGCAAGAGAGATTGCCATTTGAAATGCAAGCCCTTAGGAAGCTGCTGTCAGCCACATGCAGAGCTCTTCAACTGGATTGCTTTGGATGTCCACTTGTGAAACCAAATGCTCAAAACCAAAGGCTGGTTTTACTCAAGTTCATAGCCACTTTCTTGTTCTAAAGGATGACTGCAGCAACGACCGCTCCACTTCCTCCCAAAGACTCCTTTCCCCCTCCTAGGTCTGCAGATAAATTTGCAGCTCTTCATTCTAATGTTCTACCTCCTGCCATAAAATTCTCTTTTTCTGCACCTTCCTTGGGACGTGCTTATCCTGCAGCATCTCTGGATGGTACAGTTCCTGGGCCTCATGCCAGCTTCGGGGCTCTTGGTTGCCCGTCATTTGCTGGAACTCGCTGCAGGCTGCCAGGTAGGATGGGGAACCTTCCACCTGAAGTCAAACAGAACAAAGCAGTCAGAGACTACAGCTTGTCCCCGTCAGCCAGGAGTCATCGACTGGGAAGAAAGTAAAGGACAGGAGGAGATTCTCAAGGGATACAGACAGCTTGTAGCTTATATTCCAAATCTATGTGAGTGACCATGTTCACCTGCAAAAACACCTGAAGAAACAAGGTCACCTGGAAGAAGCCAGCAGGAGTTCATTGGGATGACTGCTGGCTAAATGGCCAAGGGAGTAATGCCACTGTCTAGAGCATCAGCTGAGATTCAGCAGAGCAGGAAGTGTCCTTGAGAGCAGCTCTGACAGAGGCCTCATCAGGATGGCACTCAGAGGCAACACCCCACCCCCCTGCTACTCTGCACTGCAAAGGCAAGGAGGGCAGAAACCACCCCTTGGGTGACTGCAGTGCCTATTGATATTTCACTCGCTTTTCTAGAGCCTTTTGCTCCTGAAGGAGGCAATTAATTTTCTCTTTGATGATTTTAATTTTTTTGTCTGTCCTCTCCTTCTTTGCCTTGATCCTAGCCTCAGTTTCCTGCAGCTGTGCCAGCACCTGTTTTTCCGTGTTCTGTAAAAAACAACGGAAAGGACTCTCTTTCATGAGTGGAGTGGCTGCCATTCTTTCATTCACCTGTTTTTTTTGACTGTCCCTCTGCATAGGGAGATTCTTCTCCTCTTGGATGTCTTCATTCCCCCTCTTCACTGCCATGTCACTCTGAGCTTCGGGCAGCTCTGCTTGTGGTTCTACCTGGATGTTCTGTGCACACAAATGCAGAGCAAGTGACTGGGAGCTGCCATCAGACTCAGCTTTTCCCTCTTTTAGCCTCAAATCACATTGATTCATCCCCTTTCTTCTGCTTCCCTACCCACATCTGCTTCCACTGTAACCCTCCTGTCCCAGGGCTGTTCTCTGCAGATTCCAAGGCTCTGTGCTTCCAGTGCCTGTGGGATTCCTGGCCTCCTCAGTCCCAAGAGCTGTTGTTTATGCCCTTCTTCCTGCCCTTCCCTCTGTGCCCTGGCCAGTCAGGTTTACCTGGCCTTTCTCCTGTGGCACTTCCACCTGCTGCCCGAGCTGCTCTTCCTGCTCTCGGGCTGGGAAGAGCTCTCCCTGAGTCTGGCATGGTGTCTCTGATGAAGCACTCTGCTCCTGCTCTCTCTCTAGAAGCACCTGCACAGAAAGCAAGAGAAGATGGGTTTCAGCTTCCCAAATGACCTTTGTGGGCCAAGACCCAAAGACTGCTGGGCTCACACGTTCCCAAAGCACTGGGCTGCTGCTCTGCTGGGTCATTCTCTGTTTGAGGGGAGGCACAGATTCCAAAGTGACCCTGGCCCTACAATCAGGGGCCATCTGGGACTGAAGCTGCAAGAGCCTCTCAGGCAGCTGACAGGGAAGGTGTGGCATTTCTCAAGGGTCTGGTGAGGGCCTCCCTCTGCTTCTACCATGTCCTGTTTGTCTCTCCTGAAGGGATGCATTTAGGTGAGCATTGCATCTTCCACTGCTTTGGAGCAGAGCCAGGAAGATTCAAATAGATAGACAGATAAACAGATCTCACTTTTATAATCTCTCTTTACTGTACTGTGGGATTTACATTCTTTGAACAGAGAGAGATATAGATCTCTCTCCTAGGTTTTTTTTAAGGAAAGGTAGTGAGAAACTTAGAGAAGAAGAGAAAACAATTATTATCTCTACTTGCTCTTCTGGTTGTTTAGTACATGAAGAATGTGTATAGTGATTGTTTACTGAAAGTGATTTGTTAATTACATTTTAGGGATAGTTGTTTAGATTGATTAGGTAATTAGATAAAAGACTGTGTGGAGACAGTCACTAGTTTTTCTTTAGTATCTTTTTAGTATAGTATTTCTTTACTATTGTATTTCTTTACTATAGTTTTACATAGTACTAGTGTAATATAATGTAGCTTAATAAAGCATTTGCTTAAACTTCTACATCACAGAGTCAAAGCATAATTTTTTGCCACGTTGGGGGTCACCCTGAATCAATAATGTCCTTTCTGTCGCTACACACATCAACAGTCGGTAGCAGTGCCCCAATCAGAAGCCATCCTGAACTTGCTCTCCTGTTGCTTCAGTAACCCACACTCTTGGGGAATCTGGAGCATGTGGGTCCTTATGGAATGCAGTCAGACCCAGAGCACTGAACTAGGAACTGCACTCTTTGTGCATCTGTGCTCGGGCAAGTTCTTCTCTTGCACTTGACCACACTGATGGTGCTAAAGTGGCTGGAATCAGAAATGCAGCCCAGCCCCTCCCACCTCCTCTAATCTCTGATGGCCAGCTGGAATTTAAGCGGATTGATTTTCTGCTCAAGGCCCAAATACAACACACACTGATTCCCTGGGCTGCCAAAAGACACGGCAGCCGTTGACTGGAAAATGATGGGCAAGCCCTACTGGCTGGTCTGGCACCAGAACAGCTCATTCTGCACCAACATCCCTGCCCCAAACTATGTGTTCTTGTGCAAAAATACTGCATTATCCAGAACTGCCTCCTTGAAAACTAAAATTCTAGGAGAATTTCTGCCAGTGCTGTAAAAGTGCAGGAAAGACTGAGACTTGCTCCCTGGAGAAGGAGATATTGCACAAGGGTTCTCTTTCTATCAAAAAAACAAATCAACAAAATATGAAAGTGTTACTCACACCAGTGTCTAAAGCACTTGGATGCAGTGAGGGGATGTCTGGAAGGGAAACAGCCCTTGTGCTGAGCTTTGGATCTATGGATCTAAGGCAGCGATTTATGGAAGTCCGCCTGAAGGTGCCTCATGAGCCCCCCCCATTTTCCAGGCTAAAGCACCCTCAGCACCTCCTCCCTGGCCTTGTGCTGCACCCCCTTGCCCAGCTCCCCTGTCCTTCTGTGCACACACTGCAGCCCCTCCATGACTTTCTGCTCCCCAGGGCCCACAAGTGCACATAGCACTCCAGCTGTGGCCGCAGCGCTGCCCAGCACAGGGCCACGCTCACTGCCCTGCTCCTGCAGCCCCACTGCTGCTGGCACAGCCACCATGCCCTTGGCCTTCTTGGCCCCCTGGCCACACGCTGCCTCATCTTCAGCTGCTCAAGGCCGCCAGCCCATAATCCTTTTGGCCCACACAGCTCCGCAGCCACAAAGGTGCCCATTTCACTTCAGATACTGCAGGCATCATTGCAAGATGGCCTTCCTGTTCTAACACCTCATGTTCCAAGTAGATATTAGCCACTGCCCCTTCTCACCAGCGAGGGCTCCTTGTTGAGGTCCACATGGCCTCTGAGCTCCGGGTGCAGCCTGTCCCCATACTCGCTCAGCAGGTGCCTGGAAACAACCGATAGGGCGCTGGCACCGTGCTTGCTCAAGTGCAAACCCTGCAGGGCCGTGACAGCCTCCGGCCTGCCCTCAGCCACTGCCCTGACAGAGTCTGCTGCTCGCTCCGGGGAGGCTGAGGTGATATCAGCTTTTGCCTGCAGCTCGGCCGGGCCTTCGGTTGTTGTGGCGCTGGTGTTTCTGCGCCCAAGGCCCAGGAACCTCCACAGTATCTGCAACAGAAGGAAGGGCAGGAAGAGAGGGACGTTCCGTGGCCTGCTCCAAGCACGGCGCTGGGCCTAGCAGTGCCAGCAGGCCCAGCCCCGGTGGGGATGGCCACAGGTACCTGCGCTGGTCTGTGGAAGCAGCCGCGAGTGGGGTCCCGCTCTTCTGCCCAATCCTTGCCCGCATCTGGCAAAGAGCAAATGCAGCCAGAGCTGAGGGGCTGCGGGAGAGGCCGGAGAACATGGCCCAGCCCTGCATGGCCCAGGCAGGGACAACCCCCGGGTGCCAAGGGGACAGAGCACGGCCAGCAGGGGCAGCCCCAGCCCCTCTTACATCCTGTCTGTGGGGACATCCATAGGGGCAGGGATGGGATGGGGCCAGGCCGGCCGCAGGCGCCAGCTCTGCGGCCCGGAGCTGCCACTCACCGTCCTGCATTGGCTGCAACTTCTCCGGCTCTGCAGGCTGCTGCGCTGGGGAGGCTGCAGGCCCTTTCTTTTTCTTGCCCCGGAGCACCCTGAAGAGCCTGAGCACTCTGCCTGCCATCTCGTTTTTAGCCTCTAGAGAACTTTGAGCCAGATGCCTGGGAAAAGCTCTGATTGAGAAAGTCCTGCAGTCTGGCCACAAGGCCAGCCGCAAGAGTAGTGCCTGGGAAATGCTGTGGGTCAGTGACCAAAAAGCTGGCTGTGTGGGGCTCCTCACAGCACAGCTCTGGCACGTCCTCTCCTCTCACGTGCACCGAGCACTGTGGCGTTGCTTCGTCACCGCCAGCAGCCACTTCACCATGTGTCACAAAGGGCCCTGTTCCATTCCATTCCATGGTAACCGTGCTGTGCCTTTTCAGCAAGGGCCCTTGGACACGCTGCCAAGTGCTCTGGGGCTACCCCAACCCTGCCCCAAATGCCTCTGATTGGAACAAATCCATTGCCCCAAGTGTCTAAGACATCCTGGGATGCACCCAGCCCAGCCAAGTGCTCAGGGGAGGACTCTCCACGGTGCCAGGCCAGCACAGCCCAGCTCACTGCTGGCTCTGGAGCAGAGCAGCTTCCAGCAAGCACGGGACAAACACATCTTGCCAAGAGTTAAAACTCACCAGATAGGGCAGGTCGCATGAATGTGTGCATCAAGGCCTTTGAATTCACAGCTCCCCAAGACAGCTTTGGGGCACTTGGCTGGACAAACAGGATCCGGCTCAGTCCTGTGCTCAAAGGTGGGCAACAAACCCTGCCGCAGGTGCTTGGCTTGGTCTCTGCAGGCCCAGGCAGATGCCAAAGCTGCTCTTCACATCCTTCCCCTGCCCCTCAGCCAAGTGCGAGGACTGAAGGAAACACAGGAAGTCAAATGGAGACACTTGCACCTGTCTCATTGGGGGCTTCTGGGGAAGCAGTTTCCTTGGCAATCAAGCCCCTCTCTTCCAAGGGCACTTCCCCAAATGTGTACATTTCCTGGGCAACACCAACCCACCCTTAAGTGCGGGGTGCGGAGGTTCATGGGCATCACACCACATAACCAATACGATCCAGTGAAGCTAAATTTATTATTCCTAAAAAGACTCTATTTATTATAACTCTCTACTGTCCACGCGTCTCTATCTAATACATGATTGGTTAATCCAAGCTGTTCACACCTCTAACATAGAATGCTGATTGGATTATCTAAGTTTTCACGCGTCTTGCTGGGGTTGTATGGCCCCCCCATGGCTCACTTTCCCAAGCTTGCTGACAAACTTGCTGAGTCCTGATGACTCTTCTTCTTGCGTCTTCTTCAAGGATATACCGACCCCATTTCTGAATATGTCCATAATTCATTCTTTGTGAACGTGTTCATTATTACAAGCAGGCTGGATTGTGCATTGGCTCAATACGGCCGTTGTCTTTCAAAAACTCCTCCACCTGCAAAATATCTTCAACAGTTCCCTGCTTTTGTTTTTGCACAAGCCAGACTGATTTAAAAGCACAGTCAATTTCTTTTTGCACACAGCGTAGTAAGCAAGGCGCTATTAGCAGAACTGAAAAAAGAATGAAATACAAAGCCAATAATATGTAAGATTATTTATTCATTACTTAGCCAAGAATACCTAATACCAAAGCATACTAAGTCCTTGAGCCAGCCTCTTATTTCCCAGGATTTTAGCCACACATCCAAAGAATTCTAAACAACTGTCAGCTTTATCGTGTTCTCCTTAAGCAATGACACTTTCTTTTCCATAGATTCAGAGTGCTCAGAGAGATTCATGCAACCCATCCCTTCAAAATCTTCACACCCATCTCTCTGTGCTAGCAACAAAAACACTATTGCAGCCCTATCGTGTAATACAGCGTGGCGTATGCTACCTACATCAGTGGTAAGCTCATTCAGTATTGCAGATGTAATGTTAATTGGTTTGTCTGTCCAACAAGACAATTGTTTGAATTGTGTAAGGGCCTGTGATGAAGCTACTCCGGGTGTAAGAAGTGATGCCAGTATAACCAAAGGCATATGCTACAATTCTACATTATCCTTACAGTCTGAGCCTAATAGATGCACACTATGTTTTGGACATTGGAATTTGTGCCTGATGTCAAGCATCTGTTGAATGCTAGGGGCAAACAGTGTCAATTTCCCAAAATAGCACAGTCCTTCTCATGCTTTCTCAGGAATCGCAGGCTAAGTTTAATCTCCACAAATGAGAAAAACTCCAGGAGGTGACATCCTTGCAGATTTTGGTTTTAGGGGTACAACCAATTGGGACAGTCTGGCGTGGTATTGTAATACCAGGAAGAAACAGGAGATATCCAAGTGCCATCATCACCGGGTTTTCCTGATTTCTCCCTAATCAGCTCTTTACCCCTGTGGTACTCATAGAACAAACAGTAATTTCCTGGCACTGATGCCAAAATATCTAATTCCTGTGGTCACTGTCTGGTAGTATTTAAACCTTGAACGATTGTAAATGCCTGAATTCCTAATGGATTTCTAGGGATGCTTTGTTTTACACACCAAATTTCTGTGATCATCCCATTTTGATTAGTGCGCCAATTTGAACAGGCCTTACTTAAGTTGCCATAAATTTGAGCTCTGGCCCAATTTCCCAATTCTTCCATTGAGTCTAAAGGAATTCCAATGAAACAGGTGCCAAATGGATCTGAAGGTGGAGCTAGTGATAGGCAGAAAGATTCCTGCCTTGTTCTGTTAGCCTATGTAACCCTCATGTTAGATCGCTGCTTTATCTTGTATACCGCCTGCCTTTCCTTAATCACTCCACTAAGCAACATTGTTAATATTTGCCAGACTGGTGCCATTGTCGCCCTTGTGGTCCATCATGCCTGCGCTTTGCCCAAACTGCTTTAGCTTGTTCTCACTCCAAATCTCCCATGTGAGGTGTTTGTGGTATTGCTATTCTTCCTCTACATTCTGTAGCTATTATTTTGCTCTCTAGCACAATTTGATTTACTACAGCAATTAAAGCAAGTTTAAACTGCAATTGCAGTAACAATCTTTGCCTATATATTTCTATCAAAGATACATCTTAGAGAAAACTATGATATCTTCTTTAATTATGCCTTAAAAATTTAGCTAATGCCATTCTCGGGGTACTAGTGTTAAGTGTGTAAGAGCAGTTTTTACATATTATGTTGATAGGCTTAAACTTTTGCTTTTCCCTGGGACCATTAATGAATTATGTTCTTGACAAACTTGTTGCCAAGTTTTTTAGTTACACTTGATACAATCAACCTTAAGCCATGGCTTACATGCACAACTATGCAGATACCAAGCATTTTCTCTCTGATTTACAACTTGTGAGGGAAGTGAAGGTCCACGTGGCTGGAATCCAACGAATGCCTTTATCTGTAAGTAAGCACATAGAACTTCTTCCTCTTCATTTGACTGTAGCTGGTCCTTGCCACACCCCTGTTCCTGGACTTTTGAACATGACCTGAATGCCGTCAGGCAATTCCTCCCTTGGATTATGTGTGAGGGCATGATGCACAAGACTACGTGCATCTTCCCTATCTCCTGTTGTTCTGAGCTAATTAGGCACAAAATTGGCTTTAGCTATTTTTTCCCAGGGGATAACCCTGCAGTTCCCGCTTTTTGTTTTTGCAGCATGTCCTTGAACATCTGATGGGCATGCTCAATAATTGCCTGTCCAGTAGGATTGTGAGAAATACCAGGGTCACGTCAAATACCCCATAAATTACAAAAACCTTTGAATCTTAAGGAACATCAAGCAGGACTATTGTCAGTCTTAATTGCTAAGGGGATACCTAATATGGCAAAGAAATTGAACAAATATTTCTCAACATGACATCTCACCTGTTAAGGGAGTACCCTATAAAACACAAGCATAGGTATCAATGCAAACATGTACAAATTTTTCCTGACCAAATTCTTATACATGAGCTACATCCAGTTGTCATAACTGCGAGGGCTGAGTACCCCTAGGGCTAACACCATGCCTAAACCAATGCCATCTTGTTGACCGGTCAGGACAGGATCACGCAATACTAGAAGCATCAGTAAAGGGAATAGCAAATTGTTTACCTAACACTTTTGCAGATTGATGAAGAAATGCATGGGAAGTTTTGGACTGTCAGCCTGTGCCACTTCCCTGTCACCTCAGTGCCACCATGGCCCTCGCCTGCCCCACAGCCCTCAGCCCCAGCAGCAGCTCAGGGTCAGCGTCCCTTCGGCGCCACCGCCCCCTCAACCCCCTCAGCCCCCTCTGTCTCACCGTCCTTCAGCAGCTCCTCAGGGGACAGGGCCTGGGGCCAGCGGCAGCTCCCACCGCTCCAGGGACAGCTGGGGCTGGAAGTGCTGCTCCGCCCGGCCCAGCCGCCAGCTCGGACCCAGCACAGGGACAGGGGACACAGGGGGCACTGGGGCAAAAGCAAGAGGTGAAAAAGGCACCCGAGGGGGGAAAGAGGTAAAAATGCAGCCTGGGCTTACACAGCTCAATCTATGCATCTAAACTTCCACATACCTCTTACTAAATAACTAAGCATATTTCTAGATCTATATCTAAGCATCTAAATTTAAGCATCTAAATGTAGGTGCCTAAATGTAGGCATCTAAATGTAACTCTATTAATGTATAAATGTAGATCTCAAAATCTAGAAATGTAACTAATTCTATCCCATCTAGAACAATAGAGATCAATTTAAGTATATAGATGTATATATATGCACATATAAACACACCTCTGTAAATCTATACATATAACTATATGGATATAGAAAGAGAATTGTAGAAATCTATAAATCTATGTGTACACTAAGGGATTCCACCCATCTGATGCTCACAGGCTCTCCCTCTGGTCCTTCTTCCCATGCAGGGCAGCCCTCCTGACAAGGCAGATCAGCTGGAAGTCTGGGATGCAAAGGGAACACTGGGTCAATATTGGCCTCTCTGCATTATCTGTCCCTTTGGAATTAACTGCCCTTCTATCAAAGGCTGTAAAAGATGAGCCGAAAGGCAAAATCTCACTTGGCAATTTGAAGCCTGCTCTTCAAAGAGCCAGACTCCTTCCAAGAGTTTATAACTTCTGAAGTTTTGAAGTATCCCAATACACTGAAAGCCCTCAGTGTATTGGGATACTTTCGCAGGGCCAAGGGCCCCCATGAGAGCTTGAAACACAGACAGACCCAGCTGCCACAAAGAAGCCCAGCCTGGTTCTTTCTCTGTGCTGACAGAGTCACCTCAGTCCTCACTGAAATGGCTGAAGCTGAAGGTGCTGGCAGCTGAGTTATGAACTAGCACGGCTCCCTGCCATCTACAACCTGCCCTCTGCAGTGAGCCACAGCTCCTCCAAAACAACCACCAGCTCTGGGATGAACAGCTGGGTGACAAATGACCACGTAATATTGGCTTAGGCATTTATGTATTAGCTTATGGATGTTTTTAGTGATTATAGGTATTTAGAAATAGCATCAGTTAGAACTCTTTTAGTTGCTTGTAATATAACAGAATCTATCAGCTTAAGTTTGCACTGCTTTGCTCATAGAAACAGTAGCGTAATGAATATAATATCTATGCATCACTTATGGAAACAATTGTGTGATGAATGTATTGTGTTATAGACTCTAGCAAAACATAACGGGAAAAAAGGCTTGTGTGTAACTAAAATCAGTGTAAGGCTGTCCACTGACCAACCTGTCCAAGTGATAAAATAACCCTGATACAAAGCAGAGCACCAGAGGACAATTAGAGAATATCATGTGAAATTTAGGGAGAACCTACTGAAGCCTTATCAGAGGAGGTGAAACATCAGGAGACACAAGCAGAAATAAAATATGTTGACCTGATGCAAAGGATGTCATGCAGTAAACCTGAGTGCGAAGCAGTCAAAATAAGGAGTTCCCAAAACATGAGAAAATTCCCAAGAATGCTTGAAAAATTCATGAAACACATGAATATACTTGCCTCCCAGCAATGTAACACCATAAAGCTAACACTGTCACTTAGCACCAGGTGTTGTTTGGGTGTTAGCCCTTGTCAGGGTCAGTCCTACTGGACAGATGACCTGATGGTTCGTAGGAATGTTCTCAGAGTGCAAAACACCAACACGGTACAAGGGGGTTTGCAGTGATAATCAAATCAAATGCAGTTTTATTGGAATACCTACAGCAAAAATGTGATAGAGGGATTAAGGGAGAGGAAAAGATAGAGAAAGACAAAGAGAGAGAGAGAGAGAGGGGATATAGCTACCAACGCAGAGACGAAGTCCTTTGGTGCAGTCCAGTCGAGGGTCCGCCTGCTACGCTGGGGAGATCTCAAAGGCTCTAGCTAACTCAGAGGTTTTTATTATGAAAATTGTGAGCGGGGGGAAACAGATACAATAGGGAACAGATGTAACAGGTAGTGCATGTTCTCAGCAGTAAATGAGAGCCATTGTTTTCTTGGTTCAGTGGTCACAACTTGCAGGCAAACATCTCGCTTCGGTCAGCTTGCCTCCCCACACACCTCCCCCGGGCTGGGGGTTTCAGTCCCAGCCATTGGAAGGAGCAGAGGGGCCTTTTCATGTCTCAGTCCTTGATGGAGAGGCTTCTTACATCTCAGTCTGTCTGTCACGGTGGTTGTAAAACAGGTGAGGGTCTTCTGTGGGAGACCACCTGAAACTCAGGAGAAGTCCAGCCAGGCCAACAGCTGGGACAGCTTCCAAAGCTGCTATTGTTGCAAACGGGGCATGGTGCCCTCTTCTTCGCACACAGCAAACACACTTGTGAAAACAATAACTCAACAGTGAGGTTTCAGGTCTCAGGGCCCGTGGCATGTGACTTTTCTCCTTCAGAGCCAGATATAGACAGGGGGGGTCTTCTCTTCAGTGGTCTCCCAAGGACGATCGTGAGGCAGATGAGGGAAAATTAGGACAGACTCTCACAGCCCTGAGCACCACAGTGCTGCAAATATTGTCTTTTTTTATCCTATTAGTATTAAACTTTTAATAATTTTAAGCAGTGAATTCTGTTTCTCACAGCTGTGAAGGAAAGAGCTCCCTAACAGGACTGCAGGCAGCACCAGCTTTGCTCAAGGATGCAGACCCAAAGTGCTCTCTCTCTCCTTTAGTTCTCACTAATTTTAAGGGGTGATTTCAGATTTTCGTTGAGCTCCTGGATTTGTGACTAATGATTTCCTTGGCCTCAGAGCTTCTGCTGCTTGTATTTTTAATGTATCTCACTACAGCTATCAGTAGAGTGCCACTACATGGATTTAATGCTTGGAGACAAAAAGCTCAGATCTCTACACTGACCTTTTGCTGGGCTTTTCCTCTCTTGCTTCAAGAGTCACTCAGGGTTGCCTCCAGAGCACTGACATCCTGCAGCAAACTTATCCCCACGGACATCAGCACAAAACTGGGACACCTGGCTTGGTGACACAACTGCCACAAGGTCAGGTTTATTCCCTGCTCTCTTGCCCCAGCAGAGGACTCAGTGTCAGAGCCTCTGGAGAAGCGTGGAGGGCAGGGCTCAGGCAGGTTGTGCCCGTGCAGGATTTGAACTCAAGGCACCAGGAAGCACCAAGCCTGCAGACAGGAACTCAACCCTTCTCATCTCCCTCACTGCCAGAGGCAGGCTCAGAGCAGCCATCTCACCCCTCTCTAAACCAGTGGGGGCTCTGTCCTTACCAAGCTCCTCGCGGTCCTGGGAATTGTTCCTGCGGCTCTCGGTGCCAGGCAAAGCTCCCTCTGCTGCAGCTCTGTCCACAGGCTCCCCTCCTGAAGACTCAGGGTCAACAATAATATTGCCCTTGAAAGAGAAACAGACAGGCAGAAAACCTTCCACCACTTACAAAAAACACCTGGTCCAACAACTCCATGGCTCACACACTTCATCCCTTCTTCCTAACAACAACTCTGGGACCCAAAGCCCTTCAACAGTCAGAAAAATTGACTTCTCAAACACAGTCCAAAAGCTGTCAGAGCTGACAGTGTTGAACATGGGGGTGACACTGAACACATGGAATGGCTGCTAAGCAGGAGTCCTGCCAGCTCCTGGCAAAGGGATGTGCTCCTTCTTCCACAGCCCTGAGCACAGCAGTCTCATCCAGGCTGCAGCTTGGCAGGGACAGCATGGGAACACACATCTCTTCCCACAGAGATGCCCAAGAGCAAAGGGAAAGAGCTCTGCAACATGGACAGCAAGAGTGGCCAGTTTGCCCAGCTGAGGATTTCCCAGATGGAAACTGGACTGCAGGCAGCAGCTTACTGAGAGGACAAGAAAGCTGCAGCTGCAGCCCAGCCCCAGCCACGGCTCTGGGAGCGCCCACACGCACGGCAGGGCTCACACAGCAGCAGCAGCTGCAGCCCAGCCCTTGCTTTGCCTTGGCCTTCCCACCCAAAAGAGGCACAGCCCACATCTGCTGCTGCAACAGAGGCACCTCTACATGCCCCTCCCTGCCCGGGACACTGGGCCTTCAGTGCCACTTCTCCAAACACTCTTCTCTTCTTTCCCATCAAACAAAGCCTCTTAGAACCTACAAAGCTTCCACTTCCTCCCCACAAATGCTGCTGCATCAGGGGTTCTTCCCAGCACATAAGCAAAAGATACCGCGGGGTACGGAGGGCAGAGTTCTTGACCCTTGCCACTTCACGTACAAGCTTGCCAAGTGAAAATCATCCCTTATACGCCATATGTCAATACCATCTCCTCCTATTTTCGGTTCGTCACTTTTCTGTCTCCGCCTTCCTCACCACCTTTACCACGCATGCGCCACCACTCGGTTTGGTGGTTGCACAAATCTTTGGGGGGTGTCACTGATGAAGGCCCTATAGTCTTCTTCGTTGTCCTTAATTCACCTTTGGGTTACACATGCGCATCAAGCCAGTACGTAGCCAGTACAGCCAATGTAAGCCAAGACTAACGTATCACTCCATCTACATATCAAGGCAATAAATCCCTTAGAATTAGCATTTGTTGGGACCGAACCAGGTTCTTGCTCATTTTTAGCAACTGTACCTTCAGCTTCTTTCCTGTGGTCCTTGAGAACAGCTGCTGGGAAGGGGGGTGGAGCCCCTCCTCTCCCTCTCTTCTTTGGCATTACAACTTTTAAACTATTTATTATTCTCAAATATTAATTACTCTATCAATATCAATTACTGTTTCAAATTTTATCACCACGAATGATACCTATTTATCACAATAATGGAGCTCTGCGCATTGTGTTTTAAGGCTTACAAGCAGGTATAGTGTTTGAAAGAAGCAAGCAGTGTTTTAACAAAAGCTACGTGTGCTTATAGTGGTTGCACAGAACTACTGTCAATATGCTTTTGCTTTGTGTGAGTGGTCAAAAAACTTTTCAAGTAAGTTGTACCATTAAGTTCATTGCCTCCTCCCAGGGATGTGAGCTGCTGGCATCTTCCCACTGTAACAACCATGTCATGAGACTGATGCTGGAAAACAAACAGCTCGAGGCGCGTTCCTCAGCAGTCCCGTCCGTTTCGTGATTCGTACAGAGACCCGCGGCCAGCAATACTCAGCTGAGGACCAGAAGAGAGCGGAATAGCCCGGGCACTGCAGCTTCACTGCAAGGCATCCGGCAGCCTTGAGGGTACAAAGCGAGCACAGGTCGGAGCTCCTCGTGGCCGGAGCGAGCCCGGAGCAGCTCTCCCAGGCCGCAGCCCCTCCCAGGCCCAGCTCCGGGCGCAGCCGGGGCCGCTCCGCCTGCGCGGGGCCGCTGCCGGGGCGCTGTGGCGGCTCCTCCCGCGGGGCGGAGCTGAGGCGGCCCCGGCGGCCCCGGCCCGGCCCCGCTGCGCTCCGAGCGCGGCCCCGGAGCGGCCCGGCCGAGGCGGCGAGGGACGGGCGGCGAGGGGCCGGGGGCATGGGGCGCTCCGGGAACGGGCGGACATCCCGGCAGAGGGGAGAGAGACGTGGCAGAGGGAGGAGTGAGCGGGAGAGGGCAGAGATGCTGGGAGGAGGGGGAAAATCCCCGGAGAGCGGGACGGGGGCGGGGGTGAGATCCGTGGCAAAGGGTGGGTAGCCTTCCAAGAGGGTAGAGGCGGGGAAACAGGAAAGAGCCCTGGGAGAGGGGGGAGATCCTGGGGAGAGGGAGGAGTAATCGGGAGAAGGGCAGATCCAGGGAGACGAATAAAGGCACTGGCTACAGCCCGGGAAAGGAGGGAGCTTGGGACAAGGGGTAGCTTAGGACTGGGGAAAAGCCGAGAGAGGAGGGAGAACCCAGGAGACAGGGGACAACCTGAGAACAGGGAGGAGATCCGGAGTAGAATGGAGAGGGCCTGGGAAAGCGGGGAAAGACATGAGAGAAGAGAGCCCAGTGGGGGCAGGCCAGGAGCGGAGGCTCCTGCAGGCGGACTGGGAACCCGGAGAGCCCGGAATCACGGCGTCCTGCAGCCGGGCCGAGAACGGGCGCGGGTCAGTGCGGTTCGGGAGAGCGCGGCTGCGGGGCTGGCTCCGGAGGCGGAGGCGCGTGGAAAGCGCTGCTCGGCAGCCCCGGCGGCGCTGAGAGCACAGCCCTGCCCGGGGAGGCAGCGCCACGGGCGCCGCTCGGCTTCCCAGCCCGGCCAGGGCACCGCTCGGCTTCGCCGCCGGATCCGCGGCAGCTCGGAGCATCGCTCCCTGCCCGGGCCCGAGGCTCACCTGCGCCAGGTGCACCAGAGCATCGCCTCTGCCTTGACAACCCAGAGCGAGCAGTGCCCGGCAGGGACTGCAGATCCCCATTGGTGGCAGAGAAAAAAGAGCAAGGAATCTTCCATGGGAGAACCTAGGCAATAGGATGGGGTGTCACTGTCCAATGTGTTCAGATGCACTCACAATGGTACTATTGCTTTTGGCTCAGAACATGGAATAGAAGTGGGCAGACACAAATCAGCAGCTGGTTGCAATATCCAGGGATCAGTTATCAGAAGAAAATGCTACGCAACTGCTGGAATGCTTAATGGATGACTGATTACCCTTTGCCAAGTAATCTGGACTTGTTAGGGGCAGCATACTTATGTCTCAAGAGTTACTCTAGAGATATTCTTAAGAAAATTTTGAAGAAAGGCTCATACACCCACATTTTAATGCAGTTGCTGTGAGTTTCATAAATGAAATCTGCTTTAATGTGTTGATGTTCCTAAAGATATGTGGGGGTTTTTTTTCACACATGCATGCATGCTAAATTTGAGAATCTAAGGTAAGGTCTTTTTATAGGGGATATGGAAGAGACAGGTCTTCAGCTAGCAATATGTCAGTGAGAGACAGCTGAGCGATGATTACTGAGAAGAACAGCCCTGCAATAGGGTGTGAGTTGCATTGCACAGCGCTTGCTGTGGGCCAGAGAGCACAAAGCAGGCTGGCCTGGTGGGCCTGAATATTTCTGCCAAACACTCTGCATCTCACACCTTTGCTCGGGCTCAGTGCAGAAATGCAGGATTGCAGGCGCTTCCTCCCGTAGCTGCGTGAGGCGCTGGCTCCTGCAGATGTGCCCTGCCAAGCTGTCCCTGCCTCACGCTGGCCTCGCTTCCCCTGGCACAAGAGCCAGGCCTGAAGGAGGCTGCCCTGTGCTCCAGCCTGCCGAGCAGCCCAGCTCCCTGCCCCGGTGCCCAGAGTGCTGCACACACTGCTGACCTTTGCCAAGTGTTGCAGGGCAGCTGGCAGAAGAGGAGGAATCCTCAGGCAGCCCAGCGGCCCTCGGCTGCCCTTGGCCTTTCTCCTCTCCTGGGCACACTCCAGAGGGCCAATGCCTCCAGGCTGGGCTGTGTCCAGCATGGCTGCACTTCCCCTCGGCAGCTGCCAGCTGCCACCTGGGCTCTGAGAGTGGAGGATTCGCCCGCTGCCAGGAACAGGCACCCAGGGCCCGGCTGCTGCCTCTTGCAGCTCCAAGGGCCTCCTTCCAGCCTGCCTCTGCCAGGGCTCAGCCTGCTCCGGCCTCTGCTGGGGCTCTGCTGAGGCTCCACCCCAGCCAAGGCCGGGCCCACTCTCACCTCCCAGGCGCTGACAGCTCTGCACCACAGGAGACCTTCCCGAACACCCTCTCTAATCTTTCTGCTTTCTCACTTGAGCAAGGCTCTCCTCCAACCAAAGAGATTATTGCATTTCGGGATACAAATCCAAGTGGTAGGAGCCCCAATGTTCTCCAGTCACAGCTGAAGGCCAGCATCTGCTCAGAGTGTTGGGCTGCCTCATTCTTCTTTTGGTTTTGCCTTCAAATGCCATTTCCCTTTCTGCCTCAAATAGAAATACCAAAGCTGTCCAAAAACAGACCAGTGGACCAGATTCCAAAGTCAGTGTGCTCTGGAAAGGATGAATGAAGAACATCCTTCTTCCCCACTTTCACACCATGCCAAAGACACCGTGTCACTTTCCACCTTTAAGAAACAACAGACAATTCAGAAGCAATTCTTGAGCGTATTCGCAGAGTGAGAAGGAAGGGAATCTTCAAGGTGAGTTGTGGTTTCAGAAACTGTATTCATTTCCAATCCTACTCTGCAGTCCTATTAGACAATCCTACTCTAACCCTAACCTTAACCTTAATCCTAATCCCAATCCCAATCCTAATCCTAATCCTAATCCTAATCCTAATCCTAATCTACAATCCTGCTGTAAACTGGTTGACGAATAAATGGTCTTGATGTGAGTGTCACATTGTTGTCTCTCTCCTCTTCTTCACTGAAACAATCAGTGGCACCAGGCTGGACGCAGGCTCAGCAAATGTTACAAATGGATGCTGCCAAAAGGGAAAAAACCCAAATCAACAAAAAATAATGGACCATGACTTTCCAAGCTCAGTGCTTCACAGGATTCCTCTGGCCTATAGAAGGATGCAGGAAGAGGACCAATGGGACCATCTACACCTCCATCTTTATGTGCCGGACTTTGCCATCTCCGGGAAATGTGGCCCAGAATCCCACTCATCCATTTATCCAGGTGTCTTCATTTTGCTAGGATTTTTGCCCTGCCAGTGCTTTAGAAACGGTGCTTTCTGTCCTTGGAGTTTCTTCTTTTCAGGAATCTCTAAAGCCTCACACTGGTCCCTCTCTTTGAAAGACAGGCACTGTGCTGATTCCCACAGGGAGACAGAGCAGTGTCTACCTTTCCATGCCCTGCCCCTCGTGTGCTGGATGGCTCCTTCCTTCCCAGCAGGGCCAGCTCAGTGGCACTGGGCCCTGCAGTTCCCTCTCTGCCACACAACCCGGCAGTAACCCTGGCACAGTTCCCGTCTGCTTGAGCGTGCCAGGCAGCAGATGGGGCTGGGACAAGTCCCTCCCAGCTGTCCCTGTTTGCGTGGCAGAAACCTCTAAGGGTGGGCTGGGGGGCACAAACCAGGGCCCCTCAGAGGCTCACAGTGAGCCCCCCAAGACCCCTCCTGCCCACGGCCAAATCTCTTACCCCTAGGCTAGGACTGGCTTCCTTGGGTTCCTGCACCACCATTTCATGTCTCTGTACCCTGCATTGCTCTACTTCAATTCTTTTGCCATTAGATAAAATTGAACACCCCACCAAATGACAAAAGAGGGCGACCAAACCAGCCAGAGGAGCCCCCTGACTCAGGAAATGCAGAGAGAGATGGAGTTACTCAGTTTTGTGAAGAACAGGCCCCAGGGAGACTTTATTGCCACTTTCCAAGACTTCAGAGTGGCTTTGAAGAAAGTGGGGGACATCTTTTTTAACAGGGCCAGTTACAATAAGATGTGGGTAAATATTTTGAAACACAAATAGGATCTAATCAGAACTTGTTTACTCAGAGCATGGTGCGACCCTGGCACAGGTTGCCCCAAGAGCTTGTAGGTGCCCCATCCCTGCAACCATTCTAGCTCCAGTGGGAAAGGGCTCTGAGCAACCTGATCTCTTTAAAGATGTCCCTGCTCATTGCAGGACACTTGCACCAGAGGACCTTTACAGGGCCCTGCCAGCCCAGCCCAGTCTAGGATTCCTCACCATTTTAATTTGAAGAGCACCAAGAATGGAGGTGAGGAGGAAGGGGGCTCATGTGATGCCTTGGACTTGAGTGGAGGAGGAGCCCATCCCTCCGAGCCTGTTTCACCTGCAGCCCCTTCACATTTTACCTGCAGGAGCTCCCTGGCAGACCAGCGCTGCTCCTCGTCTGTCTGCAGGCAGCAGCTCAGGAAGTCACGCAGGCAAGGCGAGAATCGGTTGGGCTGCTGCAGCCGTGGGGTCCCTCCTGTGGCTATCAGTTGTGTAGCCTGGAGAAAAAGGAGACACCAGGCTCCGCTTGCTGCTTTCGCATCTCTAAGTGCTCTCCCACCTCCCTTAGTTTAACCTCTGTTCTTCAGTGGCAGTTTCTGCCCTGGCAGAGACCCAGAGATCATTTTACTTTACCAACCAAACACCCAAACCCTGATGCAGCCACAGCTTTTCCACCATCCCGCAGATCTTGCCTTGGCAGCTGATTTCATTGGCTGACCTAGTTAGTGGGAACTACATCAGCAAAAGCACATTTGCTTCCCTAAGGATTCACACCAGCTTGAGAGGCTTTTTGGAAGAGGGACTGTGCTATACAAACTAATTTCAAGGTTTAGTACATGAAAGGCATGTCTGCAGTGCTTGTTGGTCCTTAAGTGCACATGCCCTAGAACAAAACTCATCAGACTTTTTGTGCTTTTCTTGAAAACAATGGTCATTGGAAGGAAAGAAAGGGAATCCATCAATTATTCCCCAGGTAACAAAATCAACATTTGCAATCTCATCTTTACCAGAGACACATTTAGATGCCTGCACAAATGTATTGGGATGAAAATTCCTGCTTGGGCACAAAGGAGCCACCTGCAGCTCTGTCTCTCAGCAGTCTGAAAATTGCAGGTTCCCATTTTGCAGCAAAAGAAAATTTGTCATGGTCAGAAGAAGGAGAGGTGCCATCCCTATGGCCACCCTCTGCTCACTTGGCTGCTCAAGTCAATGCATTAATGGTAGGCCCATGCCAGAAAGAGCCAGGAAACAAAGGGGAGGCTTTGGCAGCCTGTTCGCATCACCAGGCTCTGGCTTGGTGACACAGAGGATGTGCCTTTGGCTAGGAGAGAAACACGGTGACTGAGTGTTTCAGCAGCACTGCACAAGAAGCAGAAGAGACTCAGTGGCCTTTACACCCTCATGCCCAGGTTTCAGGCATGTTTCCCAGTGAGAAGAAACTGTACAGGGAGTTAGGCTCATCTCTAAAGACCACAGTTTTAGAAACTTTGTTGGGTTTGTGTTGCCTTCCTTCATTTCTGGAAAGATAACAGCAGTTGTCAGATGCTTCTTTTCTGCTCTTAAGGCCATCTCCACAGCCAAAGGACTGGAAGCACTTAAAAGCCAAAGGAAAGTGTTGCCTGAGAATAGAGTTTGTTTGGAGTTTGTTTGCATGTGGTAAGGCTTGAGTTCCCCCACTGCTGCAACCACAACTACAGCAGATGCTGATGTGTTGCAGGCACATTTTTAGGAGGGGCCCTTGGTGGAAGCAGTTCAGGCAGATAGCAATGGGCTTTTGTCCAATGGCACGCAGGACAAGGGACAGGTGAGAAAGAGAGTGGGATCAGTGAGTATTTGCTCCTTACCGTGATGGGACTTTGGTTCCAGTAGGGAGGTTCTTGCTCTATCATTTCAATCCCCACAATTCCAAAAGACCATATGTCCACTTTGGGACCATATGGTTGACCTGTCAGCACTTCGGGCGCCAGCCACCAAGGAGTCCCGACTACCGAGCACCGTCTGCTCTGCTGAGGGCTGAGCTGAGTAGAGAGGCCAAAATCACCTGAGGAGAAAGCAAAACACTGTTTTTATTTGAATTCTGTGCAATTAGGAAAGCAAGCCAAAGAATTCCCCAGTAGAAGTGTTTGAAAATGTGCTGTTGAATCTCCTGGCATTGGCGACTTTTAAACTCCCCCCATTTTTTACACTGTCCCCAGTAGTGTCTTTTGTTCTTTGGAAGCTTTAGACTTGTAACTCCCTCCCTCGGGAAGGGACACACACAGAGCAAGGCCACTGTTGACTGCTTGTTCCTTCTCCTTCCTCTGTGCACCTTGCAACTGTGCCCTCAGCTCACAGCGGGTGTCCCTGCGCTGCCACCAGCCCCATTTTTGGGGAGCTGGCTGTCACTCAAAGCAGCCCCACACCCACATCCCTGGAATGCTGCTCCTGACCAAGAATACACTGACCCAGCTTGACAGAACCATCGGTTTTGAGAAGGATGTTATCACTCTTCACATCTCTATGGATCACATGGTTTGTGTGAAGAAAACACAGTCCTTGCAGGCACTGAGAGAGAAAACAGAAAGAGGAGGGCAAAAATGAGTGATGTGATTTCATCCCATAAGAAAGGCAACAAAGAATCCAAAAGATTCCCTCTCCAGGGGAATGGGCAGTAATGGCAGAACACAGTGCCACTGAGAGGAAGTGCTTGCTGCTCCAACACTTGCAGAGCAGGACCTTTCTGAGGAAAGGCATGTCAGCTTCTGAAAGAGCAACAGCCAGGATGCAAACCAGCCAGGATGACTGCTGCTGCAGTGCATGTGCTCAGAAGCAAAGAGCCTTTTGGCTGCACTCCTGTCCTTGTATGCTGAGGCCTGAGAGAAACGAGTCTCTCTCTTTTTTCTTTGCTGATCATTTCAAATCCTGCCACCAGCACCTTTGCTGTCACAGGCAAGGAATGCAGTGAAGACAGACTCCAGGCAAACATTTAGAGAGGCAAGGTGGAGAACAGCAAGTAAAAAGACATGAGCCAGAGCGAGAATACAACAGCAGGAGAGAAGAGTACTGGCACTGAGTACAGGGAGTGCAGGGGCACTGGCAGGCCTTTCACTTGAGATGCTTTTACTTGCCCATAGAATAGCAGCAACACAGAACCAAAGCTTGGCACAGGAAATCACTGCAGGTCAGAGCCCCTGTTTCCCAGACAATCCTACCCAAGCCCTTGGAAACACAGATGGGATTGCTGACCTCCCGACTGATGGCTGCTGCCTCATCTTCATACAGGGAGGTCGTGCTGAGGATATCGCTCAGGGCGCCTCCGTCCATGTACTCCAGCACCAGCCAGAGTTCCTCACCCACAAGGTAGCTGAAAGAAGGAAACAAGGGCGTGGAGATGAGCATGCATGGCTCTGTTGATTTTTGCTTCCAGGTTTCTTATTTCCAGATGCCTTTGTGACAAGGACAGAATCATAGCAATAGATATTCCCTCTTGGCTGTGCATGGTTTGCAATCTGTGCCGTCTCAAGGAGAAAGGCACAGCTGTGAAAAAGGAGATGTCTTAGATGGCTAACAAGTGAAAAATGCAGTTTAGAAACAGCCCAGATAAAAAACCTGTCAGGCATGGTGTTTCTGGAAAGAAGCACCTAGTCTTCCTGGCATGCCCAGCAATGGCAAAGAGGGGCAACAATCCAAGGGAAATCCATTTTAGGATGGTTCATCAGCACTTCAGAAACTTGAAAAAATCAATCCTAAATAAATGTGGAGGCAGTAAACTTCGAGGCTGATGACTAAGGATGATACAGCTGATCCAGTTATTGAATAATTTTGGAATAATTTTCAAACTAGGTGTGCCAGGGAAGACTCATGCAGACAGGATGCACTCTCTTCTCATCCATTGGAGATGAGTAGAGAGATAGGAATAAATAAAAATTAACAGCTCTACTTTCTGCCACTGACCAAAGTGGGTTTTTAACCTCTCATGTTTGCTGTATGTAAATGCACACATGGGATAAGACCATAACCACTCACCTGTCTAAATAATTCACAACACTGGGACTCCTGTACCTCTTCATGATTTGGATTTCATTAACACTTCGTTCCATCCTCCTAGGTCCTTGAATATCTATTTTCTTTATGGCCACCTAAAATGACATTGGAAATCAGTAACTTGAGCAGTTGGTGGCAAGAGACAACAACACACCTGGAGCAAGTGATTTTGCAATGACACAGCTGAGCTGTGCCAAACTGCCTGGTGATTAGGCACTGCAGTAATTAGGAACTGACATTCCAACAGCCCATTTCTCTGCTGCCTTGAGAGCCAGTTACAGGACACGTGGGGCCACTGACATTTTGCCTTGTCGACTTGGTAACAGTTGTGTCTCAACTATCACCCACAGATGTCTGACCACAATCTCTGCTGCTCTTTCTAGGATTCACAAGAAGTAATCAATGCCTTAATATTCTGTGGATACATCTTGGGCTCTGGGCAGGGCTTAGGGCTTTTAGGGCACCTTGCAGATCTCTCCCTATGTGCACTTGCCAAGTGCAGCACTGCAGGTGGCTAAGGAACTACCAGTAACTTTCCGATGGATTTGCTGGCAGCCAGAATTGAGAATTCAGGACTGTGAAGCTGTAGCCCCAAAGAGCAGGGAGGTGCTCTAAGGCACCACCTTTGTTTTAGCAATGGAGAGCGAGTGAGCGCGTCCTTGTCTGAAAGGAAGCGCTGCCCTGCGTGCCTTCCTTCTGGCAGCTGAGGAGGACAAAGTGCCAAATGTATTTTGCAGGCTGGCACCAGTCTGTGCTTCTTGTGCCTTTTCAGCATGGCTCAAGCCAAAGTTCCAGCCACAGCTCACATCAGAGGGGAAAGCCCCTCAAGAGCAGCAGAGTCTGCAGAGGCTCTTGACATTTACCTCTCCTCCTGTGGCAGTGTCGAGTGCTTTAAACACCTCTCCAAAACTCCTAGAAACAAAAGAGAAGCAGAGAAAGGAGAAGCCATTTAGATCTTGCAGTGAAAGCCAGCCCACACAGGAGATCTGTGCTGTAAATGCCTAAAACCTGCAGGACACTGGAAGCATGGAGATGTCCTTGACAATGCCTTCTGAGCACACTTAGAAATTCTGATCAGCTCTGACAATCTAAGCCCAGTGCTTGAACACAATTGCAGCTTGTCTGACTTCACGCCTGATACCTATTCCACCAGCAAAACACTTGATGCATAGTTATGTAAAATTAGCATTGCTTGGACTCACCCACTGCCAATATTTTCCAGTTCAATGTATTTAATGATAGGATTTTCCATCTTCACCATTCTCCCTGAGGGAAACAAAATGCAAGATGTTCACTTTAAAGCAGAGATCCCACCTTCTCGGAGATACAAAAGGCAGCCCCACTGTCTGGGGCTCTGAGCCCTCGCTTGGTTAGCCCGCTCTGAGCTGGCTAACAACAACAGGGACAGGTGCTGGAACAACAAGTACAGCACATCCACAGTGCAAGTCTGGCTGGCACAGAGAGTGATTTTTTGTATCCTTTGAAGTGAGAGACCTCTTGACCGCAGAGGAGTCTCCTCTCAGAGGAGACTGAGACCAGAAGAGAATACCTACCAAGGCAAGTAAGTTTGTCATCTAGAAACATTGAGGAGAGCTGGAACTAACAGTGCCTTTGTTTTCTTGGGAATAAAGACTGCGAGATTTAGAAAAGGTTTCTGACTTGCTAAGATTAAATGCACCTGGACACCCAGAATCAATTGCTCTGAACAGATGTCAAGTTCAGAACAGGAGGAATATTGCCAAGTGTTCCCATCTTTTCCACCTTGCAGCAGTTTGCCAGAAGAATGCCTTGGTGTTTGTAAACCAGAGCAGCTCGTGCTAGAACCAATTGCGATGGGGCTTTCAGCTTTAGGACCCTCACCCTGACAGCGCGGATCAGTCGCTCCCATTGCACTCGCCCTCTCGTCACCGCAAATGCCCCCATCTTCCCAACTCGGCAAGGCGGGCACGGGCACAGAGGACAGCAGTGCTCCTCAGGCACCCCTGTGACACAGAGAGCTGCCCAGAGCAGATGCTGACCCTCTTGTGAGTCCAGGCCGTGCGAGGCAGAGGCCGGCCCAGAGAAGAGGCTGCAGCCTCAGGCAGCTCCGCGCTGCAGCAGCCGGGCAGCAGCGGGACCCTCCCAGCTAAGGGAGGCTCCAGCCTCTGCAGTCCCTCCAGCCCCCAGGGGCAGGGCAGCGACCACAACAAGGCTGGCAAAGCCCAAGCATGAGCACTGACAGGCACTGATGGGAAGAAGCCAGAGTGAGCCTGAGCCACGTACAAGCTATTGCCCCCATTCAGGACACAACAGGATGGGCTTTGAGATCAGCCCCACCGAGGTATGGATCAGTGCCCTTTTTGTCCCAACAGGTGATGGTAGACACAGAATCCACTGGGCTCTCTTCTCAAATCTACCAGGTCTTATCTGAGAGCACAGCACTGGCAGTTATTGCGGGGAAGAAGGAGATTCATTGGGTTGTGCTGCAAAATCACAAAGGGCTTGATTTGTCCTCCTGTAGACTGATCTGAGCAGGGATTCTACCAGTGGCTAGAGCTAAGGCAGTCACAGCCATCTGCTGATGCAGGAACAATTCCTGCTTCTGCCTTCGGCAGAGAGGGAAGCCCAGGCAAACTCCAGCCAGTCTAAGCTGCCCTCAGAGGCAGCAGGAACACCCAGAGCTCTCTCTTGCTGCCTTGGAGCAAAGCCAGCACTTCTGTGACACTGAAGTGAGGAGAACCCTTTGGTACAGCTCTGCTGACATGTGCACACAATACACTGTCCCTCAGGTAAGAAAGATAGCAGACGTACTGTGTTGCTCCAGGGAGTCACCCGCCATCTCCAGTTGCTGAGCAGCAGCTGGGTCAGCACGGGAGGTGAACCAAGTGCTCAGGCTCCACGTCTTCGGCTGGGGAGCAAAGGCTCCTTGGGACGGCTCTGCTGCAGCAGCTTCAGTGTCAGAGTTGGTGTAGATCTGAGAGAAGAAATGAGTTGATGTCAGGAAGGTGTGGCAGAGATTGCCCTGAAATGCAAGAGAGATTGCCATTTGAAATGCAAGCCCTTAGGAAGCTGCTGTCAGCCACATGCAGAGCTCTTCAACTGGATTGCTTTGGATGTCCACTTGTGAAACCAAATGCTCAAAACCAAAGGCTGGTTTTACTCAAGTTCATAGCCACTTTCTTGTTCTAAAGGATGACTGCAGCAACGACCACTCCACTTCCTCCCAAAGACTCCTTTCCCCCTCCTAGGTCTGCAGATATATTTGCAGCTCCTCATTCTAATGTTCTAACTCCTGCCATGAAATTCTCTTTTTCTGCACCTTCCTTGGGACGTGCTTATCCTGCAGCATCTCTGGATGGTACAGTTCCTGGGCCTCATGCCAGCTTCGGGGCTCTTGGTTGCCCGTCATTTGCTGGAACTCGCTGCAGGCTGCCAGGTAGGATGGGGAACCTTCCACCTGAAGTCAAACAGAACAAAGCAGTCAGAGACTACAGCTTGTCCCTGTCAGCCAGGAGTCGTTGACTGGGAAGAAGGTAAAGGACAGGAGCAGATTAACAAGGGATACAGACAGCTTGTAGCTCTTATTCCAAATCTATGTGAATGACCATGTTCACCTGCAAAAACACCTCAAGAAACAAGGTCACCTGGAAGAAGCCTGCAGGAGTTCATTGGGATGACTTCTGGCTAAATGGCCAAGGGAGTAATGCCACTGTCTAGAGCATCAGCTGAGATTCAGCAGAGCAGGAAGTGTCCTTGAGAGCAGCTCTGACAGAGGCCTCATCAGGATGGCACTCAGAGGCAACACCCCACCCCCCTGCTACTCTGCACTGCAAAGGCAAGGAGGGCAGAAACCACCCCTTGGGTGACTGCAGTGCCTATTGATATTTCACTCGCTTGTCTAGAGTCTTTTGCTCCTGAAGGAGGCAATTAATTTTCTCTTTGATGATTTTAATTTTTTCGTCTGGCCTCTTCTTCCTTGCCTTGATCCTAGCCTCAGTTTCCTGCAGCTGTGGCGGCACCTGTTTGTCCATGCTCTGTAAACAACAATGGAAAGGACTCTCTTTCATGAGTGGAGTGGCTGCCATTCTTTCATTCACCTGTTTTTGTTGACTGTCCCTCTGCATAGGGAGATTCTTCTCCTCTTGGATGTCTTCATTCCCCCTCTTCACTGCCACGTCACTCTGAGCTTCGGGCAGCTCTGCTTGTGGTTCTACCTGGAGGTTCTGTGCACACAAATGCAGAGCAAGTGACTGGGAGCTGCCATCAGACTCAGCGTTTCCCTCTTTTAGCCTCAAAATCACATTGATTCAGCCACTTCTTTCTGCTTCCCTACCCACATCTGCTTCCACTGTAACCCTCCTGTCCCAGGGCTGATCTCTTCAGATTCCAAGGCTCTGTGCTTCCAGTGCCTGTGGGATTCCTGGCCTCCCCAGTCCCAAGGTTTATGCCTTTCTTCCTGCCCTTCCCTCTGTGCCCTGGCCAGTCAGGCTCACCTGGCCTTTCTCCTGTGGCACTTCCACCTGCTGCCCGAGCTGCTCTTCCTGCTGGAGAGCTGGGAACAGCTCTCCCTGAGTCTGGCATGGTGTCTCTGATGAAGCACTCTGCTCCTGCTCTCTCTCTAGAAGCACCTGCACAGAAAGCAAGAGAAGATGGGTTTCAGCTTCCCATAGGACCTTTGTGGGCCAAGACTCAAAGACTGCTGGGCTCACACGTTCCCAAAGCACTGGGCTGCTGCTCTGCTGGGTCATTCTCTGTTTGAGGGGAGGCACAGATTCCAAAGTGGCCCTGGCCCTACAATCAGGGGCCATCTGGGACTGAAGCTGCAAGAGCCTCTCAGGCAGCTGACAGGGAAGGTGTGGCATTTCTCAAGGGTCTGGTGAGGGCCTCCCTCTGCTTGTGCCATGTCCTGTTTGTCTCTCCTGAAGGGATGCGTTTAGGTGAGCATTGCATCTTCCACTGCTTTGGAGCAGAGCCAGGAAGATTCAAATAGATAGATAAATAGACAGATCTCACTTTTATAATCTCTCTTTACTATACTGTGGGATTTACTTCCTTTGAATGGAGAGAGATATAATTTTCTCTGCTAGGTTTTTTTTAAGAGAAGGTAGTGAGAAACTTAGAGAAGAAGAGAAAACAATTATTATCTCTACTTGCTGTTCTTGTTGTTTAGTACATGAAGAATGTGTATAGTGATTGTTTACTGAAAGTGATTTGTTAATTGCATTTTAGGGATAGTTGTTTAGATTGATTAGGTAATTAGATAAAAGACTGTATGGAGACAGTCACTCGTTTTTCTTTAGTATCTTTTTAGTATAGTATTTCTTTACTATAGTTTTAACATAGTACTAGTGTATTATAACGTAGCTTAATGAAGCATTTGTTTAAACTTCTAAATCACAGAGTCAAAGCACATTTTTTGCCACGTGGAGGTCACCCTGAATCAATAATGTCCTTTCTGTCGCTACACACATCAACAGTCGGTAGCAGTGCCCCAATCAGAAGCCATCCTGAACTTGCTCTCCTGTTGCTTCAGTAACCCACACTCTTGGGGAATCTGGAGCATGTGGGTCTTTATGGAATGCAATCAGACTCAGAGCACTGCACTAAGAACTGCACTCTTTGTGCATCTCTGCTCGGGCAAGTTCTTCTCTTGCACTTGACCACACTGATGGTGCTAAAGTGGCTGGAATCAGAAATGCAGTCCAGCCCTTCCCACCTCCTCTAATGTCTGAGGGCCAGCTGGAATTTAAGCGGATTGATTTCCTGCTCAAGGCCCAAACACAGCACACACTGATTCCTTGGGCTGCCAAAAGACATGGGAGCCGTTGACTGGAAAATGATGGGCAAGCCCTACTGGCTGGTCTGGCACCAGAACAGCTCATTCTGCACCAACATCCCTGCCCCAAACTATGTGTTCTTGTGCAAAAATACTGCATTATCCAGAACTGCCTCCTTGAAAACTAAAATTCTAGGAGAATTTCTGCCAGTGCTGTAAAAGTGCAGGAAAGACTGAGACAAAGCTCCCTTGCTCCCTGGAGAAGGAGAAATTGCACCAGGGTTTTCTTTCTATCAAACAAACAAATAAACAAAATACAAAAGTGTTACTCACACCAGTGTCTAAAGCACTTGGATGCAGTGAGGGGATGTCTGGAAGGGAAACAGGCCTTGCGCTGAGCTTTGGATCTATGGATCTAAGGCAGCGATTTATGGAAGTCCGCCTGAAGGTCCCTCATAAGCCCCCCCATTTTCCAGGCTAAAGCTCCCTCAGCACCTCCTCCCTGGCCTTGTGCTGCACCCCCTTGCCCAGCTCCCCTGTCCTTCTGTGCACACGCTGCAGCCCCTCCATGACTTTCTGCTCCCCAGGGCCCACAAGTGCACACAGCACTCCAGCTGTGGCCGCAGCGCTGCCCAGCACAGGGCCACGCTCACTGCCCTGCTCTGGCTGCCCCACTGCTGCTGGCACAGCCACCATGCCCTTGGCCTTCTTGGCCCCCTGGCCACACGCTGCCTCATCTTCAGCTGCTCAAGGCCGCCAGCACCCTTGGCTCTTTTTGGCCCACGCAGCTCACCAGCCTCAAAGGTGCCCATTTCACTTCAGATACAGCAGGCACCATTGCAAAATGGCCATCATGTTCTATAACGACATCTTCCAATTAGATATCATAAGCTTTGATAGGAACAGTATTCTAAGGCACTCTGACTAAATTAAAATGGTCTAATTCAGCTGTAAATGAAATTGTTCTTAAGTAAATATTACACCCTATCTGTTTTCAGCAAGCAAGATTCTCTCTGTAAAAAAGTAGGTTTCTAGTTCTTCAAAGCTCTTATGGAAATTTCAAAGTATCCATCTCTGGCTTTGGTATTTTTGTTGCACGCATGAAAATCAGTTTTCGTACAGCCTTCCTAGCTGGCCCTCTACACTCTATTGCTACTGGCCAAGCTCACAGCTTCCTCTACAATTCTTAAGCACCAGGAACATGAAATGTCCTTTTCTCACTCACCTCAGGATCAGCACCTCTGAATACATGCTTCAGGTGACCTGTAGTGGGCAGGGAAAATGAATCAGATTCTGTGAGAAAACTTCCTGGGCTGCTGAATCCCACAGAACAAATCAACCCAAACAGAGGTGATTTCCCATTTCATAACATTCCTCCCAGAGACACATTTCACTCACACAGCCAGCAAGAGATCAGGTCTATATTCTTGGTTGTGCCTACACTTTGGCCTGTTTTGCCAATAAATGACTACAAGCATGACCAAGGCATTGAAATTTTTCTTTAACGCTCAATGCTCCTGTTCTAGCAAACACATAAAACGGCTTTTAATATCCTCTTCTTCAGGTCTTTTCCTGTTTTTAATCAGTTGCGTGCATTAATCCTCATTTACTTGCTGGAAACAGTTGCCCAGAAAAGCTTCCACAAAATCCCCCTGAGCTGTGGCAGACACTCACTGCTTTAGAGATAGCATTTCCTTGCAAAGGGAATCACTATTTAAGCACTTGGTAAAAGGTCAAGTCACAGTCAAGTCCTTTCATGACTGTCCTGGGTTGACGTTATGATGCTTGTATCCCCATTCATATGTTCTGTGCCTTTAAGACTGTCTCTGAAGAGTGAAAGTTTTGTTTGGCTTTCTCTTATCAGGGACACAGAGACGGGCAGTACATAGCGCTTCTTTGGCTTTTTGCTTTTGGCTTTCTGCTTTGCTCTCTCTCTCTCTCACTGCTCTCGCTTCTGTTTACTTTTGCTTCTGCTCATTAGCTAGTTCTAGCTAAACAGTCCAAATTCCTTCCTGGACTGTTTCTCCTCTCCTTTTTCTTCGACCATCTCGAACCTGCTCAGGACTGGGGCCTGGGAACACCGAGGGTTTGCACTGTTTGGCTGCAGCAGCTGACCCAGCGCCGGAGGGACTGAGAACAGAGCAACCACCCCCGAAAGAGACTTTCTGATTTTGTCATCTTTTTCAGAGTGGTGTCATCCGGTATTGTTCATTCTGTGTGCTGGGGGGTGCTATGCCTGTTAAATAAACAGGTTCTTTCCACTTCTCTCTGAGGAATTCTTCCGGAACTGGTTGGGGGGAGGGGTCGTGTGGGTTTGCTTTCTGGAGGGGCCCTCCATTCCAGATTCTGTAACAAATTTGCCCGAAACCAGGACAAAATATTGGTGCCCAAACGTGAGGCTCGAGAGAGAGTGGAAAAACCCTGTTTTGACTGCATTTTGGTTGCTATTACTCTGTGTTCGTTTAAATCAGCTAATAGCCATGCTTTTTGAATTCATAATGTCTATTAGGGTGAAGGTTTGCATGCATTTCTGGTCCCTAGGGTTTTTGGAGATTTTAATACTTCTATGGTCCCTAGGTTTTTTTTTCTTATCCAGAAATAGCTTTAGTATTGTCCCTAATATGTAGTTTTTACATCAGAGGGCCAGTTACCAGAATAGCTATCCTGCTGGGCTTGGTGGCAATAATGTGCAAGAAGTTTATAAACATGCTAGAGTCTGCTCCAGGTATGAATGGTTCATGGCTATGGTTATGCATCCAGTTTGTTGCAGAAGGAGCAGGAGGGAATGAGGTTTTTCAGCCTCTGCTTTCCTTCTTCTCCTATGAATCAGTTGCATCATTAGTGAAGGATGTTCAGTTTCCCCTCAAATGTTAAAGAAACCATCTTTCTGGTATTCAATCTGGTAACCTTCCTCTATACAGCCTGCTGCTTCTCTGGAATGAGGGCTCAGATTTCTAGACGGGCTGATGAGACCCCTGACTCAGGAGTAAACCCTGGTGTGGAAAATCCTAAGTGGTGTGGAAAATGGGAGGATATGGGCCAAATCCTGAAGGAATTCTCTGACCCTATAGTCCTGGATTCTCCCCATGACCAAATTCAGAAGCCAGTTGAGATGGGCAAATATCTGAAAGAGAAGTACCAGGATGAGCCTGAGGAGAGGAAGGTCATTGCAGTGAGCTGGGCCCTGGCATATGCTTATCGCACGCTGCTAGATACTGTCGGGCAGCAGACAGAGGCAGGGGGGCAGGGAGATAAATCAGCAACTATCCCGGTGACTCAGGCTGCAGCCAACAGCCCAGGCTCGAAGCCAGCAGCCAAACCAGATAGTGAGCCTAAGCCAGCAGCTAAGCCCATGGCTGTTGCTACCAGCACTAGAAGTGGGAAATGCATGGACAAGACCAATCGACCAGTGGATGATGATGATGATGATGATGATGATGATGATGAAGGAGAAGGAACCTCAATGCCTCCTGACATAAAATCAGGAGTCAAAGCAGCAGGTGCAAGATCAGATGCAAATACTGAGTCCTTTTCCCTGAAGGACCTTCCTCGCCTACGGAAGGATTACACCTGACGACCCGATGAATCCATAATTAGTTGGCTGGTCCGTCTCTGGGATGCTGCAGGTGAGGCTACAATTCTGGATGGCACTGAAGCCAGGCATTTGGGGTCCCTGTCACAGGATACTGTCATTGACCAAAGAATGATGCGGGGCGCTAATCCACACAGCCTCTGGGCACGGGTCTTGGAAAGTGTTGCACAAAGATACCTGTGTGCAGATGATCTTTATATGCAACAAACCCAGTGGAAGACCATAGAGCAAGGGATCCAATACCTGAGAGAAATGGCAGTGGCAAAGATTATCTTCTCAGATGATGTAACAACTAGGAACCCAGACTTAGTACCATGCACGTCTGTGATGTGGCGAAAACTCGTACGACTTGGGCCACATGAATATGCTTCTGCCTTAGCCATCATGAAGAGGGATGAGAGGGATGAGACTGTGCTTGACATGGCAAGGAAGCTCCGAGCATATGCAAATGCTGTACATGGCCCAACACATGCCAGAATTGCAGCAGTAGAGTCATGTCTGCAGAACTTAGAGGATAAGATAGAGGAGAACCACAAGAAGCTTAGAGAGGAGATTAAAGAAGACCTTATCCAAATTTCAGCAGTACAGATCCGAGGTTCTTGTCTCCAAGGCAGACGTTTCCCAGATGGTGAGAGAAGGTACACCCCACAAGCTGAGCTGTGGTTCTACCTGCGTGATTGTGGGGAAAACATGAGAAGGTGGGATAGGAAACCTACTGCTGTTCTGGCACGACGGGTGCGTGAACTGAAAGAAGCCACCAGAAGGAAAGCAGCTCCAGTTGCCCGTAGCCGAACGGCCAGGTATGATGATGATGACATGTCTGATCCCCTCGAAGGAACATCCAAAATATAAGCCCAGGGAAAGAAGGATAACCAGGCTTAGAGGGGCCCTGTCCCTCGCCAGGTAGAGACCAGGGAAAATCGTGTTTTCTGGTCTGTGTGGATTTGTTGGCCTGGCACATCAGAACCACAAGAGTATAAAGCTTTGGTCGATACTGATGCTCAATGTACATTAATCCCATCAAGACATGTGGGGACAGAGTCCGTTTCTATTGCTGGTGTGACAGGGGGATCCCAGGATTTCACTTTGGTGGAAGCTGATGTGAGCCTAACTGGGAATGAGTGGAAGAAATATCCTATTGTGACTGGCCCAGAGGCCCCATGTATTTTGGGCATAGACTACCTTCGAAGCAGATATTTCAAAGACCCAAAAGGACTCAAGTTGGCATTTGGGATAGCAGCTGTAGTGACAGAGGGCATCCAGCAATTGAACACCTTGCCTGGGTTGTCTGAGAATCCATCTGCAGTAGGATGTCTGATGGGAGAAGAGCAATGAGTGCCCATTGCCACTTCCATAGTGCATCGACGGCAGGATAGAACCACTCGAGATGCTGTGATACCCATCCATAAGATGATCCGAGAGCTGGAGAGCCAAGGGGTGGTCAGCAAGACCCACTCACCCTTCAACAGCCCCATTTGGCCTGTGCGAAAATCTGAAGGAGAATGGAGATTGACTGTGGATTACCGTGCATTGAATGAAGTGACTCCAACACTGAGTGCTGCTGTGCCAGACATATTAGAGCTCCAGTATGAGCTTGAGTCCAAGGCAGCAAAGTGGTATGCCACTATAGACATTGCCAATGCATTTTTCTCCATTCCTCTGGCAGCAGAATGCAGGCCTCAGTTTGCTTTCACATGGAGGGGAGTGCAGTACACCTGCAACCAACTGCCCCAGGGGTGGAAGTACAGCCCCACCATCTGCCATCTGGACTGATCCAGACTGCACTAGAAAGGGGTGAGGCTCCAGAACATCTGCAGTATATTGATGACATCATTGTGTAGGGGAACACAGCTGCGGAAGTGTTTGAGAAAGGGAAAGAAATCATCCAGATCCTCCTGGGAGCTGGTTTCACCATTAAAAAGAGCAAAGTAAAGGGACCAGCTCGTGAGATTCAATTCCTGGGAGTGAAGTGGCAAGATGGACGGCGTCAGATTCCTACAGATGTCATCAACAAGATCACAGCAATGTCTCCGCCCACCAATCAGAAAGAAACACAAGCTTTCCTAGGTGCCATAGGTTTTTGGAGGATGCATATTCCTGAGTACGGTCAGATCGTGAGCCCTCTTTACCTGGTCACCCACAAGAAGAACCATTTCCAGTGGGGCCCTGAGCAGCAACAAGCCTTTGCACAGATCAAGCAGGAAATTGCTCATGCAGTAGCCCTTGGCCCGATCAGGACAGGACCAGAGGTAAAGAACATGGTCTACTCCGCAGCCGGGGACCATGGCTTGTCCTGGAGCCTTTGGCAGAAGGTGCCTGGGGAGACTTGGGGTCGACCACTGGGATTTTGGAGTCGAAGCTACAGAGGCTCTGAAGCCAACTACCCTCCAACAGAGAAGGAAATCGTGGCTGCCTATGAAGGAGTCCAGGCTGCCTCGGACGTAATAGGGAGTGAAGCACAACTCCTTTTGGCACCTCGACTACCAGTGCTGGGGTGGATGTTCAAAGGCAAGGTTCCTTCCACTCACCATGCCACCAGTGTTACATGGAGCAAGTGGATTGCTCTTATCACTCAGTGCGCCCGTACAGGTAAACTGAATCACCCCGGGATTTTGGAGGTAATTACGAAATGGCCCAAAGGTGAGAATTTTGGTGTCACAGATGAAGAGGAACAAGAACCAGTGACACGTGCTGAAGAGGCTCCTCCCTATAACCAACTGCCATCAGAGGAAACATGCTACGCTCTTTTCACTGACAGTTCCTGTCACATCGTAGGGATGAACCGGAAGTGGAATGCAGCCATATGGAGCCCCACATGACAGGTTGCACAAGCTACCGAAGGAGAAGGTGGATCAAGCCAACTTGCAGAACTCAAAGCTGTTCAACTGGCCCTAGACATTGCAGAAAAGAGAAATGGCCAAAGCTCTACCTCTACACTGATTCATGGATGGTAGCCAATGCTCTGTGGAGATGGCTGGAGAGGTGGAAAAAGGCTAACTGGCAACGCAGGGGAAAACCAATTTGGGCTGCTGATGCGTGGAAAGACATTGCTACCAGGGTAGGGAGGCTACCTGTGAAAGTCCGCCATGTAGATGCCCATGTACCCAAGAGTAGAGCCAATGAGGAATACCAAAACAATGAGCAGGTAGACCAAACTGCAAAAATAGGGGTGTCCAAAATAGACCTAGATTGGGAACATAAGGGAGATTAATTTCTACTTCTATGGGCCCATGGTGCCTCAGGTCATCAGGGCAGAGATGCCACCTATAAGTGGGCACGAGACCGAGGGGTGGATCTATCCATGGACAGTATTTCTCAGGTTATCCATGACTGTGAGACGTGTGCTGCCATCAAGCAGGCCAAGCGAGTGAAGCCCCTCTGGTATGGTGGGTGGTGGTCCAAGTACAAGTATGGGGAGGCCTGGCAGATTGACTACATCACACTGCCCCAGACACGCCAGGGCAAGCGCTACATGCTGACCATGGTGGAAGCCACCACTGGATGGTTGGAAACCTACCCTGTGTCTCATGCTACGGCCCGGAACACCATCCTGGGCCTTGAAAAGCAAGTCCTGTGGAGACATGGCACCCCTGAGAGGATCGAGTCAGACAACGGGACTCATTTCAAGAACAGCCTTATCAACACCTAGGCTAGGGAACATGGCATTCAGTGGGTGTACCATACCCCCTATCATGCACCAGCTGCAGGAAAGGTAGAGAGGTACAATGGACTACTAAAAACCCAGTTGAAAGCTTTGGGTGGGGGATCTTTCAAAAATTGGGAGCAGCATTTAGCAAAGGCCACTTGTTAGGTAACACCCAAGGTTCCACCAACTGAGCAGGTGCTGCCCAGTCTGAGTCCCTGAATATAATAGAAGGAGACAAAGTCCCAGTGGTACATATCAGAGGTTTGTTAGGGAAGACTGTGTGGACCAATTCTGCCTTGAGTACAGACAAACCGATTTGTGGGGTTGTCTTTGCTCAGGGACCAGGTTGCACATGGTGGATAATGCAAAGAGATGGAACGACACGATGTGTACCTCAGGGAGATCTGATTGTGGGATAGAATGATATGCAATATCACTGTTCATTGGATGTTACTGCCATTGTCTGTACATTAAACCACACAGACATGAGATAGAAGGAACTGTGTAAGTGTTGAAGGTCTGGGAAAGTGGAAGATGGAGCTTTAAGTGAGTTAAGTGAAAGGGAGGAATCCTGCAGCTCTGTAGTATAGGGCCAGGATTCAGTGGTCCAGTGTGGGGATGCGATGAGGGCATAATAGGTATCGCTGGTAAATTTTGGGGGAACAGATGGAAATTTTGTATGAATACTGCATGATGGGTGGTAGTATGTTGATGATATGGGGATAAAGGGTAGAATGCCCTGGGGTGACATTATGATGCTTGTGTCCCCATTCATATGTTCTATGCCTTTAAGACTGTCTCTGAAGAGTGAAAAGTTTTGTTTAGGTTTCTCTTATCAGGGACACAGTGACAGGCAGTACTTAGGGCTGTTTTCGCTTTTTGCTTTTGGCTTGCTCCTTTGCTTGCGCCCTCTCTGCTCTCGCTTCTGCTTGCTTTTGCTTCTGCTTATTAGCTGGTTCTACCTAAACAGTCCAAACTCCTTCCTGGACTGTTTCTCCTCTCTTTTTTCTTCGACCATCTCAAACCTGCTCAGGACTGGGACCTGGGAACAGCGAGGGTTTGCACCGTTTGGCCTGCAGCAGCTGCCCCAGCACTGGAGGGACTGAGAACAGAGCAACCACCCCCAAAAGAGACTTTCTGATTTTGTCATCTTTTTCAGAGTGGTGTCATCTGGTATTGTTCATTTTCTGTGCTGGGGGGGGTGCTGTGCCTGTTAAATAAACAGGTTCTTCCCACTTCTCCCTGAGGAATTCTTCCCGAACCGAATGGGGGAAGGGGCTGCGTGGGTTTGCATTCTGGAGGGGCCCTCCTTTGGCGATTCTCTACCAAATTTGCCCGAAACCAGGACACGCTGCATGCAGGAAACTCCTAGCTCCTTGCAGGACTCCAGCACTCAGCATCCTCAGCCAGCAACAGGAAGCGCTGGCTGCTCCAAAACTTGCACCTCTGCCTTGCTCTAAAGACAGCAGCACACAAAACTGGCACTTACAGGCTCACAATATCCAGGCTCTGGTGTGACCACTGATGGAGCCTGGTGCTCATACACCTCAATTTGTTCCTCTTGGGCTTCTTCTCCAGGAGCAGCGGGAGCTAGGGGAGAGATGGCTGTTGGTTCTGTCAGCTGTGGCAGGAGAGAAGCATGAGGGACAGGCTGTCATCTATCATTTAGAACCTCATTTCTTTTCAAATCTACCACCACATCTTCTTAGGAGAAATCAGACCATTTTGTAGCCACACAGGGATTCTAAGTTCCTCTGACCAAATTCATATGGGTCAACTCAACAGAATTCTAGATGGATATGAAGTTGATATTTCTCCCTAGCTGCTATCAGCAAGCAATGTTGTCTCTGTAAAATGCAGCTTTTAGTTCTTGAAAGCTCAGAATTGGAAGAGGAGGAAAGAGACAACAATCCATTGCCGTTGCTGCTGCAGACGTGGAAAACTCAAACTGGATCACAATCTCATTCAAGGCGTCAAAAGGGCAGCAAATGTTGTGCAGAAGCATCTTTGCTTGCTGCAAAAGGAGAAAACAAACAGGGCTTCCTCTTCTAGCAAACCAGCTGTTGCAGATTGAGCCATCTATCAGGGATGAGTCATTTGTCGGTTGCAGGGAAAACTTGGGACGCTCAATATGAGAATCAGCAAGCTTCCTTTATTGAAGAGAGCATCAGACATTTATACAGCAACTAGTAAGCTCTTGAATATTCTGTAATTTACTCCGACCATTGGCCACACCACTACATCAGTTCTTCTCCATTCTTTAGATGTTACATCTCTCTTTTCTCATGTCTCTTCAACTCTTTGTTATCATACTACAGCTAGGCCCAAGGACACGCTATCTTGCAGGTGCAGGACTTGGAATTGGCCACGGCCTTGTACTTTTCCAATTCTTAGCTACTCTCCCAACAACCAACTAGCCCGAAAACACAACATGGAAGTATCACCCATTCCGGTGTCTAAAGCACTTGGATTTAGTGAGGGCATGTTTGGTAGGGAAACAGTGACTGTGCTGAGCACTGTCATATAGGGATTGAAGGAAGTCTGCCTGAAGGTCCCTCATGAGCCTCCCATTTTCCAGGCTACAGCTCCCTTTAGCACCTCCTCACTGGCCTTGTGCTGCACTCCCTTGCCCAGCTCCCCTGTCCTTCTGTGCTCACACTGCAGCCCCTCCATGACTTTCTGCTCCCCAGGGACCCACAAGTGCACACAGCACTCCAGCTGTGGCCGCAGCGCTGCCCAGCACAGGGCCACGCTCACTGCCCTCCTCCTGCTGCCCCACTGCTGCTGACACAGCCCACCATGCCCTTGGCCTTCTTGGACACCTGGTCCCAGGCTGGCTCTTCTTCAGCTGATCTTCTATGGCACCCCTGGGCTCTTTTAACCCATGCAGTTCCCCAGCCACAGCATGGCCTGCTTGAGTTCAAGTACAGCATCCACCATTTCTACATGTTCCTCTTCTGAGCAAAACAAGACAGCAGTCAAGGACTCCCAGCTTCACCCCCACTCCAGGCTCCAAGGCTCTTGCCAAAGCAGCAGACTTTATCACTAAGTGCATTAACAGAAACTTGCCCCTTCTGCTTTTTGCCTCACAAGAAGGCTTCCCAACTGCGTGCATTTCCTTTCTTTGGCCACACAGAACAAGAATGGCTCCCCACAGCTTCATGGACAACGTAATGTGAGTCTATCCAAATTTTCCCTCATCTGCTTCATGATTTTCATTGAGAGACCACTGAAGAGAAGACCCTTCCCCCCCCGCCCCGTCAATAATCTCTGGTTCTGAAGAAGAAAGTCACACGCCAAAGGCTTGGAGACCTGAAAGCTCAGTGTTAAGCTATTTGTTTTCACAGGTGTAGTTTGCTCTCTGCCAAGAAGGGGGCACTGTGCCCCGTTTGCAACAATGGCTTTGGAAGCTGTCCCATCTCTTGGCCTGGTTGGACTTCTCCTGAGTTTCAGGTGGTCTCCCACAGAAGACCCTCACCTGCTTTAAAACCACCGTGACAGACAGACTGAGATGTAAGGACCCTCTCCATCAAGGACTGGGACTGAAACCCCCGGCCTGAGGGAAGTGTGTGGGGGGAGTCAAGCTGATCAAAGTGAGATGTTTGCCTGCAGGTGTGACCACTGGACCAGGAAAACAATGGCTCTCATTTACTGCTGAGAATATAGAGTACCTGTTACATCTATTCCCTATTGTATCTCTTTCCCACCCCCACCCCCCCCCCCCCAACTTTCAAAATTAAATACCTCTGAGTTAGCTACAGATTTTGAGATCTCCCGAGCATATCAGGCAGATCCTCGACTGGACTGGACCAAAAGACTTTGTCTCTATGTCGGTAGCTATATCTCCCCCTCTCTCTTCTCTCTCTTTATCTTTTTCTCTCCCTTAATCCCTCAATCGCATTTTGCAGTGGTCATTCAATAAAGGTGCATTTGTTTTGATAATTACTGCAAACCCCCTTGTACTGTGTTAGTTCTTTTGCACCCTGAGATCACCTCCTACGAATCATCACAACATCCATTCACTTGGATGGATTGTGACACATAACCATCTTCTGTAGCTTATCAAAAGACTAAAGACGACTGGTCCAAAAGAATTTGTAGAAACAAAGAATTCCTCAAGAAAACTGTAGACCAATTTCACAAGCAAAACACACCTTTCCAACAAGGGAAAACAAAGAAACAAAGGCCTGTGACATCCAGCACTACCACGTGTGCCCTCGGCCACAGCGCTGCAGAAGCCCAGAGACAGAGCTTCCCTGTGCCAAGGAGCCAGATGCTCTCCCACAGGCACCAGCCCTTTGGGGCCTCAACATCACAGGTCAAAGGCCAAGTTCTGCTGTCGCTGCCTGCAGGAAATCCCTAGCTCCTGGCAGCACTCCAGCACTCAGCATCCTCAGCCAGCAACAGGAAGCGCTGGCTGCTCCAAAACTTGCACCTCTGCCTTGCTCTCAAGACAGCACCACACAAAACTGGCACTTACGGGCTCACGATATCCAGGCTCTGGTGTGAGCACTGATGGAGCCTGGCACTCATACACCTCAATTTGCTCCTCTTGGGCTTCTTCTCCAGGAGCAGCAGGAGCCGGGGGTGAGACGGCTATTGGTTCTGTCAGCTTTGGCAAGAGATTAGCATGAGGGACAGGCCTTCATCTATCATTTAGGACCTAATTTCTTTTCACATTTACCACCACATCTTCTAAGGAGGAATGAGAAACTTTGATTGCAATGGGATTCTAAATCTATAGGAATAGAATTCTCAGTCAGTCTGACTAAATTGAAATGGGCTAATTCTACTCTTTAAGGAATTGGTCTTAGTTCAGTATTCCCCTCTAGCTGCTTGCAGGATGCGACATTCTCTCTGCCAAACTGAGTTTATAGTTCTTCAGGGCTCTGAGATGAAAATTTAAAAATATCCACTTATGCTTTTTTTGTTTTTGTCGAAGGCATGAAAATTGATTTCCTTTCGGCCTCCCTAGCTGGCCCTCTACACTCTACTGTACTGGCCAAGCTGACAGCTGGCTCTACAATTCCTTAACATAAGAAATGAACATGAAATCTCCCTTTCTCACTCACCTCATAATCCCCACCTCTGAATACATGCCTGAGGTGACCTGTAGTGGGCAAGGGAAAATGAACAAATGCTGTGAGAAAACTGCCTGGGCTGCTGAATCCCACAGAACAAGTCAACCCAAACAGATGATTTTCCATTTCACAAAATCCCTCCAGGAGACACATTTCATTCACACGGCCAGCAAGAGATCAGGACAATTTTCTTGCTTGTGCCTACACTTTGGCCATTTTGCCAGTAAATGAATACAAACATGACCAAGAAAATGCAAATTCATCTGTAACACTCAATGCTCCTGTTTTACCAAACACATCAAGCAGCTTTTTTTATCCTCTCCCTCAGGTACTTTTTTTTAAAAAATCATTTGCATACCCTAATTCTCATTAACTTGCTGGAAACACGTTGCCCAGAAAAGCTTCCCCAAAATCCTCCTGAGCTGTGGCAGTTCTATTGAGAAACAGCACAGCAGCAGCTTCAGGGTTCTGGAGCAGACATTTACTGTTTTGGAGTTTGCACTTCCTTGCAAAGGGAATCAATATTTTAGCACTCAGTAAAAGATCAAGTTAGACAGTAAAATCCCTTCATGACAAAATTTAGAAAGAAAGAAGCTTTCCCTGAATTCTGGGAACAACTGCAGAGTTTTTAGAAGGCCCTCCAAGAAAGTCTGCCAGTCTACATTTCCAAAGCTGTCTTGCTTGTCCTTCCAAGTTCCCTTGCAAATGCTGCCCCTGTGGAAACAGACACCCCCTTTTTAGCTGAATGACTTGACAGGAGCCTTACCCAACCAATGGCCTCCTAATGTTCCTTTCTTTCTAATTCAATGGAGTCACTAAGAAAGAGCAGGAAGGCATACAAAAGTTATCGGTTAGGTTACATCCAGGGAAAACCTCTACTTACGTGCCAGCTGAGTCAGGTAGTAAGCAGAATAAAAAATGGCAAAAGCAGCAAAAACTGCAGCAGTGAGTTCCTCCCTCATTGTGGCACTGCTCTACAAGTGTGCAGGCTGTGCTTACACAGTTGGTAAAACAAGGCTCTTGTCAGTGCACAGCTGTCCAATGACAAATGTCTTAACCAGGAGGATGCTCCTGCTCTCAGCAAGACCTACAGCTGCTCTGACACTCAGGCCTTCTGTGCACCAAGGCAACCTTCTGATGTCACTATCACGACGTGGAAACCATGCCCTGACATCGCAAAGTAAACCTTCTATGTTGGTCTGTGAATTTATGCCAAGCAATAACCAACCTTCCCTACAGCAAACACAAAATAGCCTGCAAAGTTCTCCTCTGTCAAAAAGCAGCATAAATTCCCCTCATGAGCCAAACCCTGTTGTTCAAGAGATCCAAGAGGAACTCCAAGAGTGCACAAAGCACCTACAGCCTGGACCCCAACTGAGCACTCAGATGGGACCCAAGCAAAGGAAACCAGGCCAAGAAAATGGCCCACAGCATTGCACAGAACCAGGAGAGAAGCCACTGCTGGCATAACAGCTGAAATCATTCCTAAAAAATCTCCCCACATATTTGAACATTTATTGGACATGCCCAGGGCTCTGGTGCATGTACATCTCTGCCTTTATTCCCCTTTGGAAGCAGTCAAACTGGCAGCATCTGCCTGTATGCAGGAGCTGCTCCAGGCTGGGAATGTCACTGGTGGTGCTGATTTCCAGAGGCTTCTGTGTGCCAGGGGAAGCCAAGGCAGGAGCGGGTTGAACGGCGCTGCTGCTGCTGCTGCTGCTCTGTGCCAGAGAGCCCCGGCTGGGCAGGGCACAGTGCCCACTGCGCTGCGGGCTCTTTCTTCTGCCTGAGCTGGGCACACCTGCAACAAGGCATGACAACTGGTGGGCAAACCAAGGGGTTTCTGGGGCTGCTCTGCTCTGCACACACCCAGGACACCTTGGCTCCCAAAAAGGTCCACCAGAGGAAAACATAAGGTGAAAATGTTTCATTTTGACCTTTCTTTCCTGCTTACAGAAGTTGCCAAAATGAAAGTTTCTAAGCAGGGTCTGATCCCTGCTGCCAGCTCAGGGTTGGAAAGGAGGCATTACTGTATTTTAGTACTTGGTGCATAGGGAATCACTTCTCTTACATATGTACACCCAGCAATCTCACTTACTACTTTGTATCCATGGAATTAAGAAATATTCAATACTTTGCGGAAACTCACAGGCTAAACATTACTCCAATTTTATCCGACATATTTCAATCACTCTCAGAATTTATTGACATCAGAGTAGGAGTGGGTCCCTGGTGGTCACTGTCACAGGCTCAGGAGGAGACCCATGCACAAAAGAACCTAAGCCCCAACCGGGCCTGCAAAGCAAATAATACACAGAATCACTGAATTTCTAGGTTGGAAGAGACCTTTAAGATCATCGAGTCCCACCCATGTTCTAACACCTCAACTAGATCATGGCACCAAGTGCCACATCCAGTCTTTTTTTAAACACATCGAGGGATGGTGACTGCATGCACCACCTCCCTGGGTAGATGACTCCAGTGTTTGACCACTCTTTCTGTGAAAAACTTCCTCCTTAATTCTAGCCTGTATCTCCCTTGAGACAGCTTGAGACTGTGTCCTCTTGTTCTGTCTGTTGTTGCCCGGAGAAAGAGACCGACCCCCAGCTCACTACAGCCACCCTTCAGGAAGTTGAAGAGAGTGATAAGGTCACCTCTGAGTCTCCTTTTCTCCAGGCTGAACAACCCCAGCTCCCTCAGTCATTCTTCATATGGCTTGTGCTCCAAGCCCCTCACCAGTCTCGTTGCTCTCATTTGGACATGCTCAAGCATCTCAACGTCCCTCATAAACTGAGGGGCCCACAACTGGACGCAATACTCAAGGTGTGGCCTCACCAGTGCTGGGTACAGGGGAAGAATGACCTCCCTGCTCCTGCTGGCCACACCATTCCTGATACTAGCCAGGATGCCATTGGCCTTCTTGGCCACCTGGGCACATTGCTGGCTCATGTTCAGCTGACTGTCAACCAACACCCCCAGGTCCCTTTCCACCTGAGCACTGTCCAGCCACACTGTCTCCAGCCTATAACGTTGCAGGGGGTTATTGTGGCCAAAGTGCAGGACTCAGCACTTGGACTTATTGAACTTCATCCCATTAGATTCAGCCCATAAATCCAACCATTCCAAGTCCCTCTGCAAAGCCCTCTGTCCCTCTAACAGATCAACACATGCTCCCACCTTAGTGTCATCTGCAAATTTGCTAATGAAAGATTCTAAACTCTCATCCATGTCATCAATAAAAATATTAAACAGAACTGGCACTGACCCCTGAGGGACACCACTGGTGACTGGCCACCAGCTGGATGCAGCACCATTCACCACCACTCTCTGGGCCCGGCCATGCAGCCAGTTCTGAACCCAGAAAAGAGTGCTCCTGTCCAAGCCACAGCCTGCCAGTTTGTCTAGGAGAATGCTGTGGGAGACAGTGTCAAAGGCCTTGCTGAAATCCAAATAAACAACATCTGCAGCCTTCCCTGCATCCACTAGGTGGGTTACCTGGTCATAAAAGGTGACCAGGTTGGTCAAACATGACCGACCCCTCCTAAACCCATGCTGGCTGGGTCTGATACCCTGGCCATCCTGTACATACTGTGTGATGGCACTTAATATAAACTCTTCCATTATTTTGCCAGGTACTGAGGTCAGGCTGACTGGTCTATAATTACCAGGATCCTCCTTTGCACCTTTTTTGTGAATGGGTACCACATTGGCCAGCTTCCAGTCATCCGGAACCTCACCAGTGAGCCGGGACTGTTGGTAAATGATGGAGAGTGGCTTTGCAAGCTCGTTTGCCAGCTCTCTCATTACCCTGGGGTGGATCTCGTCTGGTCCCATAGGTTTATGAACATCCAAGCATTTCAGTAGTTCTATGACTGCCTTCTCTTGGATAATGGGGGGAACCATTCTGCTCCCTGTCACCATCAACCAGCCCAGGCGGGCAGGTGTCTTGAGGGCAAGTCATCTTCCCACTCAAAACTGAGGCAAGGTAGGCATTAAGCGCTTCTGCCTTCTCCTCATCTACAGATATTAAGTTCCCTCCCTTGCCCAATAGAGAACAAAGGCTGGTCCCACCCTTCCTTCTAGCATTAATGTATTTGTAAAAACATTTTTTATTATCCTTTACAGAAGTTGCCATTCAGTGTTCAAAATGAGCTTTGGCCTCCCATATTTTTTTTCTGCATGCTCCAGCAGCCTTCTTGAATACTTCCTTAGAGACCTCCTTCCAATGCTGATACATCCTCTGTTTATTCCGAAGTTCCTCCAAACCATCCTTGCCCAGCCAGCCTGGACATTTACCCTGCTGACTGATCTTTCAGCACACAGGGACAGTCTGTTCCTGTGTCCTCAAGATCTCTATTTTGAGGTATGCCCACCCTTCCTGAACTCCTTTGTTTTTAAGGGCTGTTTCCCAAGGGATGTTCTGAATAAGTCTCCTAAACAGGCCAAAGTCTGCCTTCCGGAAGTCCAATGCAAGAGTCTTACTGGTGCTCCTCCTGACTTCACCAAATATTGAGAAATCTATTAGTTTGTGATCACTCTGCCCCAAGCGACCTCCAACCACTGCATCTCCCACCAGCCCATCTCTATTTGCAAACAGCAGATCTAACACAGTGCCTCCCCTGGTGGGTTCCCCCAGCAGCTGCAACAAAAAGTTGTCCTCCATGCATTCTAAGAATTTCCCGGACTGCCTCTTTACTGCTGTATTAAGTTCCCAGCAGATTTCTGGTAGGTTGAAGTCACCCACAAGAACAAGGGCTGATGATCTTGAAACATTACCTAGCTGCTTATAAAATAAGTCATCTACCTCTTCTTCCTGGTTGAGTGGATGATAGCAGACTCCCAGTAGGGTGTCAGCCTTGTTGGCCTTCCCCTTAATTCTTACCCATAGACATTCAACTCCATCTTCCTTAGTTTCAATTTCTATGGCATCGAAAGTCTGCTTAATATGAAGGGCCACCCCTCCTCCTCTTCTTCCTTTCCTGTCTCTTCTGAGGTGCTTGTATCCATCCAGTGCAGTACTCCAGTTATGTGAGTCATCCCACCACGTTTCCGTGATGGCAACTACATCATAGCTCTGCAGCTGCACCATGGCCTCCAGCTTTTCTTGTTTGTTGCCCAAGCTGCGTGCATTGGTATACATGCACCTCAGCTGGGCTACTGACTTCACCCTTAACTTAGCCTTGCAACCCTTGGGCCTGTTTCCAGATAGCTCAGCTGGTTCCCCTTCCCCCTTCAAACATAGTTTAAAGCCCTCTCAATGAGGTCTGCCAGTTCATGAGCTAAAAACCTTTTGTCCTTAACAGAGAGATGTACCACATCTGGCTCTAGAAGAGCAATGCTGTAAAAGTTTCCCCATGACCAAAGAATCCAAAATTTTGCCGACGACACCAACACTTAAGCCACTTGTTGATGATGTGGATTCTCCTGTTTCTTTCATCATTTTCCTCCGCCACCTGAGGGACTGAGCAGAAAACTACCTGTGCTCCTGCCCTATCAACTACCTGACCCAGTCCCCTGAAGTCCTTTCTAATTGCCTTGACACTCCTCTTTTCAATCTCATCACTACCAGCCTGGAGTATCAGCAGTGGGTAATAATCAGAGGGCTGAATCAGCCCAGGAAGTCTCTCAGAGATATTTTGTACCTGGGCTCCAGGGATGCAACAGATTTCCCTGTGGGATGGATCTGGCCAACATATGGGGCCCTCAGTTCCCTTCAGAAGGGAATCACCTACTATGGTTACCCTTTTTTTCTTCTTGATCTTAAAGGTAGTGATCCATCTTACAGATGAATCATAATTGGGGGGTTGACTGGGCAGACAATTTTCTCCTAAATCATCTAGTTGCGTCTCCAGATCCAGGACCTCATACCTATTCTGAAGTGGGACATACCAACCCCTGGATTCCCAAAATCTGCTGAGCAGGAAGAGATGGATTGTGGTGATTGGCACCAGGGGCAGGTAGAGAGTGCACTTCCAGGACATCCCCTGGATCAGAATGCTGTGCATGTCTTGTCCTTCTCACCCCTCCACCCCAGAACCAAGGAGCATCCCCAAGGAGCCAGTACACCTCGTGCTCCTATTCCTGCTGTTGATTATAAGTCTGCTTCTGAAAATATTAGAGCCATCTGGATGTGGGTTGAGAGACCACATCCATGGGGAGTGGTTGAGGTGGGTGGGTGTTTGCATTTTGAATTTTTTCCTTTTATTACGTCTTTTATTTGCATGCTTGCTTGATTTCTCTTTTTATTTCATAGCAAAATTGTTTTTACTCTATTTCTATTACAAACCATTCATATTCTGTAATAGCCTTTCCTTTCAAACATAACCATTTCCAATCACTGCATTTCTGTGGTTTGTAAATCCTATTTTTCCTCAAGGGATAATACTCAGCCTCATGTTTCACCCCAAGCAGCTCGTACACCTCCTGGTCCTCCTGGTCCTGGTCCTGGTCCTGGTCCTGGCCCTGGGCCTGGTCCTGCTCCTGGTCCTGCTCCTGCTCCAGCTCCTGCTGGTAAGTTTTCTTTTCAGGCAGTTGTAGTGACTGGGATGTCACTACAACTGCCTGCATCTCCCTTCACGCTGTGCAGCTTCTGTAGGCAAATACAGCAACACTTCATTGTAAACATAATGGAGCATTACAACTAGTGCAAACAGAAAGGTCATGATACTTTATAGAGAAGGGAAAGCTGTAGGTGGAAGCAAACATAGGGTTTAAAATTATTACTGGAAATATTTTCCATTCGTCTCTATGTCCTTGTGGGTTTGCTTTGGTTTTTCTTTGGGTTTGGATGCTTGGTTGCTTGGATTCTTTTGGTTTTGGGGAGTGGTTGAGGTGGGTGTGTGGGTGTTTGATTTTTTATTTTCTTATTTAAATGCTTATTTTAATACTCTTTTTTTAATAATAGATTTGTTTTTCTATTTTTCTGTTACAAACCATTCATATATTTAATCATTGTTCATTTCAATCATAACCATTTCCAATATGTTCATTGCCTTGGTCCTTAAATCTTTTATAGAAGAGATAATATTAAGCCTTGTGTTTCACCCTAACAGCTCATAGACCTCCAGCTGCTCCTGGTCCTGCTCCAGTTCCTGCTCTTGTTGCTGCTTCTGCTCCTGGTCCTGGTCCGGGTCCTGGTCCGGGTCCTGCTGGTAAGTCTCTTCTTCAAGAGAGCAGCCACTGTAGTCACTGGGATGTGGCTTCCTAGCCAGCATCTCCCTGCACGCTGCACAGCTTCTGTAGGCAAATACAGCAACACTTTAGGATAATGATAATGGAGCAATTCACCTAGTGCAAAGAGAAATGTTCTGAGAGATTCTTCACACAAGAAAGAAGTGGTGTAACTAACACAGGGATTAAAGTTTTTGTCAGACTGTAGGAGAAGTTGCTTTCCTTGATTAAAAAACACACTTTAGAATTTATAAGGACCAGGGGAAAAATATGTGTGTGAAAATATGTAAAACTTCAAACAATGTCTAATTACAATACTTTGTAGGGCAAGATACTTGTGCTAATGTCGTTTGCGTATTAAGGATAATAAAGAATATTTATATGCCATGTCTTTCAAATAAGCAATTAAGAGGCAGACAGTTGTAAATACTTCAAATACATAGTCTTGTCAAAGCTATTTTACAACAAATGTAGATTCTCTCCTGATATGTTTATGTTCATTTTTTTTTATTCCAGCATTCTGGGGACGTCCAAGATTCAATACCTACAGTCTGTCTGAAACCGACTCAGGTTACAGTAGTATGACACCCGACGGAACCTACACTCTGTCTGGAAGCGGCTCAGTCTTCACTTCATCACCCAGCAGATCCTATAGTCTATCTGGAACCGACTCAGGCCTCCATAGTCTGACACTCGGCAGAACCTATACTGTGTCTGGAAGCGGCTCAGCCTTCAGTACGTCACCCAGCAGATACTATACTGCATCTGAAGGCAACTCATTCTTCAGTACGTCACCCAGCAGATACTATACTGCATCTGGAAGCAACATGTCTGGAGGTGTGTCATCCTACAGAACCTGTACTGTCTCTGGAACCAACATTGCCTTTCCTTCCAACTACAAGCATTTCCATTCCATACATCTCCTTTCTTTTTAAAATTTACCATCTCTGAAGCAAATTCACTTTCTCTGAACAGACTCCGTCGGGCCTCCCCAAGGAGCCAGTACACCTCGTGCTCCTATTCCTGCTTTTGGTGGTAAGTGTGCTTGTGAAAATGTTATAGTGATTTGGATGTGGGTTGAGATCCCACATCCAAGCGGACTGTTTGCGGTGGGTGGGTGGGTGTATGCATTTTGATATTTTTCCTTTTATTACTTCTTTTAATTGCATGCTTGCTTGCTTGCTTTTTTTTTTCCTTTTTAAATTGCAAAGTTGTTTTTCCTATATTTCTATTACATACCATTCATATTCTGTAATAGCCGTTCTTTTTAAACTTAACCATTTCCAATGGGTGCCTTTCCATGGTTTATAAATCCTATTTTTCCTCAAGAGATAATATTCAGCCTCATGTTTTCCCCTCAAGCAGCTCGTACACCTCCTGGTCATCCTGGTGCTGCTCCTGCTCCTGCTCCTGCTCCTGCTCCTGCTCCTGCTCCTGCTGGTAAGTCTCTTTTTCCAGCAATTGTACTCACTGGGATGTGGGTTCCTAGCCAACATCTCTCTTCATGCTGCACAGCTTCTGTATACCAATACAGAAACGCTTCACTGGAAACGTAATGAAGCATTACAAATATGGCAAACAGAAATGTTTTTATACTTTTTAGAGAAGTGTAAGGGGATGGCAATGTCTAATAGACAGTTTAAAATTATTATTGGAAAGTTTTATTTTTCTAATTGTTTCAATTTTTTTTTTCCAAATTGTTTCAAATTGTATTTCATTTTCAAATTTCATTTCAAATTGTTTTTTCTTTATTTCTCTTACAAATCATTCTTATTTATTAATAGCCTTTCCTTTAAACCATAACCATTTCCAATCTGTGCATTGCCTTAGTTTTTAAATATTACTTTTAATCAAGAGATAGTATACAGCTTCGCGCTTCACCCCTAGCACCTCATAGACCTCCTGCTCCTCCTGCTCCTGCTCCTGCTCCTGCTCCGCTTCCTGCTCCCGTTCCTGCCCCTGGTCCTGGTCCTGGGCCTGGTCCTCGTCCTGCTGGTAAGTCTCTTCTTCAAGCAATTGTAGTCATTGGGATGGGGGTTCCAAGCCAGCATCTCCCTTCATGCTGCGCAGCTTCTGTAGGCAAATACAGCAACAGTTTAGTATAACGACAATGGAGCAATTCACCTAGTGCAAAGAGAAATGTTCTGAGACATTCTTCACACAAGAAAGAAGTGGTGTAAATAACACAGGGATAAAAATTTTTGTCACGACTGTAGAAGCTTCTGGTTTCCTTGATTAAAAAACACACTTTAGAATTTATAAGGACCAGGGGAAAAATATGTCTGTGAGAATATCTAAAACTTCAAACAACATCTGATTACAATAATTCCTAGGGCACGACAGTTGTGACAATGTCCTTTGTCTATTAAGGACTAATATAGAATATTTATATGAAATGTCTTTCAAATAAGCAATTAAGACACGGAGCAAACAGTTGTAAGTACTTCAAATACGTACAGAGACCTATTTAACAGCAAATGTAGATTCTCTCGTGATTTGTTTCTATTTTTTTATTCCAGCATTCTGGGGACGTCCAAGATTCAATACCTACAGTCTGTCTGAAACCGATTCAAACTACAGTAGTATGACACCCGACGGAACCTATACTGTGTCTGGAAGCGACTCTGTCTTCACTTCATCACGCAGCAGATCCTATAGTCTATCTGGAACCGACTCAGGCCTCCGTAGTCTGACACTCGGCAGAACCTATACTGTGTCTGGAAGCGGCTCAGCCTTCAGTACATCACCCAGCAGATACTATACTGCATCTGAAGGCGACTCGCCCAGCAGATACTATACTGCGTCTGAAGGCGACTCACCCAGCAGATACTATACTGCGTCTGGAAGCAACATATTTGCAGGTGTGTCATCCTACAGAACCTGTACTATCTCTGGAACCAACAGTGCCTTTCCTTCCAACTATAACCATTTCAATTCTATGCATCTTCTTTCTTTTTAAAATGTACCATCTCAGAAGTAAATTTACTATCTCTGACTCAACTCCTTAGGGCATCCCCAAGGAGCCAGTACACCTTGTGCTCCTATTCCTGCTGTTGATTATAAGTCTGCTTCTGAAAATATTAGAGCCATTTGGATATGGGTTGAGAGATCACATCCATGGGGAGGGATTGAGGAGGGTGTGTGGGTGTTTGCATTTCGATCTTTTTCCTTTTATTACTTCTTTTGATTGAATGCTTTTTTGCTTTCTCCTTTTTTTTAATTGCAAAATTGGTTTTCATTTATTTCTAGTACAAACCATTCATATTCTCTAATACGCTTTTTTTTTCAACCATAACCATTTCCAATTGGTGCATTTCCTTGGTTTCTAAATCCCATTTTTCCTCAAGAGATAATATTCAGCCTCGTGTTTCACCCCAAGCAGCTCGTACACCTCCTGGTCCTCCTGGTCCTGGTCCTGGGCCTGGGCCTGGGCCTGGGCCTGGGCCTGGGCCTGGGCCTGGTCCGGCTCCTGCTCCTGCTGGTAAGTCTCTTTTTCAAGCAATTGTAATCATTGGCATGTGGATTCCTCGCCAGGATCTCTCTTCATGCTGTACGGCTTCTGTAGGCAAATACAGCAACACTTCATTGTAAACGTAATGGAGCATTACACCTAGTGCAAACAGAAATGTTATGATACTTTCTAGAGAAGAGAAAGGCAATGGTGGAAGCTAACACAGGGTTTAAAATCATTAATGGAAACTTTTTCCATTGGTGTCTTTGTCCTTGTGTGTTTCTTTTGGTTTTATATGGGTTTGGATGTTTGGTTGCTTGGAGTTTTTTTCGTTTTGGGGAGTGGCTGAGGTGGGTGTGTGGGTGTTTGATATTTTATTTTCTTATTTAATTGCTTCTTTTAAAAACTTTTTTTTTTTTACAGAATTGTTTTTTCCTATTTTTCTTTTATAAATGATTCTTATTTTATAATAGCCTTTCCTTTCAATCATAACCATTTCCAATCTGTTAATTGCCTTGGTTTTAAAAGTTACTTTTACTCAAGAAATAAATTTCACCTCATGTTTCACACCTAGCAATGCCTAGACCTCAAGCTCCTGCTCCTGCTCCTGCTCTTGCTCCTGCTCCAGTTCCTGCTCTCGTTGCTGCTCCTGGTCCTGGTCCGGGTCCGGGTCCTGGTCCTGCTGGTAAGTCTCTTCTTCAAGAGAGCAGTCACTGTAGTCACTGGGATGTGGCTTCCTAGCCAGCATCTCCCTTCACACTACACAGCTTCTGTAGGCAAATACAGCAACACTTTAGTATAACGATAATGGAGCAATTCACCTAGTGCAAAGAGAAATGTTCTGAGACATTCTTCACACAAGAAAGAAGTGGTGTAACTAACGCAGGGATTAAAGTTTTTGTCAGACTGTAGGAGAAGTTGCTTTCCTTGATTAAAAAACACACCCTAGAATTTATAAGGATGAGGGGAAAAATATGTCTGTGAGAATATGTAAAACTTCAAAACAACGTCTGATTACAATACTTCCTAGGGCAAGATACTTGTCGTTTGCCTATTAAGGATTAATACAGAATATTTATATGACACGCATTTCATATAAGCAATTAAGACAAGCAGCAAACAGTAGTAAGAACTTACAATACGCACTCTTTCAGAGCTATTTTACAGCAAATGTAGATTCTCTCCTGATATGTTTATGTTCATTTTTTTTATTCCAGCATTCTGGGGACGTCCAAGATTCAATACCTACAGTCTGTCTGAAACCGACTCAGGTTACAGTAGTATGACACCCGACAGAACCTACACTCTGTCTGGAAGCGACTCTGTCTTCACTTCATCACGCAGCAGATCCTATAGTCTATCTGGAACCGACTCAGGCCTCCATAGTCTGACACTCAGCAGAACCTATACTGTGTCTGGAAGTGGCTCAGCCTTCAGTACGTCACCCAGCAGATACTATGCTGCGTCTGAAGGCGAATCACCCAGCAGATACTATACTGCGTCTGGAAGCAACATATTTGGAGGTGTGTCATCCTGCAGAAACTTTACTGTCTCTGGAACCAACATTGCCTTTCCTTCCAACTACAAGCATTTCCGTTCCACACATCTCCTTTCTTTTTAAAATTTACCATCACTGAAGCAAATTCACTTTCTCTGAACAGACTCCATAGGGTCTCCCCAAGGAGCCAGTACACCTCATGCTCCTATTCCTGCTTTTGGTGGTAAGTGTGCTTGTAAAAATGTTATAGTGATTTGGATGTGGGTTGAGATCCCACATCCAAGTGGACTGTTTGCGGTGGGTGGGTGGGTGTATGCATTTTGATTTTTTTCCTCTTACTACCTCTTTTAATTGCATGCTTGCTTGCTTTCTCCTTTTTTTAATAGCAAAATTGGTTTTCATTTATTTCTATTACAAACCATTCATATCCTGTAATAGGCTTTTTTTTTCCAATCATAACCATTTGCAATCAGTGCATTTCCTTGGTTTGTAAATCCCATTTTTCCTCAAGAGATAATAGTCAGCCTCGTGTTTCAGCCCTAGCAGCTCGTACACCTCCTGGTCATCCTGCTCCTTCTTTTAAGTCACTTTTTCAAGCACTTGTAGTCACTGGGATGTGGGTTCCTAGCTGCCATCTCCCTTCCTGCTGCACAGCTTCTGTAGGCCTATCCCGCAACACTTAATTATAAACACAATGGAGCTTTAAACCTCGTGCAAACAGAAATGTTATAATACTTTTTAAGATGTAGGCTAACACAGGGATTAAAATTAATACTGGAGGATTTTTTTTCCCTATGTGTCCTGTATTTGCCTAGATATTTGTTTTTTTAGTCTGGGTTTAGCTGCTTGGTTGGTTGGATTCTTTTTGGTTTTTCAAAGTGGTCCTTGTGGTTGGGTGGTGTTTTAGTTTTGATTTTTTTTTTTAGTATTTCTTTTAATTACATTTCTTAAACTAAGTCCCTTCTCCTTTCTTTCTGTTTTAAACCATTAACATTTTTATAATAACTTTTCCTTTCAACCATAAGCATTTCAGGTCTTAGTGTTTACTTGTTTGTTAAAACTTACTTTTTTTCAACAGGTAATTTTCAGCCTTCAATTTCATCCCACGCAGCCAGTACACCTGCTACTCCTACTTCTCCTGATGGTAAGTCTGCTTTTCAAGAAATTATAGTCTCTTGGATGCGGGTTTCTAGGCAGCATCTCCCTTCATGCTGAACAGATCTTGTACGTAAATACAACAATACTTTATTTTAAACATAAGGAGCAATAAAACGAGTGCTAACAGAAATGTGAGATTTTTTAAAGAGAGAATGAGGATGGTGAAACCTAACACAGGGATTAAAATTACTTGTGTAATTTTTCTTTTGGTTCTTGACTGCATGAAAAATTTTTGTTTTCAGTTTGGATTTGGTTGGTTGGGTTCTTTGGTTTTGGGGAGTGGTTCCGCTGGGTGGTTTGGTGTTGGGGCTCTAATTTTTTTGTTTTAAAATTATCTCCGCCTTCAACTTTTTTTTTTTACTGAAGGCATTTCTTTTCTTTATGTGATAAATCATTGTAATAGCCTTCCCTTGCAAACATAACCATTTCAGTTTCATATATTTCCATAGTTTTAAAATTCACCTTCTCTGAAGTACATTACACAGAATCATTTCAGCTTGTCTTCGTACCCCAAGGAACCATTTCACCTCGTACTCCTGATCCTAATGGTAAGTCTGCTTGTCAAGAAATTATAGTCATTTGGATGTAGGTTCCTTGCCAGCATCTTCCTTCATGCTGCACAACTTCTGAAGACAAATACAACAATACTTGATTGTAAACATAATGGAGCAATAACACTATCGCAGATATTTTGAAATAGTAATTTATTGCAACTATAGATATTTCAAATCTGTGCATTTCTTTGCGTTTAAAAATGTACCTCCTCTGAAGTCATTTTATTTTCTCTGAACAGCCTCTTTTCAGTTTCCGGTTTCAGCCCAAGCTGCTCGTACACCTCCTGCACTAGCACAAGCTCATGATGGTAAGTCTGCTTGTCAAATAATTGTAGTCACTGGGATGTCAGTTCCTAGCCAGCATCTGCCTTTATGCTGCACAGCTTCTGCAGTCAAATACAACAATCCTTAATTGTAAACATAATGGAGCATTAAAACTATTGCTAACAGAAATATTCTGAGACATTTATCAGAAGAGAAAGGGATGGTGAAAGCTAACACAGGGATTAAAATTACTGCCGTGATTCTCTCCATTGGTGCCCAATAGCTTGGCTATTTTTGGTTTGGGGTTCTTTTTTGGTTGGTTGCTTTTTATGATTTTTTTGGTTTTCCAGAGTAGCAGTAGTGTGTGGGTGGCTTTTTGACGTTTTGAATTTTTTTCTTACTTTTTTTTTTTTTGCCATATGCTTCTTCCTTTCATTATGTTACATACCATTAGCGTTTTTTAATCATATTCTCTTGCAAACACAACCATTTCAGTTCTGTGCTTTTCATTGCTTTTAAAAATTTACCTTCTCTGAAGTAAATGTATTTTCTCTGAACAGATATATTTCAGGTGAGCTTTGGACCTAGAGCACCCCGTACACCTGCTACTTCTACTCCTGCTGGTAAGTCTTCTTTTTGAATGTTTTCTTTTCTAACTTAGTTTAATTACATTCTTTCTTTCATTCTTTCTTTTGTTCTTTCTTTCTTTTTAAGAGCCAAAGGCTTTTTCCTTTCTTTCTGTTATAAAACATTAACATTCAGAATAAGTTTGTTTCCTTGAATAAAAAACACAGCTTTGGAGTTAATATGATGAGAAATAAAAGATGTCTTTATGTGAATACTTGTAGCACTTCATTTAAAGTGCTATAGCAACTGTTTACGGGGTAGGATACTTGTGCTAATGTCCTTTGTCTATTAAATATTTATATATAATAATCAGGTGCCATGTGTTTCAAAGAAGCATTTAAGGAGCAAACATCTATAAGTACTTCACATACATGCCCTTGTAAGGAGCATTTAAGAGCAAACATTAATTCTCTCTCGATTTGTTTTTTATCCTTTTGTTTACTCTAGCACAGCGGAGAGTGCCTAGACACAGAGTCCACACTGTGTCTGGAACCAACGTACCCCCCTTTGTGCTACCAGCCAGACCCTACAGTGTGTCTGACACCAACATATCCTCCAGTGTGACCACGGGCAGATTGTACAGTGCGTCTGACACCTCCAGTGCGATGCCACGTCGAACAGGTTTTGGGTCATCAATGGAACCAGCCATCAACCTGATTCCAACCAGATCCAATATTGGGCCATCCATGGATGCATCCTCCCACACGAGACAAAACAGAGCTTTTACCATGCCCTCAAGCAACACGCCCTCCCACCTGACAGGAAACAGAGCTGGTATTGGGTCTTCATCCTTCAGTTTCAGACCACGCAGAACCAGTTCTTTGCCTTCAGTAGCTCCTTTCAGGCGGGATGTGATACCCAGCACTAGAAGAAATAAGGAAATTTAATTATCAGATGTGAGAGAGTTCTTCATAGAAATACTAGCTTCTCTCCCGAAGAAAAACACTCCAGCAACACAAGATCTAAATAAAGTACAGTCGTACCTACTTTTGTATTGTGGTTCACTGTATATATTTTTTGTAATTTCATATTGTTATGAAAATGTCATCCATATCTTCACATTTCTGTGTTTCTAATTAAAAAGCACTTCTTTATATAACTCTTTTTATTGCAGTTTTTAATTTTTATGTAGTATATTTTAAAATGTTATAAAACAACACCTTTTGGGTAATTTTCCCCATTACTAAAAAATAATAAATCCACAAGCCATTTTAGTCTCTGTCTCTCAAAGTTGTTTCATATCCGTGTATTCTAAACCAGGATTTCCATACTTTAATAGGATTGAGAGAGGTCCATGATATGTACACCAGTGACTCCTCTTGTGGAAAGTCATGGCCCTGTGTTTTGGTTTGAAAAGGCAGGTGTCTGCTAAGAAAGGAAGGAGCCTCCCTTGAAATCAAAAATGCAAACTCCCTCTCTCTGAATTATCATTTTGAAATTAAGGGGCTCTCAGGCAAAGACATGGGAGTAGGAATAGTAGTTGTTTATTAGGAAAATTAAAACACAAATGCACTAGTACAAAAACAAACTACTGACAGAATCAGAATATGCCCTGACACTCTGTTGGTCAGGGTGTTGGTAGCAGTCCAAAAATGGACAGCATGGTGGCTGTAGCTTTCTTGGAGTGGTGGATGTGGTTCTTTTGAAGCAGTGATCCTGTAGAAGGGTGTAGTCTTCCTCTGAAGGTTCAGCGGTCGTGTAGATGCGCTTGGTCTTCTTCTGGAAATCTAGTGAAAAAAAAGCTGCTCTTCTGGGAATCTAGTGGGAAAAGGCTGCCATGGTGTTCCAAATCTCAGATTATATCCAGGTAGGAATGCTTGGGTCCTTCCCCTGGGTAGACCATCTCCCAGTGGGATGATGTAATTTTTTCATCATGCAGTGAGATTCAGTGGCCCACTAACAGAAGATATTTTCTGGAGGGAGGATTGGTTGTGGAAGAGATGAAGAAATCTGCCCCACCTGGTTTTAACAGGTGGCCCAATTAGCAGAAGATAACTGCCCTATCTCTAACAGACAGCAATAGAACACATACTCCCAGACACATTTTCCAACCTAAGACCCATTTCCCCTTCTTCCATTAGTACTTACATTATACTCAAATCAATAAACTTGACACCATGAAACCTTACACACAGTTCTTACTTAAGACTAGGTTTCCCTGTGATACACTGTTGTTGTTGAGTTAGGAACGAATGAAGAAAGGTGACATTGATTCCTTTGATCAGAGGGCATAAAGCGAGATTTATTAGGAACTTCACATATTTATAGACAAGATTGTTCACCCAGAACCTGAATGCCCCTCACACCACTGGTTAATGACGAACAACATCTTCTGGTAAAATATCTTTCCATAAACATGTACAAACATTCCACATGTTCACAAATACCAGGTGCAGAGATTAAGATAATTGTTTTAATTCTTTCTCTGAGCATTCTCACAACTTCCCTAGGACAATGCCTGGGAAAGTTGTCTCTTTTTCTCTCTGTCAGCATCCAGAGATGACAAGAGGCCAATCCTGTGCAATCATCAAAAGAGAGGGAAGTCCAGGTTGCAGAGGCCCCATGTCCTCTATGATATCGTTGATCTTCCTCAGGTCATGGAGCAATCTTCAGGAATCAAAAGTTGCCTTATGAATTACAAAAACTGGGGAATTCCAGGGACTGTTTGTAGGTCTGATGTGGCCCTTTTGCAGTTGTTCACTTACTAATTTTTGGAGAATATTCAATTTTTTCTGCTCAAGAAACCATTGATCAAATTGGCTGATTGGTTTTCCATGATAACTTCAGAGCGGCAGGCATTGCTGTGCTTTTTGTCAAACACCCACTTCTATCTTTGCTCCCCACTGGGACACACATCTCTTCCCTGTACTGTGATGAGCTTCTGCACCATGAAGGGACTGATGGCTGCTGTCCTTGCCTTGGGACCTTGGGCCTTGGGTAACAGTAACCATGAATTCACTTTGCAGACACAAGATAGCTCCTCCAATTCCTGTGAGAGCACCCATGGGTGTCACCAAATTCCAATTGCACAGCCAGGATGCACGAGAAATCACAGTGATGTCAGCCCCTGTGTCCAGCATACCTGCAATATGAACAGTTTGACCAAAGTGCATTAGACTGCACGTCAGCTCTGGCCATTCATTGCTGACATGTTTTAGCCAAAGGACATTAGGCACCGGGCCAGAACTCTCAAAAGGCATTTCTCAGCATACAACTTGCTTATTTCTACTCATTGGTAATGCAATAGTGATAGCTATTGCTGGTTTTGTTTCAATTACCATTGGAGCATTGTAAGTAAGAGCTGAAATGATCACCTCTTCATTAGAATTTGCTGAGACAACAGTCGGAAAAATTGAAAGTTGAAGAATTTTATTACTGTCCTTGCCTATAATTAAAAAGTCTTGCTTTTGTTGTGAATACATTTCCTATGTGAATGTATTCATGGTAAAAGTTATTTTAAAAATAAATTAATTTGGAATTTGTTAGTTTGCATGGTGCCCCTGGGGGTAATAAGTTGGGATCACTTGGGAGATGGTTTTATCTTGTATGACTTTACATCTCATCTTACCCTAATCGGACAGTCTTTTTGAATTATTTCTTGAATCAACAGAAGGTAAAGTAGGTTTTCTTTCTGTTTTTGCGGGACTAGTATGTAATAGGTTAACTTATTGTTCAGAATCACTAGAATTATCACTGTTATTTTCCTCCCTCACAACCTTGTAAATTACAGACTGTCTCGGAGGAATTTCACGGTGACTAGAGACTGTTTGTTTTGTAATACTAACAGAGAAATCCTGCCTTTTGCTAACAGAGATACTGGTGTCGAGAATTTTTTCCCTCTTTCTCTCCCTGCACTTTTTCTCACAAGTAGCAAGGAGCTCTCATGTTCTGGGGGGGCAGAGTGGGGACCCAGACATGGCTTGGAAAATGGTGAAAGTTGGGGGGCACACTGCCATGCTAGGGGTGGAGGTGTCACAGCCCCAGTCTGAATGTCAGGGTCTTGAGTTACAGCTGAAGCAGAGGTGGGAGGTCTGGGGACTCAGTGTTGGGGGAAGGCGCTGAGGAAGTGGAGGGTTTAGTAGAATGTTTAAACATATCAATCATGGTAGGACAACACATCAGAAGCAACTTAGCAGCTCTTTGATCTCTGTTTGTGGTAAAAGCACTGTATAGTTTCAGTCCTAATAGTTCTCAAAGAGGGAGTGAAAACATGGAAGTTTTATCTGTAGCTGGAAACTACTTCTGAATATATAATAATGAGTCTTTTAACTCGGTTTTTGAAACATTACAGGAATTAGATTTGACCAGATCTTTGAGGTTTTTATAAACATCTCTAGGTAAATTGGCCATGTTGTGTCCTAATATGTTCCCTGAGGCTTACCTGATGTTGAACAACATGCAAGTCCTTGTCGCATCTCCATCCTGATCGAGCCAGCAACAAGGGTAGAAATCCAACTTCTCTCTTTTTGTAAGAGTTACGATCCTGGGATTTGTGCTTCTCTCAGCAGAACTTTACAAAAATTACCTCAGGGCTTTTAGGTCAGTCAGTTTAGTCAAGTTATTTGCTCCTGACACGGGAACACCAATGTGTTGGACAACACCCTTTTCTGACCCAGAGATGGGGCAACTGAGAGGCATTTTAAAAACTTTTATTCCATTTTCAATCTCATAAGAAGGGTGAGACAATACAGATGTTCACAATCATTCACGCTACCATAATCAGAAGCTGACTATTTCCTATCAGCGTTTCTTGGCCTATCAGCTTTTTTTGCCACACCATGCTGTAGATGCCTTCAAGCCAATAATCTAAAATTACCCCTCATTGTCCTACTACAATGCATCTTTTATAGTTCTTTCTCTCCAAAGTATCCAGTCTTATTTACAAGACCATCCTTTGAAATTTTTTTCTAGCTCCAATTCTTTCTCAACAATATCTGTTCTATTCCGTAGCATTTCTAAGTCAGCATTTCTTATCTCAAAGCTTGCATATGGATGCATACTGTGTGAGCCTCCTGTCAGGCCCTGAGAACTCTCTACAAATCCATTTCCCACATTGGTCAATATCAGTGTAGCGGCTTCTGGCAATACAAAAAGCTCTTTCAAGACTCTTCTGAAGAGAAATGTCTTTTTCCTTTTCATCCTAAACTGCAAAGCTCCCTCTAGGATGTACAGCAAACAGTTATCTAGATTATCTTTCCACAAAAGCAGAACACTTGCCCTTTAATAAAGCCTGAATTGGCAAATTCTCATCTGTATTAAGGAATTTAATTTAGTCTATAGTAGCAGTGTGACCCCCGAGCAGGGAATAGTGAGCTTTGACTCCATGATTTCAGAAGGCTGAATAAATGCTTTATTAAGCTATACTATATTGTACTGTACTACTATACTATACTAATACTAAAATATACTAAAGAAAAACCCGTGACCCATTACAGTCAGTCACAACACAACTTTGACCTAATTGGTCAATCAATCCAAACACCATGTCTAGTCTCCAATTAACAAATCCCTTTTGGGTAAACAATCTCCATTACACATTCCACATAACACATGTGCCAAACAATAGACGCAGCAAGCAGAAAAAAGAATTGTTTTTCTTCTTCTCTGAGCTTTCTCACTGCCTTCCCCAAGTAAAATCCTGGGCAAGTCGTGCCTCTCTCTGCGCGGCCACAAGTCTCTACTGTAAAAAAGTGATTTCTATGCAACAGAGTTGATAAAGGACAAACCTGAATTAACAACAGCTGCCTTGCCCAAGGACAGCCCCTGTGCCAGCCGGGGCAGCTGCGCTGAGCAGCCCCAGCAGGGGCAGGGCCCGCTCCTGCCCCGCCGGGCAGTGCCCACGGCCACAGCCCACGGCAGCCTCAGCCCCAGCCTGCCTCCCGGGGCCTGTGGCCTCAGCTGGGCTCTCTGCAGGCTGGCAGCAGCAGGTCCCTGTTCACTGCTCTTGCTGCTGGCCTTCAGCTCCTCCCTACTGCCTCCCGTCAGTCTCCGGCTGTCCTCAAGGTTTTTCCTTGCAGCTGTGGCAAAAGTGGAGGTTTCTGGAATTGCTTCCAAGGCCTGGCAGAGCTGCAGTCCCTGCTGTGATCCCTGCTGGCCTGCTCCATCCCCTCAGCCCCGCCATGCTCTCGGTGAAGCCCCAGCCCCCTTCAGTTTCTTCAGCCCCTCACAGTCCTCTCACCCCCCTCAGTCCCTTCTGAGCCATCCCGTCCCCTTAGACCCACCAACCCTCAGCCTGTGCTACTTCCCTGTCACCTCAGGGCCACCATGGCCCTGGGCTGCCCAACTGCCCTCAGGCCCAGCAGCAGCCACCGCCCCCTCAGCCCCCTCTGTCTCACCGTCCTTCAGTAGCTCCTCAGGGGACAGTGCCTGGGGCAGCGGCAACTCCCACCGCTCCAGGGACAGCCAGGGCTGGAAGTGCTGCTCCGCCCGGCCTGGCCGCCAGCTCGGACCCAGCACAGGGACAGGGACACAGGGGACACCGGGGGAAAAGCAGGAAGTGATTGTTATGAACAAAATTCGGGTAATATTTTTTTGTGAGAAAAAGTTACAAAAAAGCAGCCAGACCACGGGTAGCTGCTGAAGTTCTTCGTGTTTTGTTATTGTAATCACAAGTCCTTGTGGCTAATCACTCCTTTTGTATCAGCAGAGCCTCGCCCGAGGCTAAGTTGTACCTTTCCCAGAAGGGTGGGAACCTTCCTGAACAGTAGAAGAGACCTGAGAAGGTGAGGGGGGCTATGCAAAGTGACTCCAAGACCACAATGCAGCATGGGTCCCCCGGTGTACAGAGAAGACCCCAAAACGACGAGCCACCTAAGAGTTGAGAGACTGGAGTGATGTCTGGACATGAGGAGCCGAGTGCAGAACACCTTCAGACCCTCTCGCCCTGACCAAGAGAGACGACCCCGGCGGTGAGACCAGGCCGACTGAGTGGGTGGGGCAACATCTGACCGGGAATCACGCCCTAAAGGCTCCCACGAGGACTGGATTCCCCCAGCTCTGCCCCTTGTGGACAGAGCTGCGCATATCCTCCTCCTCTGAGTCGCCCGGGAAGACGACGGAGACTGCAGACCCGTCGAGCCACCCAATCCTGAGCTGATCACTTTTAATAAAGGCATTAAAAAGGAGAAGAAGTCTCCTGGCCCTTGTTTATTTCAGTGAGGGAGGAAGCAGAGCAGTGAAACAGGCCTATAAAAAAGAGGCCTGTACCTATACAGATACCAGTCTATGTAACTAAACCCCATCTACAAATATGTACATAAACACACTTGCTCTCTCATCTCACAACTCATTCTGCAAGTTGCAATAAACAGCTGAATGCTCTCAGTAGCTCCAAGTTGTTCCTCTTACCATCCTGAAGGGACAGGCAAAAGTAGGAATAGACAATATGAACAACTCTTCAATTCTATTCTAACTTAACTCTTCAAAGATCAGTTTTTATTTTGTGTCTTCCAGGCAAGCAGATGGCCCAAACACACAGGAGAACATGATTTTACTCGGTGCTGATTGGTCAGGCAGTTAGTATGGTCAAGAACTGCTTTTCTCAGGAACTTGTGGATAATCCCTCTCTATGCCTCAAGAACTGCATAATGAGTAAAGCCTGAATGGACCAACTTGCATTTCATGAGTTAGATGGTAATCCTTACATACTCTGAGCAGTGTTTAATAAAGAAGTTAAGGGATATTGGAAAAATATCCTCTCCTGGCTTGATCTGTGATTTATGGGTAAGAAAAAATGTTGGTTTTCCAAAGAAAAAAATAGCGTTTACAATAGGGAATTCCCTAAATTTGCCTGAGAAAGCTGCACTTCAGAAAAGGCAATGAACAATATAGGGAACAAAAAGAAACTTAGCTTAGAGCTGAGAATAAAAGCACAGAAACACATAATACAGATTTTAACCTATCTTATACACTGAATGGCTATGACTCCGAAACTTTTATTTCAAGTTGTATAAGTTTTTATGTATTTTCCATCATTTATTTTTAAGTAGGACTGTACTAATAAAGTAAGAAAAGCAGGAAGTACACCTAGTACCGTCTAAAGAGTGATGTTAAACAAAGGCAGAATCAAATCATGTCAAGCAATTTCTGAAGCTATCTGAAGTCTGCTGGTCAGTCACTAACTGAAAGGAACGGTAGAAACACCAGAATAAATGTAAAAAAAACCAAGATTGGCTATGACATCTTTCATAAATATCCATGCATAAGTGTTAGGTCAGTTCAGATCAGTGAAAAGATTCTTGCTGACTGCAGTGGGTTGGAAAATGCAAATTGGAAATAATTAACTTTGCGAAAAGATCCCAGAGAAAGCATTAAACTGATCTTCATATCATTTGTAATCAGTCTGTTTCCTCCAATAAAAACAAGATACATGCTTATAAATCACAATCATTCCTCTGCTATTAGTCTTAGTTTGGTATTTCACACCACTCTTAAAATTGAATTTGCTGTTCTCCTTTCTATTCTTCTAGCAGTCACATGAGTAGGGACAGTGAAGAGTCAAAAAGTGCACCCCAATTGTGTGGTCTTTTTGGTTTTTGATTGCTACGTCACATACGTGTGTGACCCTCTCCTTAAGTGAGTTTCATCTTAACCATTAATACCTGCTAAATATCACAGCAATTCAGCAAAGGGAATAATTTGTTTCAAAAGTCAGACTCCTAAAGTCAGTGCCCTTCATGAAGCTGCTTTCCCACCGATGGAGACCTCCTCAACAAAGCCTCTTGGGTTTGTCTTGAGAATTAAGAGCAGAAGTGCCAGCTGAGCACATCTGCAGCTGCCAACATCTCCTGCAGACCGTCATGCCTCCGAGCTGAGCTAGATTTTCATATATCTATATATCTATACATCTACATATCTATATAGATGGATATCTATGTATCTATATCTATAGCTGTATCTAATCTCTAGATGTATATATGTATAAATCTATATATCTATATCTATCTAAACAAGCTCCCATGGAGGAACAGGTACATGGAAAACTAAAGTACAGCCCCAAATTATTAAATCTCTAACTACAATACACCTGTGGAAATAAGGAATGGGGGGAAATAAGGAATGCAAAGAAGATGCAGTCCTACTATAGAGACTTTATGTAGCTGCCTAAGAGTGTTTGTTATCAATTTTAATGGTATATGAAATTTTTTCTTTGCCAAAGGGCATGTTCTGCAGGTCTTGGGTCATATTGTGGACATTTTGCATTTAAAACAATATTAGACAGCTGTGCTGAGACTACAGATAAATTCTAGATATCTGGCTCTCAAGTATAGATATCTAAATTCTAGATACCTTGTTCTCACAGACTTGATGAACTTTCATATACAATCTTGGAGCAGCCCAGAAGAGCAAAGACGAAAACTCAGGCAAAAGTGATTCTTGGCTTAGATGGCTTAAAATAATAAAATATTAAAGAAGAATATAAAGAAGAAGAATATTAAAGCATTTTTAGTATTACTTTTCCTAGATGGAAACCATAGAGTCTGTGATCTAAAATGTCTCCTACAAGCCATAGCTGCTTACCAAGAGCACAAATATTAGCCAAAGGAATAAATCATGCTGCACATGGATAATCAAGAGATTTCATAATGTGACCTAAACAATAACAAATCTTTGATATTGAACTGCATTGCTGCTGCCTCAGCAACCTCCAGATGAATGAATAGAATAATTAACTGATGCTGTTGAGTCAGGGATGGAATGAAAGACTCCAGTCTTCAGAAGCTGAATCAGAAGGCAAGTTAATGATGGTAATGTGTCTTTTACAGTATGACTCACTAAGGCAAGACTTGGTTGGTCTCAAAGTAAAAACCTCTCACACTATTGGTAAACTATGAATAGCACACTCTGGAGAACCCTATCTATAAACAACGGTTACAGAAAGAGAGATAATAATTGTTTCAATTCTTTTCCCAGGCTCGGCCTGGGAGAAATTTTCTCTGTTCTTTCTTCCACTGAACAAAGGATACCCACAATTCCCCCTTTTTGTTTAAAGGAGGAGGCAGTGTTTGTAATCTCCTGTGGGATCCCTTGCAGGAAAGAGAATAAACACAGCTCCAGAGGTTTATCAGTTATCAATCAAAACCGCAATCAGACATTGGCTCAGAATGGTCAAAGAGATCTCATACTTATACTATAAATTCTCTACCATTACATTCCATAAACTTTAACTATTAATTCTAAAAGTCAGTTACCAACTTTTAGTATAGTAACATTGTTAATCTGCTCATAACACTGGGAGTCGAACTCATCAACAATCTGTTTCCAGAAACAAGGAAAAGATAAAACGCTCATACCCCACTCGCAAAGGGGCCAGCTTGATGGTCAGTATCTTGATCATCATTCAAAGACTGTGACTGATGGTCAGCACTTTGGCCACTGCTTGAAGGTTGCCTGCTGGCCACATTCTGTTTCTGATGTCGCAAGTCAGGGCGAACACTCCTTGCAGGTATCCATCGTACCCTGGTACCTGTGGAGACACATGCATATCCGAGGCCCCAGGTGATAAGGTCGCACGGGCCCTCACACTTATTGGTGGCAAGGTCCCATATCCAGACCTTCGCTCGACGCAGGTGTGTCTCACCTGCTGAATTCAACAAGAGAAAATGATTCAGAATTACAGGAATCTCTGAATTCTTTGGCACTGTAAGGTGATTATTTGTATAAAGCTTTTTCCAGTTGACTGTGGGCAGTCTCTCCCAGAATTCCCCTCTTTTGTTTTTCCAGAACATGCTTTCAAGTGCCATGAGCATGTTCAACAATAGCTTGACCCACTGGTGAATGCAGAATACCAAGTTTGTGTGAGACTCCCCATATGTGTAAAACCTGACGTGTCTTCTTGTGAGACAAGGCAGGGCCATTGTCAGTTTCCATAGAAGAAGGTATCCCCAAAACTGCAAAAGCCATCCTCCAACAAGCAAACACATCACAACCCCTTTGAGCAGATGCCCACATGGCAGAGGAGAAGGCGTCAATAGACACATGCACATACAAAACTCAGCAATGTAATATCTATTTGCCAAAGCTACAAGCCCCTTAAGCCTCCGAGGTTCACCCCTGCTGGTAAAGGTGCAGCAAGGCCATGGCACTCAGCACAGGAACTGACAATGCCATGAGCTTCAGTCAACATTAACTGAAATTGCTTTTGCAGAGTATGTGCACTTTGATGAAAAAAATCATGCGATGCTTTGGCTTGCGCAATCTTGTCAGGCTGAAGCGCTACCCATGCAGCATTAGCCAACCTGTCAGCCCTGGCATTACCTTCTGCTATGAAACCTGGTAAAGTGGTGAGACTCCGAATGTGCAGGATGTAACACAAATGAACCTGGGTTTGAATTGCACACCCCAAGGCTTCCAATAACAAACAAAGCTGCATTATTGACCTCTTTCAGAAGCGAGCAATCCAAACGCTTGGTTATGTCTGCGACATAGGCAGAGTCAGTGACCAAATTCAGAGGCAGAAAATTTCTGGAATGCCATGGCAACACCTTTTAGTTCAACCAGTTGGGCCGAGCTGGACACATGGCCTTCCAGCACTTGCCATACAGACTCATCATCCTTCCAGGTAACAATGGCCTTCCCTGTTTTTCCTGAGCCGCCAGTGGAGACGGTGGGTCCCTGCACTGGCACTCAACTATTATTTGGCCATAAAGACAGACTGGTTGTTTTTGGCAGCTGCAGTAACTTGTGACTGGGCAGATGACAAGCAATGTAGCAGGCACAGGGCCTTGCAAGGGCTCCCTGGTGTGCAGAAGTCTAAGATAGGAAATGCCAAGTCATGGTGAATGGGCTAGAAGCCCCTCTCTTCTGCCTTTGGACCCCTGCTTACCTCTCTGTAAGACTGTAGGTCACTTTCCTTTAACCCTTGCTATTGGACAATTTCTGATACCCAGGTACCCTATGTAAAGAGCTGCTTTTGCCCAGCTTGGGCAGAAGAGCTGTCACTGGGAACCTTCTCAGAAGAATCAACAAAGACGCTCCTGTGGAACCCCACACAGACTTCTCCTCTCTCTCCCTGCATCTGCCTGCCTAGGCACCTAGAAAGCTGAAGGGCTGAAATCATAATGAGCTGATAATCACTAAAGAGCTGATATCACTTAAGCTTGCTAAGTGGCCTGTGGCTAAGAATTGCTTGGGAGCTCCGACAGTCTGTCCTGAACCAGACTGCGCTATCTGGACCGCTGCAGCCTGCTGGAGACACCCCGAAACCCAGCAAAAGGTCACAATAAATGGTTTGTCTGCTGGTAGGGAACGGGAAAACATGGGATCAAAACTTAGTATATTGAAAGGATCCCACAATAAGAGAGATTTATACTTACTAATCCTAGAAATCCTATCTTCTAACAACTTCTCTTTCTCTAAAGGTAATCTTTCAAAAACTAACCTGAAAAAATTTATAAAATGGATTCTTTCTCAGCTTCCGCATACTAACACAGACATCATTACTAAAGACTTCTTTTAGGACAAAGTTGGGAACACGATACATACGCTCCAAACTAACCAAGATTTCTCTGTAACTCAGTTTATTCCTATGTTCCACATTATAACTAAAGCCATAGAGAAAGCCAACGGAAATAGCTCACATTCCCTGCAACCTCCCACAGCAGGGACAGACTACCTCCCTTCAAATCCCAATCACACTGATAACAATCTTTCCCTGGAATTCTGCCCTCCGCCTCCGGGTCCCCAAGGTCCCAGTGCCACCTCTGCCGCTGTTCCATCCTTTGCCCTTTTCCCTGCAAACCTCTCGCCGCTTCCCCCCACCACCTCCGCGCCCGCGGGGTTTGCGTGGTCCCCCCTTCCCCTCCCGGACGTGGCAAACACGAATTCCGCGGCATCCTCTGTGTTATCTGCAAGTGCAAAGGTGCCTCTTTCCTGTGAGTCAGCTCCCCCCACCCTTCTTGCTGCTTCTCCTACCCCGACCACGGCTTCCCCTGCCCCCACTGCGCCCGCCCCCACTGCAGCCACCTCTGCTGCGGCTCCCCCTACCCCTCCTCCCGTTCTCCCCCCGCTCCCGCCGCAGTCCTTCCCATCCCCGCCACCAGTCCCTCAATCCCAGCCCCCACCCCTGCTGCTGCCACCTGCACCCGGGCGGGTATCCCCATCCCATCCCTGCCTGCTGCACTGGCAGGTCTCCCTGCATGCCGGCACACCCCAGCCGCAGCACACCACGCTGTACCCGCGGCAGCCCAGACCAATCCCACCGGCCCCTCTCCCCCGCTTCTCCTTTACCCCCACCCCAGGCTTTCCAGCCGCCCACCCACCCTCAATGTCACCCGAACGGAACCTCAGAGACCCCCCACGGTACCACCCCACTTCCTCAAGCCTGTGCATGTCATTCTGCTGCCGTTCCAGCTCCACTGCTGCCTCCCTCTGGCCAAGCTCTTTTGTGCCTTCTCTCAGCCATAAAAACCCCTGCAAAATCTCACTCCAACGCGCCGTAAAAAGCATAGGCCACGGCCTGCTCGCTCTCATTCCTCCTCTAAGGACAGCAGTGGCAGTGACTCTGATTCTCATACAGAGGACATTGACCCATGGGCTCTCATTAAGATAGAAGCGACCAAGGCAGGAGACTGGCAGATGGCACAAAAAATTAACACCTTCTCCGTAGATTATAAAAAGGGAAAAAGAGAAGGAGCCACTAAGAGAAAAACATGGGAACCTAACTCAAAGAAGGAACTCACACAATTAAGAAATATAGCCAAAGTACATGGCAGAAGTTCACATATTTTTAGACATTTCCTAGAAGCTATGTTCTCAACACATATTTTAGTACCCCATGACATTAAAAATATTGCCCACTGACTCCTTGCCCCAGCAGAATATATGTTTTGGAAAAGGCATTGGAAAAGACAATTAAAAACATTATTAGATTCATATTCTACAAATGCTGGTAAGTCTGATTTCACCGTTGAACAGCTGGCTGAGGAAGGGGATTTACAGAAACCCTCTGACCAAGCTGACCCCTTACCTAAAGAAGCATTACACGATGTGGCACTTGCAGCAAAAACTTCCTTGCTTCTTACCCCAGATAACTCTATCCCTACCCAACACTTTTCTAATGTTAAAGAAGGAGTAGATGAAAGCTTTATCAAATTTGTGGACAGAATTAAAGATGCTCTGAAAAAACAGCACAGAGGCAAGAAAGGGGCTGTTATGCAAGCTTGCCATGAGTAACCCAAATGAACAATACAAAACAATTCTGAGGTCTCTACCCTTGGATACAGAACCTACCTATTACATGCCCTGTTCTAAAAGACTTTTACACTGTTTTCCCTCTCTCTGTGTTTTCACACTTGTTCAACAAGGTTTTCTTTCTAAGAATATTAATCACAATATCCCAAAAAATGGTTGTGTATTTGCTCCCTAAGTATTTACAAAGGAACAATTAAAAACCAAAAAATCTGTATACATGCTGGATGTAAAATGCAAATAAAAATAAACTTGAGAATTCTCCCAAAAAACCTTAAGAAAAAAACCCCATGTATCCTGTAAAACCCAGAGTATCCATCTACAGAATACAAAAATGGGCACGTTCTAGAAGACAAAATTTGTAAAATGATTCTGCACAGAATTCTATGCTTTCAAGCTTTTTGCCCTTCAGGGGCAGTGCCATTCTCTGAACTGGAATGCTCTGAGCATGTTCTGCTCACCACGGCAACTTTCTGCTCTCCCCTGGTACAGATCATCCTCCCAGCAAAGGGGGAGTGCAGCCACCACAACTCGCAGCACTTTCCCACACAGCAAGAACCTGAAGTACAGAGATGGCTTTCACCAGCTCCTGCGGGTTCTAATAGTGCCACCTCTCGGCTGCTGAAACCCTGAATTTCTGTGTTGCGATGTCTTAGTTTATTGACTTAAATCTTCTGTTATCTTGTGGTGTGTTCAAGTGTTCCCTGAGTAATTACACTTCGGTCTCCCCTGTGTTATGATCTCCTACCCAAATGGCCGTCAAGGAATCTCCTCCCTCCTCACCAGATTTTTCCCTGTCTGTCAAGACAACCCGGCCCCTTGGGCCCATCCATCAGCCCAAAGCCTACCCTTTGTTCCAGAAAGTTCCCTGTCCCTCACCCCAAGATCCAATCCCCACCCCAACCCTGTCTCCTCCCCTTGTTCTGATTTGTTGTAGCCTTCGAAACCACACCATGAGAGTCGCTTATTGGTTACTATATGGTGTCCACCCCCTGTTTTGAAAGATTTTAAAAACCCGTGCACAGCAGGGATGGGAGTTGGGAGTTGTTTTTAGTTTTGCTTGTTGTTTGCAATTCATTTCTATGTGCTTTTCTCCCGCCTTTTCTGATAAATCTGCTGTATTTTACACTGCAGAAGAGCTTCCTCTGTCTCCTTTACTTGGTCCTTGTTGGTGCTCTACAGGTCTCTACTGGTAGGCAATTAGCTTAGAGGTTCTGGCTCAGGCAAAACCCTAAGCTAGCCAGTTCCCCATTCTTGCCACTGTCCTTGGAACATCACAGAGCTAGCCAGGGCTCTGGAGGGACAGTGACCCATGCCCTGGCATGTCACAGCCCCCAGAGCCACACCTGCCAGGCCACAAGCCCCAGCCCTGGTCCCCACTGCCAACTGCAGCAGCTCCTGGGCATCTTCACCCTGAGTGCAAAGTGCAAAGGCAGCCACAGGTGCCCCCCAGAGCGCTCTGGATCCAGGCTGCAGACACCCTAAAGCCAGCACTGAGAGGGACATGGATGGGGACTGCAGCTGCATCTCCCAGTGCTCACCAGCTCTGCTTGCTCAGTGCACACAAACCTCACCTGCAGCACCTTGAGCACATTTACTCTTCTCGTCTATTCTGGAACGTGATGTTGCCCCATCCTCTACCAGTGCTTTGCAGGGAGTGATCAGCTCCCAGCTGCTCTGCTACCCTGGCCTTACTTTCTGTTTCCTAGCAATGAATTTAATGGATACACTCATGAGTATCCCCACCCAGCATTTGTTTCTCAGGACCTCTTAGGCAAAAAAATTCCACTGATGACTAGTTTTTGCACAGAGGAGGAGGTGCTGACAAACATAAGGCACAAGCAGGGCTCGGGCATGAGCATTCCTGATCCACAGGATTCCACCCATTGGTGTTGCCAACTGCTTTGCTTGTATGTTCCACCCAGTTTGGGACAGAAGTTGCTGTTGCCAGGGTAGGAAAACTTGGAGAAATAAAGACGCAGAAGACAACCAAGAAATCCCAAGAGGAAAAATATTTAGAAACACAGAGCGCAAAAGTTCTCGGAGATGGTTCAATAGAAAAATGCCACCAGCAGTGAGCAGAGCCCAAGGCTGGTCACTGCCACCAGAGGGGCTCCTCAGTCCCTTGCTGGTTTATGTCTCATCCCTACTTGGCTCTCTCTGCCCCTTCAGCAGACACAGCCCTGCCTGGAAAGGGCTCCATGCTCTGGTGTTCCCAGCTTGCTCCAGGCTACATTTTTAGCAGCACTGAAAGAAGAGGTGAAACAATGCCGTTTTTTGTCCTGCTTGCAAACTCTTCTCCTTCAGTGCTATTGCCAGAGATCATCCTTCTGTCAGCTTGGCGCTGTGTCTGCTGCTGCAACCTTGTCCATGTCCCTTCCATCAGCTCCTGCATATCGGCGCTTGTTGTCCCACATGAACTGAGAAGAGCAAAGATTGAATTTTCTTGGTTTTTCCAACAGACACAACAAATCTAAGTCCAATAACTTGGTTGTTTGTTTCAGCCCTCCTCGTAGATAACTCTTTCCTGCTTTAATGCAAAAGGTTCTTTTCCTACATGGATGGAATGTTCTGTAATTGGCAGTTGTTTCAGGTTGTTAGGCACTATGGGAGTTTTCTGTTGTCTCTGATGGGGATTTGGTGAATTTTCCATTGGTCACTTGGTGGAGGCCCCATGGGCTGATCTCAGCGGCCGAGTCTGCTGTCCCCAGGGGATGCATTGGGACGCCAAGCCCCTCAGGGCTGGAATTCGGGGTTGGGCGGGCTCGGAGCGCGCGGGGCCTGGGCCCGTGAGGAGCTGCTGCTGGCGGTGGCTGTGCTCCACCCGCTGTGCCGAGCAGCCGCGGCCATGGAGACACGGGCGGGAGCTGTGGCCGAGGCCGGCAGGCGGCCCGGGCCGGCTCGCAGCTGCGAGGACGCCGGCAGCCTGTGCCCTGAGGCCGAGGCTGTGGCGGGCGCTTTGCGGGCAGGGCTTTTCCGAGGCGGCCGCAATGTGCTGCCTCCCGTGTGGGCCCGGCTGCGTCAGAGGCAGGCGGGAGCGCGGCGGGGCCGGCAGCGGCGGGCAGAGGCCGCAGAGAGCAGCAGCCCGGCCGGGCCCGCTGCGGAGCGGCACGGAGCTGCCGGGCAGCCCTCGGCCGTGGCTGTGGGCACAGGGCTGGAGCAGAGGCCGGAGCAGAGGCCGGAGCCGCGGCAGGAGCCGCGGCAGGAGCCGGCCATAGCAGCAGCTCGCCGTGCCCGGGGCCGCAGCCGCAGCTCTCCCCTGCCGGCCACAGCAGCAGCCGCTCGCCTCCGAGGCTCCGGCGCTTCCCGAAGACGAGGGGCCCGGCCCCCAGCACGGCCTGAAGTCCCGCAGCTAGAGGAGCAGCCGGCGCCGCAAAGGGCAGCGCCGAGGGCGCAGGTTGAGGAGGAGGACATGAGGCTCGCTGTGGGCCGCGCTGGGGCAGCTCTGCCCTCTCGGCCTTCGCCTTGAGCCTTTTGCTTCTTTTCCAGGAGCCCTGATGCCCGTCCTTGGCAAAGGGCCCCCGCAGCCCTTTCCAGGCGTGCAAGAAAAGCTCTCTCAGTGAAAGAATCACAGAGTCAGTGGCTTGGAAGACAGACACCTTCAAGATGATCGAGTCCAACCCATGTCCTAACAGCTCAACTAAAGCACGGCACTGAGTGACACATCCAGTCTTCTTTTAAAGGCTTGCAGGGATGGTGAGTCCACCAGCTCCCTGGAAGGGTCTGTCCCAGGAAGAACCAAGATAACACTGGGGCCTTCTACCCCCCAGCATTTGGAGCTCTGGAAGTTTGTCTTTCTGCTTAGGCAGATGCAGCGATGCCGCGGCCAAAAGTCCTGTGCCTGGCTAGCTGAGAGGATGGCCAACAGCCCCACTGCAGCAGGGGGTGTCAGTCCTGGTGGCTAGGCCCCAGGACTGGCAGCTTCAGGCACCCCTCGGCGGTGAAAGCCTCGGGCTGTGCCTGCAGGACGAGGTCTTCGGAGAAAAGCTGTGAGGCAGGGCGGAGTGAAGCAAGAGCCGGACACTCTCTGGGGTAGAACTGGTTTAATGTCCCGGGGGACGGCCAGCAGGGGGTGACAAACTGGGAAGGACCAGCAGAGAGTGACAAAGAAAATGAGCAGAACATGGGATTATAAAGGGAGGTGGTAACTGGGGGAGGAGTTTACAATGGACCAATCCGGGGAGGTCAGGGGAAGGGTTTAACATAACAGACTTGAGGAAAGAACCAATGGATACAATGTAAAGGAGGGGCCCCGGGACCTCAGCCAATCACTACTCCCACTGAAGGGAACCTTCTAGAAGACAGGGAGTGGTGGGGAGTGATTGACTGGGCCCAGGGAGGAGAGAAAATTATACATATTTGGAAATATGGGGCGGGGAAGTTACATAACAGGGGGGCAACCATAGCAACAACATAACAGACAGACACTAGGGAGGGGAAAACTAGGAGGACAGAACCATCATAACAAATAAGGGAGAACTGGAACAAACCAACACAACACAACATCTCCCCGTTTTTTGTTAAATAAAATTGAAACGAATGTAAATGTCCATGTTAAAAGTTCAAAAGGCTGGATTCCGGGGCTGGTCAATCCAAGAGATCTCTTCATCGCCATACAGCTCCTGATGGTACGGGGGAGGCTCCTCTTCCTTTTCGGCTCTGTCTGCCTCTGAGGAGTAGTCTCCCACTTCAGCAGTTTCTCCCGCTTCTACTTGGTTGACGCTAGGAGCTGTGATCTTAATAACAAGTCTTTGGACCAGCCCACGGATCAACGAAAAGCAAATCAAAAGTAGAAACAAAACTAAAACAACTTTTAAAACTGATTCTAACACAGAACTGGCCCAACTGCCCAAGCCCCAACCCTTGAAAATGTCCCTCAGCCAATCTGATGCTTCTTGTTCCATCCGGTGAACTTGGTCTTTCATGCGCTGGATGGTGTGTCTGACGTCCTCAGCTTGTGATGACAAATTCATGCAGCAGAGGCCCTCAAACTCCTCACAATTGTGGTGATGGAGCAGCAATAGAAAGTCTATTGCCGCCCTGTTTTGGAGTGTCGCCTTCCTTGTTAATTCCTCATCTGTAAGGAGGTCGTATATTGCAGCCGAGGTCAAATTGGCTTGCTTAACCACCCAACACTCTAGGCGGCCCAATTCGCCTAGAGATTTCGCCACTGATACCCACGGCAATAAGATGGTAAAAGCGATGGTTTTGGAATGAGACCAATGAGTAATTTCGTCATCACAGTCTTCGGGGAGATCTTTAAGTTCTCTTTTGGACCTAGCCAATTCTGCTGTGATGTTTGTCCTTTTCCAATTCACAATTTGGGTCATGTTGGGGGTAAGCAGCGTCAGCTTGCCAAATGTGCACGGCCCTCCGACCAGACCAGAGGGGATGCCTGCCCACGCTCGGTCGCCACAAATCAAAAAGGTTCCCTTAGGGAGGGCATATGGGGTGCGGCCAGTGGTGGTGGGGCCACTGATCTTTAAAACGGCCTTGCACCACTGGTAAGCTTGATATTCAATTTTATTCTGCTGCACCACTTCATTTCCCTTCTCTATGGGGGAAAGGGAATACTCAAACTGAAAACAAATAGAGGAATTGGTCGAACCGAGTAGATGGAGTTCAGTGGACTCGGAGGGTAGAGGATCCAGCCTCACCACTCCGTCTCTCCAGGCGTTGCTGGAATCAAAACTAGGCAGGATAGTGAGGCTCCGGGCCAGAATAGGGGAAAGGGCTGATTGAAACGCGGAGGGGAACTCACCTGGAGAGAAGGGGATGCCCACAAGGCATGACGACATCGGGTCCTCTGCTGATCCTGCGTCGAGGCAGATATGATCTTGCCCCAACGCTTGAGCCAAGGTACGCCAGACATTCACCTTTGGCTGAGGGATAATCCATGCTGCCCAGGGTGGTAGGAGGGAGCTGATGACCATGAGAAACAAGAGAGTGCTTGGGCGCTGCCACAGTTGAGGGCTGAGTTGGGCCATTCTGATGAAGCGGGGGCCGGAAATCAGGAGATGAACTGGAAAAGCAAAATAAACCTTATTAACTACACAAATTTCAAATGGATGGTTCTGTCCCGAACAATAACTTAAGCTCGGAGGAAGAGTCTGACGTCGGGGAGGAAGGTCGGGAATCAAAAACAACACAAAAAGGGGCACGAAACAAAGGAGGAGATGAAGGGGACTCCATCGGAGGGAACCTGTCGAGTAAATAAAAATGAGAAGAGGTGGAAGGTTTCCTCCTCCGCCACCAACATGCCTCTTGTACCTGTGGTACAGCCTCTGATGTCTTCGCTTGCTTGGGAAGGAAGGGCTTGACCCATTTAGATGGTATCCATTTGGGTCCTGAGGGAGTGGACACGCAAGCGTATCCCCTCCCCCAAGTGACCAGGTCAAATGGCCCTTCCATTCGCCAGGTCTCCGGATCCCTTATGAGAACCGGGGGCCTGGCTTTCGGCTGCAGCTGTTGGTGACTGCCAAAATGCCGGACAACTGGAGGGTTCAGGTTGTCGAAAGAGCAATTGAGAAAATTAAGAGTGTACAATGCTCTCGACAACCGGACGTGGGGGGTCTCCACCTTCACTGCCGCGCGCTGTTTTTCTAAAGTCTTCTTCAGGCTCTGGTGGGCCCTCTCCACCATGGCTTGGCCTGTCGGGGAATAGGGGATGCCGGTCTTGTGTTCTATTCCCCATTGCTGCAGGAAGCTCCGCAGTTCCTTGGAGGTGTACGCTGGGCCGTTATCAGTTTTTAAGGCCCTAGGGATGCCCAGGACAGCGAACGCCAGAAGCAGATGCTTCTGGACATCCACTGCCCTCTCACCTGTGTGGGCAGAGGCAAAGATAGCTCCCGAGAAGGTGTCAATGGAGACATGGACGTAACACAAGTTCCCAAAAGATGGGATGTGCGTCACGTCCGTCTGCCACACTTCACAGCTCGCCAAGCCCCGGGGATTCACCCCAGATGCGATGGTGGGCATCTGATGGGCTTGGCATTGGGGACATGTGGCCACGATCGCCTTGGCCTGGTCCTGCGTAAGATGGAATTGCCTGACCAGACCTGGCGCATTCTGATGGAACTGCTGATGGCTGATCTTAGCCTGGCCGAACACATCTGGGAGCGGGCCCATCGTGACAGCAGCTGCGGCCAAAGAGTCGGCCCGACGGTTGCCCTCAGCGATGAACCCTGGCAGGTCGGTGTGTGATCTTACATGCATCACAAAGAAGGGATGCTCTCGGCGGGAGACCAATTCAACTAACTTTGAGAGCAAGTTAAACAATTTTTGATTAGAGACCTCCTGTAGAACTGCCGATTCTGCCCTAGACACCACACCAGCTACGTATGCAGAATCTGTTACCAAATTGAAGGGACCATGAAACTACTCAAATGCTCGGACGACTGCGTCCAACTCAGCTATTTGTGGAGAAGCCTCCACGATGGCAACATCAGCCTCCCACCGCTGAGTCTGAGGATCCTTCCAAGTCATTACTGACTTGTGGGATGCTCCGGACGCGTCAGTAAAAACTGTCAGAGCATCTAGAGGCTTCCTGCTCTGAATCCCTTTAATTGATAATTTAAATTCCGAATTTAAAAGTTTATGGGCCGGCCGATCGACTGCAACGCGGCCAGTGTAGCTGTCTAACGCAAATTGCAGCATTTCGTTAGTCTCAAGCAGTTCATTGAAAGTCTTTAATTTAAGTTGGCCCGAAACCAATCGAATTGGAAGATGGATGGATGCAAAATCACAGCCCGCCAGCTCCCTGATCCGAGATCTCGCTTTTCGGATCAGTTCGGCTATCAGCTCTTGTGGCCTTGTCATTCTTTTGGACCTGTGGTGGCTGAGGAACACCCACTCTATGATTAAGAGGGGGTCGCCCAGACCCTGGTCCTTTAAACTCTTGTCCCATTGGTGGATCAAGCCGTGAAGATGTGGCAGTTTCCCCAAAATTATAAATTTGAATGGCAGGCCCCAGTGGTAATGGTGGGCCTGCCTGGCCGAAATGGTTTTTTGCACCTTCTCTAGGGCTATCTGAGCCTCTGGGGTGAGTTCCCTAGGAGAACTCAGCTCCTCTCCCCCTTTCAATAAATTGAAAAGAGGGGCTAGGTCTTCAGTTGGTATACCTAGCCAGGGCCTCACCCAATTTAAAGACCCACACAGTTGATGGACATCCGCAAGGGTCTGGACTGAAGTCCTTATGGCCAATTTTTGCGGAACAATGGTCCGCTTCGTAATTTCAAGGCCCAGGTATTTCCAAGGCGGCATCCTTTGAATTTTGTCTGCTTGGAGCTCGAACCCTGCAGCAACCAACGCACTGGTTGTCAGGTCAAGCGCATGGGCAAGCAGATCATCTGTTGGGGCGCAGACGAGGATGTCATCCATATAGTGGTGTAACAGGATGACATCCCCGAGGGCTGTACGAACAGGAGACAGCAGCGAAGCGACATACCACTGGCAGATGACAGGACTGTTCTTCATTCCTTGTGGAAGAACACGCCAGTGGTAGCGCTTGGCTGGGGACTCACGGTTGATGGAAGGAACCGTGAAAGCAAAACGCGGGGCATCATCAGGGTGTAGGGGAATTTGGAAGAAACAGTCTTTGATGTCGATAATTGCCAAATTCCAATTTTGAGGGAGCATTGTAGGGGATGGCATCCCTGGTTGGAGGGGACCCATATCAATTATTAGTTCATTAATTTGGCGGAGGTCGGTCAGGAGCCGCCACTTGTCCTTGTTGGGCTTCTTGATTACAAATACTGGGGAGTTCCAAGGTGACATGGTCTCCACCAGGTTGCCCTTGAGTAACTGCTCCTGCACGAGCTCGTTGAGCGCCTTCAATTTTTGTTTGTTAAGTGGCCACTGTACCACCTGTACTGGCTCATCTGATTGCCAATCCAGCTTCCAGGTAGAGCGCTCCTCAGTGGCCACCGCCCGAAAAACCTGGGGAGCCTTTGGGAGGTCGATTCTGGCTCCCCACTGGGCTAACAGGTCCCTTCCCCACAGGGGCTCGGTGTAATCTAAAACGAATGGGCGCACAGAAGCCAATTGCCCATCCGGCCCCGTAATTTGTACAATGCTCTTGGATTGTTTTGCCAATTTAAGACCCCTTACACCTTGTATATGTCCGGCTGCGCTTTGCAAATCCCAATGTGACGGCCAATCCCGAGAGGGAATGATCGTCACATCTGCTCCCGTGTCCAGTAACCCCCGCACGATCTTGCGATCCGCGCCCAGGGACAGTTGACATGTCAACCTGGGCTTCTCTCTCCCCACAACTTGTGCCCAAGCAACCGTTGGAGGTGAGGTCCCTTGAGATGGCTTGGGTTCCTGCACCTCCTCCAGCACTGGGATGGCTTGGGCGATGACCCGGCCCTTGTGGAGAGAAAGCGGGGGCAGGACGCAGTACAGCCCCAAGGCAAATCGGTCCCGGTCGGTTGCTACCAACCCCGGGACGATGTGTAAATCTATGGGTGTATATTTTGTGTCCCCAACAATGATCCACCTGCTGCGTCCAAGTCTCCTCCAACTGCCGGGATGTTGAACGTCGGCAGTCACCAGGTGGAAGTCAGTGTCCGTTAGATGAATATCACGGGTCAGCTGCAGCCTGAATGGGGAGAACGAAGAAATAGTTGTTACGGCAGGCTGAGGCTGTAACCAACAGGTACAATACGTCAAATCCGGGAAAGAAATGTCACATCTAGAAGAGGCACGTGGCGGGCCTTTCTCTGTTCCCTCCTCCCTGCTCAGCATTAACTTGCCCGCCTTATTTCTATCTTTGCGCAGGGAGGGGCTGCGCTCACTTCCTAGTTTTTTGAAGATTTCCCCTCCTGTTTTCCAGCAGGGCACTCCTTCCTCCGATAAGTTAAAAATTCCTCCCTCAGAGGGCAGTCAGGCATCCAGTGCCCAGTCTTCCCGCATAAGTGACACGGGTGGGTGCCTGGATGCCTTCTGGCTGCTCCTGGGGTTGACGATCCGGCCGCCGCCGCACTGTAGTCTTCCTCATCGGCGCTGGAGGTCGACGCGAACGCCACCGAGGTCCGTCTATTCTTGGTCTTGGGGTCAGGCGCTCCTGGCAGTGGGACCTTCCGTGCCACGACCTCCATCATCATCTCGATGGAAGGCCGCGGGCTACGGGGGAGGGATCGGATGGCTCTCCGGCAGTCAGAGTTTGCGTTTTTAAACGCCATCCTCCGTAACAGGTTTTCCCTTTCGCCTTCCTCCGAAGCTTGTGTCTCCACGTACCTGTAGAGTCTCTCTAAGAAATGTAAGTATGGTTCCTGAGACCCTTGCTGAGGCTCTTCCTCGTCCTCCTGTGAGAAGACTGCGGGGAGTTTAAAGAAAGCCCTCTCCGCAGCACGACAGGATTCTGTAATGTGGTCTGGGAAGAGCACTCGCACCTGGGTCACCCCACCGGCCCATGCCCCTGTACCCACCAGATGATTTGTGGATATTAATTGGCCCTCTGTGTCATGAGCGGTCGCTTGGTTCTCCCAGAGGATTGGGAGAACTTCCGCGACCTCTCTCCCCCACTCTACCGCCCAGGCCCTAAACTCCATAGGACCTAAAAGGCTGGAGAAGAGAGCCCTCAGGTCAGCGGGGACCAGATCTCCCGGTGCAAGGGCCGAGCAGAGGAGCCCCCGGAAATACTCTGATTCCCGGGAATACTCTCTCTGGGCCTTGCACAGATCCTTGATCCGGTCTTGTGCTATAGGAACCCACTGAGCCTGGGAGCTCCCCTCCCCGCTCAGGCGGTAGCTAACCGGGGCGGCTTCAAAAACCGGGGCTCGCCCTGGCTTCTGGTTACCCACCCCCCCCCCCCCACCGGAACACGGAGCGTGGGAACCGGAAGGGAAGGCGTGGGAACCGGAAAGGGGGGAGGCAGAGGCGGGGCCCACCATTTGGGAGGGGCAGGCTGATGGGCGTGGCAGAACAGGAGGTGGCAGCTGGACTTTCTCCACCTCCGAGGTGGAGTCTGGAGGCGGGGCAGAGTGAGGAGGTGGGAACGAGGAGGGATTACTGAGGGGAGGAGCGCAGGAAGGAACAGGGGGCGGAGGCAGGGGAGAAAAGGGTGGAGAAGGGGGTGGATCTAGGGGTAGGAAGAGGTTGGGTTGAGAGGCAAAGGGATTATGGGAAGGAGAAGAAAAATTGGCGGGAAAAGCAACGTGGCCGCCTCCATCTTGGGCTCCATAGGAGCCATCTTGTGGAGGCGGTGGGGACTTAACTGGGGGGACATTAAACCAAACCTGTTTAGGGTTCTCAACTGGGAACTGGGGGGAATGAGAAAAGGGGTAGGAAAACCTGCTCCGAGGAGTCTGGCCAGGATCTCCTCGGAGTCCTCCTTTAGGAGGGCCAGGTCGGGCTGATCGAGAGGGGGCAGAGGGAGGATGGAGCCTCTGCTGCATGTTGGCCTTAAGGACCCCCCTCAAGGGCTCCGACCGAGGAACACGGGGTGAGGTAGATGGGGTAGGGACAGCAGGACTGGGAGAACTGGGGTGAGAACCTGAAGAAGATGGATTTTTCTGCAGCTCCCCCTGTGGAGTCAACTGGTGCAAAACTTTACCCGCCCAATAAGCGGCCGGGTAAAGTTTCGCCTCCCCAGAGCTGACCTCCTGATCTAATTTGGCCAATACGGCTTTCCAATAACGCGGGTCCTTAAGTTGCTCTGGGGTGGTGTTGGGGAACTGAGAAAAGATCCACCGTACTAATTTCTTTAAATCAACTTTCGGGGAATCCAACCCTCCCCCAATCAACAAACTTCTAACCTGGTGAAAGGCTCTTTTTTGAGGGGAACTCTGCCGCGCACCCATCGCGGAACGCAAAGAAAAACGAGAAGAAAATCAAAGAAAAGAGTCCCCTACGGTGACAAAGCCGCCTTAACCGGAGCGAACTATAACTAAAACAAGGACCGTCTGCTCGTCTGCTCCACCCTACTGCTGGCTTAGAGGATCGGTCCCAGAGCAGGCATGAACCCCCTAAAGGCCAAGCAGTAAAGAAGGTTTAAGGGAAGTGGAAGCCTTTACTTAGTGGCGGTCCCCGTCGGGCATGACCACTAAGCTGCCGGTCCTAGGAAAGGCATGAGCACGGCACCCACAGGAAAGAGAAAAACAACAAAGGAAGGGGGTCTATGGAGAAGTAGGATTGGGAACAGTCCCCAAAGCAGGGCTCGGCTCCCGGGAGGGGTTAAAAAAGGTGGGAGGGAAGACCCCCAAGGCAGGGGCTTACCAATCAGACGAGCAGCGAAAAGAAATCCAGGAAAGGCAGGACTCCGCCCTCGGAGCTCTCCCTGGGTGTCGAGAGTTGCAGCTCCGGGTCCACCGGGAGCGCCGCTCCTACAACGGAGCCTGCTGCGACCGGTGGTAGACTGTCGTCCAGAGGTCCGGTGACCTCGTCCGCAGGGTCCGAGCGACGGCTCTGGCCCCACGTTGGGCGCCAAGTTGCAGCGATGCCGCGGCCAAAAGTCCTGTGCCTGGCTAGCTGAGAGGGTGGCCAACAGCCCCACTGCAGCAGGGGGTGTCAGTCCTGGTGGCTAGGCCCCAGGACTGGCAGCTTCAGGCACCCCTCGGCGGTGAAAGCCTCGGGCTGTGCCTGCAGGACGAGGTCTTCGGAGAAAAGCTGTGAGGCAGGGCGGAGTGAAGCAAGAGCCGGACACTCTCTGGGGTAGAACTGGTTTAATGTCCCGGGGGACGGCCAGCAGGGGGTGACAAACTGGGAAGGACCAGCAGAGAGTGACAAAGAAAATGAGCAGAACATGGGATTATAAAGGGAGGTGGTAACTGGGGGAGGAGTTTACAATGGACCAATCCGGGGAGGTCAGGGGAAGGGTTTAACATAACAGACTTGAGGAAAGAACCAATGGATACAATGTAAAGGAGGGGCCCCGGGACCTCAGCCAATCACTACTCCCACTGAAGGGAACCTTCTAGAAGACAGGGAGTGGTGGGGAGTGATTGACTGGGCCCAGGGAGGAGAGAAAATTATACATATTTGGAAATATGGGGCGGGGAAGTTACATAACAGGGGGGCAACCATAGCAACAACATAACAGACAGACACTAGGGAGGGGAAAACTAGGAGGACAGAACCATCATAACAAATAAGGGAGAACTGGAACAAACCAACACAACACAACAGGCAGAGGCCATAGAGAAGGGCTGGGAAAAGTAGTCACAACTAGAGTGCCCTATAGAGCTCTAAATAGATATGCAAAGAATACAGAAAACAGAAAAGAAAAAGGCATAACCCAAATGGCATCAGCAAAGTCTTGGGCATAAACACATAGATGCAGATGGTCTTCTCAGCCCTCTTTGTATTTCTGGGAACCAGAGGAATCCTGCTTTGAGCCTCTGGGGAGATGGGTTTGGGAGGTAAAAGTTCATTGCTTTTTTTTCCCTTGGGGCAGCTCCTGTTCCTAGCATCAGCTGAGCCTCTCTCCAGCCTGATGCCTGTTCTGATTGTTGCAGCAAAACAATTGATGGCAGACAGAAGACACTGACACTTGCAGAGATGTGACTTTTTCCAATGCCAGCTGTGAGTGGGAGTCAGAAGACTCCAGAAAGCACAACTCCATTGGAAGATTGCCTTCCTTTTCATTCTGTAGAGAAGCTCTAGATCCACTTGCGAATTGTCAGTTATTTGTTAAGGATGGGAAGTTGTCTTTCATGATTTTTTTCCATGTGGTTTGGAAGTGGATAAGGCTCTCCTTCACTCACAAACTCCAGACCCAAGTGCCTTTGGAATATGGCCCACTGGGCAGTTTTTGCCCAGCCATGGTACTTGTGGATAGAAGAAAGCAAGGGCAATGGTATTTGCAGCCAAAACCCAGCAAAGCTTGGCTCAGCCAAAACATCCTGGGGAGAGAGAGGCCTCCAGCTTTTCCTAGAAATCAGCAGAGTTCCAGCCAAATGGTTCTAAGTGCACTCTCTTTGCCTGGATCAGAGCCTTGCTCAGCTGAAAAAGCAGAAAGATCAGCAAGGAGTTCCCAAAGGCCCATCACATTGTTTTGATTTTGCTCATCTTGTGTAAGTTTGGAACTAAACATGTGTTTGCCGTTGAGGTGATGAGAGGGAAAAAACCCCAAAAACCAAAAAACCAACCAAAAAAGCGCCAAACCCAAGAGGCTTATGACAGGGCCATGACATTCCACAAGAGGAATCACTGGTGTGCATTTCATGGATCTCTCTCAATCCTAGAAAAGTATTGTAGCCCTGATTTAAAATAGACCAGTATGAACCAACTTGGAGAGACAGAGACTGAAATGGCTTATAGGGTTTGTTTTAAAAGTGAGGAAAACTACCCAAAGGGTGTTGTTTTGGGACATTTTAAAATAATACTACTTCAGAATTACCAACTGCAATAAATCAAGAGGTAAAAAAGAAATGATTTGGTATAGGAATAATTAGAAACACAAAAAATGTGAAGATATGAATGCATGTTTTCATAAAAATCATGAAATTAAAGACAAATAGATGCCCTGAATTACAATAGAAAGGCAGGTAGAACTGTACTTGAATTAGCTCTTTTTACATTGCTGGAATTTTTTTCCTTCTGAAGAGGAGCTAGTAGGGTATTGCTGAAGAAAAGTGACCCAGGCAGGATGGGGCAGCGTGCTATGCTCCCTGCAGAGGCTGCCAGGGGCTGCCCGAAGAGCGCCCTGCTGCAGCCAGAGCCCTCCTGGCCTGCGGCCTGGGAGCAAAGGGCCAGGGCAGCCACCTCCTCCTCGTCCTGACCCTGCCACTGCTCCTTGCTGCTGCTGCTGCTGCTGCTGCTGCTGCTGCTGCTGCTGCTGCTGAGGGAAGGAGAACCAAAGGCTGTCGGTGGAGAACACCAGGCCATTGCTGCTGCAGTCTGTCCTGCCCTAACGCTGCCTTCAGCGCTGTGCAGAACCTGGACATCCTGGACAAGGAACAACAGCTGGCGTGTGCTTGTGGCTCCGAGGCTCCTGAGAGCTGATGTGTAACTGGGAAAAGCTGCCCCAGCCCTGACTCTGCCCTCTGCAAGTTGTGGCAGCAGTGCAGACTGTCTCTGCACAACCATCTCCCGTGTCCTTGGTCCACTTGGTTTCCTTGCCTGCCCGGGGATGCCCACCCTCAGGGTGCCACATCTGCATGGCTACACTTCTGGGAACAAGTGAGCACAGCTTGGCCAGAAGAAGAGGTCAACTTCCCACAGTCACGTGGTGAGAGGTCAAGTACTTGTCTGTCACTGGACAGGACCAGGGCAGGCTCTTGCTTGGTATCAACGGCTCTCTTGACTGTTTGTTCCTTGTCATACCTCTGTACACGTTGCAACCATGTCACCAGCTCACAGCGGGTGTCCCTGCACTGCCACCAGCATGATTTTTGGCGACCTGGCTACGACTCAAAGCAGCCCTACACCGCAAATCCCTGGAATGCTGCACCTGACCAAGAATATACTGACCCAGCTTGACAGAGCCATCAGTTCTGAGAAGGATGTTGCTGCTCTTCACATCTTGGTGGCTCACGTAGTTTGTGGGCAGAAAATGCAGTCCTTGCAGGCACAAGAAGAGAAAACAGGAAGAGGAGGGCAAAAAAATGGGAGTTCATCACAACAGAAAGAAAACAAACTCTCTCAAAGATTCCCTCTCCAGGGGAATGGGGAGTATTGGCAGAACACAGTGCCATTGAGAGGAAGAGCTGGCTCACCCACTGCCAGTATCTTCCAGTTCAGTGAATTTCATGATGGGATTTTTCTTCTCTACTATTTTCTCAGAGGGAAACAAAATGCAAGATGCTGACTTTAAAGAAGAGATCCCAGCTTGCAGGACATATAAAAGGCAGCCCCACTATCTGGGGCTCTCCGCCGTTTGTGCTCAGCTGGGTAACAACCACCACAATAGCAACAGGACAGGCAACCCTGCAGTGTAGATGGCTGGCACAGAGGCTAAAAACTGATTTTATACAGTTGTTTGAAGAGTTCTCTTGATAGGAAACAAAGCACAGGTAGAAGCATCCCACGCTTGAGAGACAAGGAGATCTTCCTGGTCCTGTTCTTGATGCAGGCAAGACGTCGGCAGCATGGACATGTCTCTTGACAGTGCCTTCTGAGCATATTCACAAATTCTGAGCAGCACTGAGAGATGGGACCATCTATCCCCAGTGTGGGAACATGTTTGCAGCTGGCCTAACTTCACACTGGATAGACATTCCACCAGAAAAACACCTGGCCCATGACTGTGCAGGGGTATCTGTGGTTGGACTCCTTTGCTGCCAGTATGTTCTAGTTTGGTGTATATCGTCATGGGATTTTCCTGGTTCACCATTCTCCCTGAGGGAAACAAAATGCAAGATGCTGACTTTAAAGCAGAGATGCCAGCTTCCAGGAGATACAAAACGCAGCCCCACTCTTGGGGGCTCTCAGCCCTTTGTGCTCAGCTGGGTAACAACCACCACAAGAGCAACAGGACGGGCAGCCCTGCAGTGCAGATGGCTGGCACAGAGACTGATTTTGTACAGTCCTTTGAGAAGTTCTCTTAACAGGAAACAAAGCACAGGTATGCTGTGAGAGTCTGTCCAAAATATCTTTCATTTTTGCCTCACAATTGTCATGAAGAAAAAGAGCACCGAAAAGTTAAAAACTGCTGAGCCAGTGGGGAGGGAAAGTCATATGCTATGGGGTTAAAGGGTAGATAGAGGTCTGATTGTGTTAGGAACTCACATTTTAAAAAAGGAATTTACTTGCTGCAGCAAAACATCTAGATATGGACAACATTGGAAGTAGATTAGTGAAGAGCTTTTTTTTATTGTTGGTACATCAGTCTCAGAACATTGTTACAATGGAGACAGGATGTTAACAGCTCGCTGATCTACTGAAAATGTCTGGAGAGGGTGGGGTGATAGAGAAAGACATAAAATCATCTCAGTCTAGATTTCAGCTAATCATACGCAGAACAACACATATTGACAAGCATTCTATCCAATCTTATAAAACACACGTAATGGTAGTTAAAATAAAGACTGGTTCATAAGAGACAAAGAACAGAGCTCTATTCATGCCAACCTTCTAAAGATATACATTAAATAACCTTGTTGCCATCCTAAAGCCAGTTCTACAGAGGCCTATTGTTATTTGTCACGTGTGCTGTACTGCTTGGGAAACTTTTCTGCTTGCTTGGGAAACTTTTCTGCTGTATCTGCAGTGCTAACAGAACTTCAGTCTGAGGCCTATATACTTTTTTAACCATTTTAACCATTTCCCAAAAACCCTCTAATTTTATGGATTCCAACAATATGCCTATTAGCTTAGTGTGTTCAGAGGTGTTGTTTGCAGAACATGCCATGCTGAACTTGAAGGGGGCATGCTGCCCTTCCTGAGCAATGGATCTGGACTTTCTCCCTACCTCCCGGCCTGGCTGGTCTGAGCTCTGGGGTGGTTCCCCCCTCCACGAGAAGACCCCTCTCGCCTGCCTTCAACCACCATGACAGACAAACAGAGATGTGAGCCTCCTCATCAGAGAACCAAGACAAGAAATCGCCATGCAAGAAAACCCCCCTCGCACCTTCTTCCAGGGACTGGGACTGAACACCCCCCGAGCTCGGGGGAAGTGTGCACAAAGGGGGGAAAGTCTGCCCAGAATAAGCGCACCTGCGAGCATTGGGCCATGAAAACAATGACTCTGTGTACTCTCCCCCTTTTTCTGTTCTTTCCCCTCCTTGGAGACCTTTGTTTCGGCTCCCCTTCCCCCCAACGAAAAAGAGTATAATTTGGGGTGCAATTCAGCCGTGCTTTGAGATCTCCCCTCACGTGCCCCAGTGAGCTTCGACAGCTGGACCCCGAAGGACGAAAGCGGCACCATGTCTCGGTAGCTATAGCCCCGCAGTCCTGCTTTCCTCCCTCTTCCCTAATCTTCTCCTTTTCTTCCCCAGATCCCCTCACCAACACATATCAGTTGTGGTTATTTCACTAAAACTGCAGTTTGTTGATTTGTTACTGCAAATCCCCAGCGCCTTGCTGGTTATTTTTTCACCAAAAAATTATCACGTCACCCACCCACCGGAACAGACTGTGACACATGCATCTCACGCTTGAGACGCAAGTAAATCTTCCAGGTCCTGTTCTTGATGCAGGCAAGACATCTCCTCATGGAGATGTCTCTGACCATGCCTTCTGAGCATCTTCACAAATTCTGAGAAGCACTGAGAGATGGGACCATCTGTCCCCAGTGTGGGAACATGTTTGTAGCTGGCCTAACTTCACATTGAATAGACATTCCACCAGAAAAACACCTTACCCATGACTGTGCAGGGGTATCTGTGGTTGGACTCCTCTGCTGCCAGTATGGTCCAGTTCAGTGTATATCCTCACGGGATTTTCCTGATTTCTATTGTCCCTGAGGGAAACAAAATGCAAGATTGGATTTAAAGCAGAGATGCCAGCTTCCAGGAGATACAAAACGCAGCCCCACTCTTGGGGGCTCTCAGCCCTTTGTGCTCAGCTGGGTAACAACCACCACAAGAGCAACAGGACGGGCAGCCCTGCAGTGCAGATGACTTGCACAGAGATTGATTTTGTACTGTCCTTTGAAGAGTTCTCTTGACAGGAAACAAAGCACAGGTGTCCTGTCTTGGCTGTTGAAATTGCCTGGTAAGGCTCTGGATGGCCTTGAGGCAGCCCGCGCGCGAAAGGACAAAAGGAGTCTTCCAGTTTTTTAGTTCTTCACTGTTGTTTATTAATTCTTATCTACAATGTTGTCTCCCAGCCCGACAGAGGTCCGCACAGCAAGTCAGTCATAGGCACACTGACCTCCCTCGGGGTGGCCGCTTATTTTTATACCAAAAACTACGTGTAGGATATTTACCTTTTCCTCCCAATACCTTTCACTCTTATTGACAAGTGCAAATTCAGTAAGAACCAATCTCAAAGTGCCACCATCACCATCAAAGATGGATGACAAGAAGAAGAAGGACAGGACACGCCCTAATTCTTCCATCTTGTCCCCTAGAACCCCCCTGTACCGAAATTCTAAAACCTGTGTTTTCACCCTATAATTAATCTATCCCTTCACCACTTATCCCCATGTGATCCTCTCATCCTCATACAGGTGCTGCATCCTGTGCAGGATCAAAGTCTAGCCACCAAACACTTCTGGCAACGTTCCAGGGCTTCTGAGCCCCCCAAGGGTTGTCTCGGCAACTCTGGATATCAGGAACTATGTGCGGAGTTCCCACATCTCCCCTTTCTGTTTGCACTACAAGCACTTCTTTTGCTACCTGACTCATGACACGCTTTATACCTAAAAACATGCACGGGATAACAAGCATGAGGATCAAGAGAATTATTAAGACATATAATGCTATCTTTAAAATTCCTCTCCATACGAGAGAGAGATCAAAAAATGCTGCCAGATCATCGATCCAATATCCTGTGATCTCGCCAAGTTTATTTATGCTGTCTTTTATTTTCTGAATACTTTCATGAATTGATTTTGAATGGTCTGAGAGATTCATGCAGCACATCCCCTCAAATTCTTCACACCCATGTCCATGAGCGAGCAATAGATAATCGATCGCCGCTCTGTTTTGAAGAGTCGCCTGTCTTACACTACTGATGTCTTTTAACATGTCACTCAATGCGACAGACACAGATTGAGCATGTTTGCTCAACCAACAACCCATGCGGTCAAGTTGAGTCAAGGCCAACCCCGATGCTGTTTGAGGTGAGAAGATTGCTGTAGCAATTCTCCTTGCCTTGTCCCAAGTATGTATTTCGTCGTTGCAATCTGCCGCATAATGTTGTAATGATCTTTTTTCATTGTGTTTTTTCTCTCTTAGCAATTTCAAATCTGGCGATAACATTGAAATTTTCCCAATGCTGCATGGACCTCCCCTGGCATTATCAGGAATGCCGTGCCAAATTCTGTCCCCGCAAATTAAAAACAAACCCCGTGGCAAGTGCACTGGGACTTGGATTGATCCTTTGCTAGTTTTCTCTGTGTATTTACACCAAGCTGATGCATTTTTATAGAATTCATGATTGGGAGTTACATCAATAGTTTTGTTTGTCTTTGTGACATTTGGAGTTTCAAACTGCATACAGAGTTCCATTGTCATGGACCCAAAAATCTCCAATTCCTGAGGTTCTGTAGAAGCCACAGGAAGAAGATGTCTTCAAGCACACCACTCCTTCACAGGATCTTTAATGACCTGCGAGATGTTAACTGCGGAGTGCCCTGGAATTGGCCATTCATCCACTGGCAATCCAACCATGCTGAAAATGGTCTCCCTGGCCTCCAATGTGTCAGACAAATACTATCCAAATTCGCTGCTTTAGCTAAAGCCTCCCACACATTTTGTTTTGGTTGATCAATGGGTAAACTTGCCCCATTACTTATTGCAATGAATGAAAGAGTGATGCACATGAGCATTGTGAAGCTCATGGCTTCACTCTCGTGCGAAATCATTGTCATGTTTTCACTCAAGACCCCAAAGGAAAAATCCCCAAAGTCTTTAGTTCTTTGTATTTCTCTTCTGAGACGTCTTCTGCAGTCTGAGTCTCGACTTCTGTCTGAGTACTCGTCTCTTTGTTTCTCAGATCAGCATTCTCTTGCTCTTGTGTTTGAAATGGCTTCATGTGTCGCGCTGAAACCCACTTCAGACCTCGATCTGTGGAAACACAAGCAAAACCCTTGGCCCAAGTGATTAGTTTGAAAGGGCCCTCTGTTTGTCCTGTCTCTGGGTTTCTGATCAAAACGAAAGGATTTTCTCTTAGCTTTGCCTGTGTGCTGTTTAAAAAATGCCTCATGATTGGTGGATTGGGTTCTGAGAAGGAACTATTTAGGAAATTCAACACATACAACGCCTTATTTAATTTCATGTGAGGTGTTGTCTCTGGCTCCCCCCTTCTTTGTCTGTCCAGAAGGGATTTCAGGGTGTGATGTGTTCTTTCAATGATTGCCTGACGTGTGGGTGAATGTGGAATACCAAATGTATGTTTGACACCCCATCTTTTCAGGAATTTGTCAAACACCCTGCCTGTATACGTTGGACCATTGTCTGTTTTTATGTCCTGAGGCACACCTAATGATGCGAATGCTTGCAGAAAATGTCAACAAGCATGGTCTGCTGGTTCCCCTGCATGTGCTGAGGCAAAGACTGCACCTGAGAATGTATCTACTGAAACATGAATATTTTTGAGCCTCCCAAAGGATGGATACTTGGTGACATCAGCTTGCCACAATTGAAGGCTTTGCAGTCCCCGCAGATTGACTGCCCCGGTAGAAGAAGGTGGCTGCACAAGCTGACAGTCTGGACAAGCACTAGTGATCTCCCTCCCCTGACTCTTTGTGAGATGAAAGGACTCCATCAGCGCCTGTGCATTCTGATGAAAGAACGCGTGACTCAATCTTGCCTGCTCAAAAATGTCCGGCAGTGTTTGCAAAATGGGCATTGTCAACCTGTCTGCCCGAGCATTCCTTTCTGCTAAAAACCCCAGAAGTGTTGTGTGCACTCTAATGTGCATGATAAAATATTCTCTTTCCCTGCTCTCTAGCAATGTTTTCAAGCTTGCCAAATATGAGTATAAAACCTCATTACTGACTTCTTTCAAGAGCGAACCCTCCAATTGTTTGACCACACCCGCAACATATGCGGAATCTGTGACCAGATTGAGAGGTTGTTCAAACAACTGAAACACTTGGACAATGGCTGCCAACTCCACGATTTGTGGAGAGCCCTGGACCGTCTTTACATCTGATTCCCAATCCCCTGTCGTTGAGTTTCTCCACGTGATCACCGACTTGTGTGTCTTCCCTGAGCCATCAGTGAACACTATGATCCCGTCCAAAGGTTCTTCACTTATTCTTGGTTTCGCTCTGTAACATATGTGATTATAGAATACTGCAATCCACATGTGATTGCAGTATTCTATGCTGTGGAAAATGGATTGTGCAAATTTCCGGAAAAGCTAACAACGCAATTAATAAGTCTTTCGATTGTTGCATTGCCCAATCGAAATAGTCTTGCTTGAGAGGTAATCTAATGACTGAGAATTCCCATCCTGCCATTGTCAGCAACCTCGTTCTCGCCTTTATGATGATTTGTGCTGCCATCTCTAAATCCGTGAGAATTGTCTTTGAAGGCCTGTATGGTAGAAAAATCCACTCTATGATTATCAAAGAGTCTTTTTGTGATTCATCCCATTGGAAGATCAAACCATGGAACTGTGTGTTCTTCCCCAGCACTGTCAACTGAAAAGGCAACATTGGAACAAATCAATGTGCCTGCCTTTTCTGTATTGCGTCTGTGACTTTCTCCAACTCTTTCTTCGCTTCTTGCGTGAGAGTGCTGGGAGATCGAATGTCTGTGTCTCCTCTCAAAAGATCGAGCAACGCTGGAATGTTGCTATTTGTGATTCCCAAAACTGGCCTCATCCAGTTGATCTCTCCCAAAAGCTGTTGTAAATCATGCAAATTGCTGATCTTTGTGCTGACCTCCATTTTCTGAGGTTTTATTGTTTTCTCTGAAATCTTCCACCCTAGATATTTCCAAGGTGCAACCTCTTGAATCTTTGAAATGCTGATTTCCAGACCTGCCTTTTGCACCTCTGCGATCACACAGTCACGAGCTTCTTGCAGCTCCTGTTGTGTTGATGCTGCAATGAGCAAATCATCCATGTAATGAATGATCTTCACCTTCGGAAATTTCTTCCACGCTGGTGCCAAAGCTCGTGCCACGTACCATTGACAGATCGTCGGAGAATTTTTGAGTCCTTGTTGAAGGACCACCCAATGGTACCGCTGCAGAGGCGTTTCCTTGTTGATACTCGGAACTGAAAAGGCAAATCTCGGAGCATCATCTGGATGGAGCGGAATACTGAAGAAACAATCCTTGAGGTCAGTGACCACAAGCGGCCAATCTCTGGGAATCATTGAGACAGATAGAAGTCCCAGCTGAAGTGGTCCTACGTCTTCTGTGACTTCGTTGATCTTCCTGAGATCATGTAACAACCTCCATTTGCCTGATGGCTTTTCCTTGATGACAAACACTGGAGAGTTCCAAGGGCTATCTGTTGGCTTGATGTGTCGCTTCTGCAATTGTTCTTGGACCAGGTTTTTCAAAGCACTCAACTTTTTCTGCTCAAGGGGCCACTGATCCACCCAAACTGGATCATCTGTTTTCCATGTCAACTTCATTGTGGCAAGTGCCGCAGTGACCCCTATTAAAAATCCACTTCGATCTTCGCGCCCCATTGTGCCAAAAAGTCTCAACCCCAGACTGTGATCGGCTTTTGGACGACAAAAGGACGAATGATCGCCGTCTTGTCTCCTGGTCCCGTGACAATGATGGAATTCTCACTCTGCAGACACAGAGAAGCTCCCCCTATGCCTGAGAGAGAACCCAAGGGCGCGACCAAGCTCCAACTGCGTGGCCAAAAGATGTATGATATTACTGTGACATCTGCCCCTGTGTTGAGCATATCTCTGATTGCTATCGTCCTGTCTCCACATGTCAATTGGCACGTGAGTGTGGGTCGATCTTGGCCTATGTGCTTCACCCATGCAGTATGTATCTCAACATGCTCTTTCATAGGAAACCCTTCTTCATCAAAGATTGACATGACTTCTCCAATGGCGTGTGGCGGCAAGGCGAAAGCTCTCGCAACCACAGTATTTTCCGGCACAGTCAATGGTGGACGAAGCGCTCTTGCCAGAACTGTCAATTCTGTGTTCTTGTCTGCAGAAACAACTGTAGGATAAACAATGAGTCCAAGAATGCTGCATTTGTCTTGTCCAACTATCAAGAAATCTTGTTTTTTGTATGAATCTCCGCGGATACTCGTTGGTATCTCTGCTTGATTTTTGTCTAGAAAGCATACTAGTTTAGAAGCTGCAAATGCACCCTGTGCCCCTGGTGGGAGGAGGTCTGGGTCGCTATGGAATCGACTGAGGGTTTTGCTGAGGGCGTCTGCTTGTCGCTCACTGATGGTTGCCCTGTTTCTTGTGTCACCGCCAGCACTTGTGTCTGAGCGCGCTGGCGATTTCCCATGCTCCTTCTCCCATTTCCTGGACACGGTAAAGGATTTCCTTCCACGTCTGTCTAAGAATAGCATTCTTTCACAGAGTGTCTTCCTCTTCCGCACCGCGCACATTTGGCCTTTCCGCTTTTTGTGCTGGTGCTGGTGTATGTGTCTGTGGACAATTCTTTCTCATGTGTCCAAACGCCCTACATTTGTAACACTGTCCTCCTGGGGGATTGCTCTTCTTCTGCATTGTTGCAAGAACTTTGTTTGTGTTCTTGTTCTGTTGATGAAGTATTTTTTCCAGCATCTTTTCCAATGCCTTGTCTTCTCATTGTGTCTCTGAGTGTCCCTTTATCTGTTCTTCCCATTCCTCTCTTAATTCGTTCTTCACAATCGATGCGACATGCTGAGGTGTCCCCACCTTGCTGCATGCCTCCGCCATCTCTGCCAAGGATGGCCGTCCTGGCATGGCACTAATGACCCGTTGACAATCCGGGTTGGCATTGCCAAAAGCTAAGCTCTCCAAGAGAGGCCTCTTCGCTTCCTCAATCGTCACCTGTCGATCCACGGCTTGCGTGAGTCGATCGATGAACGACATGAATGGTTCTGCGGGACCTTGCCTGATGCAAGAGAACGGAACATCCGGAGCTCCTGTTAGCGTAATCTGCATGATTGCCATTCGCCCTGCCTCTTTGATGTCATTTAACACTCTTCGTGGAAGCCGCACTGCTTGTTCCCCTGGGTTGTCATCCGGAGGATCTCCTGCTAACTGCGCTTCTGTGAGATTCGCGTTTGGCCCACCTTGGTATCTATTTCGCAAGTCTGGAAGATACTTTCTCCATCTTTTTTCCCAGACGAGACTTTGTGTGTCAGTGAGAATCATTGCCACAATGCTTAGAATATCATATGGCATAAGGTCATACGTGGTGAATGTCCCTCTTAATAGTTGTTTGAAATATTGTGAATCCAGCCCAAAAGTTTGAGCCACCTTCCCTAAGTCTTTGAATGTTTCGTGACCCATCCTTTCCCATCTCGGGTTCTGTCCCTGGGCATCATACGTCACCGGCATTGTCAAATCTCCTGAACCCGGAAATAAATGCATGTCTTTTGCCAATGCTTTTCTGATGCACTTCCAATCCATCGTCTTCACCGGCTGTTGAAATTCCTCCTCTGGAGACTCCATCGGTATTTGCATGAACAATGGAGTTGTGGAGGTCATCAGTGATTCGTTGTACCTCATTCTTTGCTTTGATATTTTCAGTCTGGCTTCTGAATCCGAAAAGGAAACTTGAGGATCCTGTTGATATCTCTTTTTGGCTGTATCAAAAGAATGCAAGAAGCTTTTTGCCGCTTCCGCTGCTGACAGCATCCATGCGGGAACACTTTCCGATGCTGTAATCCATATGATGTCAAGCATAGAAATGATAGACTGCTGCAAGCGTTGGTTGATATCATAAATGAGGGAAATTAACTGTAGGGCATGGCACTGAGTTGGAAATATTCGTTCTCCCCACCTGTAGTTTTTTTTTCCAAAGTCTGTGTACGCTCTAGTTGTGTGATTGCTGCTTTGATTGCTTCATATTTAATACAAATATCAAGGAAGGGAAAAAACAGGTGTGAGGGGATAAGACAGGAAAATGACACTTTTTAGTATTATCTTTTTTCAAAACCTTTCTTCAGAGTAGATTTGCCCCCTCAGGCATGAAATGCAATAGTACTCCCCTGAAAACCCTAATACTCTATTTTAAACAATTTTCACATTGCTTATTCTTCCACCCTCTTCACTTAAGCATGCAGTAGGATTCAAAACCTGAATTACCAAGCAGTTTTGAACCAAACTGCCAAAGCTATGGGGATATATTCTCATCCATGGATTTGTCATGAATATTGCAGTCTTTGTTATATTTGTCATTTATTCCGATGTAATACTTGCAGCCAGTACTGCTTCCGTCATAGGTGTTTTGTTCCTCCTCCAAACAAACGCTCCCTTGCCCTTCGGTTCTCCTGTAGAGGAACATCTGGGAGGCTGGGGTTGGACTGGGGCATCAGTGAACACTGATGAAGTTATTCACAACTTAGATACAGACAGAAACACCCAAATTAAAAAAGAGCCCCTGAGGAGGCATCCCAGACCATGGGATGGCATTCTCTCCAGCAGGCTTGGAACTTACCCAAGTGAAGTGCCTGAATTATGAGCCTGGTCTTTCTAGGCCCCATGTGTTCAATGAGGGCAGAGTCTCACTTCAGAGCACTTGGCTTTCTTTTCACGAGTTATGCATCCCCTGATGGAGTACTGACCTGTTTGTGCCAATTATTTGAGCTTTGGGCTCCAACCTCCGACCCGTGGAGCCTCAGTCAGGTCTCCAAAGCAGTACAAAGCTGCCTTCTGAGATGCCTACATCTGCAAGCAGCCAGAGACTGTTGCAGAAAAGTCCACCCAAAGACTCTAAAATTCCCAAAATATCTAGGAAGGCGAGGCAAAATTGTCTGAGATTTAAAAAAAAATTAAAACAGTACCCTGAGAAGGGTGAGCATGGAATGTGGAGTGGTAAGAAGAGTTTGTGAGGCAGAGGTGGCTGTCAGAAAGCAACTAGGGTAAGCAACCCCCTAACATTAGCAGTTTTCCATACATACCTCTTTAATGAGAGTCAAAGTTATATATGATTTTGCTTTTAATAATTGAAAAAAAAAATAAAAAGCCATGTTGGAGGCTCAGAAAAGCTAGGGGATCTAGAACAAGGAAATGAAGATTCCTAGGGGATAGTTATCTCATTGAAGTACTAAAGAATACCCAAAAAAGTGCTGACTGCTTTTTACTTTTCTTCCTCTTGCCTACTATTGAAATGTGTTTTGCAGACTCTCTAGAAATATTTGATTGGATTCTTTCTCACTGTCTATTCCTCAAAATTATGCAAGTGTCTCTAACACAGGAATTTTACATTTTGCTCATAATCCATCAGTTCAACTAAAAGTTTTTCAAACTTCACACTAAATTCTGTAATTTAAAGGTAAACCTATCTACTGTAACTAATTAAGAATTCTGTGGAAAAAAGGACTTCTCTAAGACAACCTTGAAAATTTTCTTACCAAATATAAGATATAAAAAACATTCTTTGTGGTGGCTTCATGCCTGTCTTGGGCTTAGCCTGCCTTTTTGCCAGTTTTCAGGATTCTTTGATATTCTTCTAGTCAGCAGTTGAAGGATAATATCTCTGCTACTGAATACTGCTTGTACTGAATCACTTCCTCTCTACTAAGAAATTTGCTTAGGAAGAGAAGTCATTAAAAAAAAATAATATATTCCTGCAAGTGGTCCAGATCAGAAAGCTTTTCCCTTTGCTGTCCTTTCCATGCAAAAGCTTTCTGGCAGTGCATAACTAATGAACAAGCAAACCATGAAAACTTCTAATTGCTGCTATTACAGAATGAGAGCACTTCTTTTCACTAATGTTTAATTTTCAGAATAGGCTCATATGGCAAGGTAAGGGCCACCTTTAGTCCTGTGCAATGAAGCTTAGAGGCTGGTTCCCTCAGATAACAACAAATTTAGCCAGTCGTCATTCAGGTATATTACAGGGAGGAAAGTACTAACAACAAAAGCTCCATCAGGCCTTGAAAGAAATGTTCAGATTAAAAGGGTGGGAAACTAAAGACCCTCCTTTGTTTTAAGATCAGTTCCTATGCTGTAGCCAAAGTTTCAATAGATGACAAGTTTAAAATCTCTCTTTTGAATGTTTCCAACCCAGATCAGCTTGTACAGGAGTAAATTATTTTTATTGTTAGTCTTTCCTTGGTGCCTGTGTGGGTTTTGTGAAAAATGTAAAAGTAAAAAAAAAGTTTTCTCTCAGAATTTTAAATTATATTTTCGTTACAGGTATTTATAATATAGCAAAGATTTTATTGAACAGACAGAATTTTAAAAGGCATAATAAATTATATTGAAGAACCAGATTTTTTCTTGAGAAAGAGACAATTTCATCCAATAAACATATTTTTTAAAAGGCATGTTACAACAGCAACTGCAACATGTATGTGATGTGATGTTAAAATTTGTCTACTAGTAGCATAATACAATGTGTTAGCAGAGCTCAGTGTGTGGTCTTAACATTTGTAAAGAAAACAGCAAGATAAAGTCAAGCTATTGACTTAAAAGGAATGGGAAATTGAGTTTAGAATGAAAAATAATGGTTTGGGGAAATAATCAGGATTGGGTGGAAAGAAATGTGGAATGTCCTGAGAATGAGGGCTTCCAAGGGACCTCTTCAGCAGGAACACTCACTTGTTTCCTTCTCACAACAGCAACCAAGTAAGGTTTGCTGTGGACATCACTGGCAGCAGCACTGTCTCTAATTCCCACAATTAAACTAATTCTGCCTATTTAATACACAGATGTGTGTGTCAGAAGCACTAAAATGAAATAATGCAGCAAAAAGAGTCAGGGGGTCAGGTTAAACACATGGGTCTTCTCTTCCTTGCATGAAAACTGTTGAAATAATTGTTGTTCCCTCCACTCACATTTCAGCTTGGCAGAGAAAAGAGCCCTTAAATCCTTGTACACTGAACAGTGTAACCAACTACCTCTCATTTACAAAATCTTCTTTGTCAAACACCCTAAGGATAATTAAAACACTCTTAATGTGATTTCAACAGACACATTCCCTGGTGAGAAATACTTACACTAAATGTACACAGAAAATTGATTTCTGAAGTAGTTTTAAGAAAAGAGAGAAATCTAAGCCTAAATTAGAGCAAACTACCTAGCTTCCACACTAAACAATATTTTTTCCTTCAAGTTGACTGACTTTTGAAATGCTGCACTTGAACTTTCTACCTTCCCCAGCTTTGAGTTTTCCAAGCAGAGTTTCTGTTAAGTCACATCTTGTAACCCCAAGCTTGTTAATTTAGATTTCTAATGAAGTGTCCTCTTTCTTACTTCTCCCTTTCCTCTCCACTCTGAAAACAAGCATAAACATTTTCAGTAAATAGAAGGCTAATTTAGGAAAGAGAATGGGGAGCCTTACAAATAAAATGCTAGCTCTAGTTTTTCTTATTGAATTACCTTAGTGTCATAGATTAAATGAGGATGTGGTCTGTTTTTTAAAAGAGCACATGCACAGGTGAGGCGAACAACTAAATGTTGATTTTTTTTTGTTTTTGTGCATAGATCACACTATGGAGGTGACAGTCACAATTAACTCCTTGTGCATCAGAGCCTCAGGAGGGACTGCACTGTCCCTGAGAGTCTCCTTCTGCAACATTAAGCCAGCCTCTGCCACTGCAGTTTTCCAAACACTACAAATCTGGAGGATTTGTAATTCTCCAAAAGAAAAGTTGGCATCTGAGTTAGTAGCGTTTTAGAAAAGGAAAATTTCTAGAAATGTGTATTTTGCTCGGAATCAATTGGATATCTAATATTTCTAACTGCAGACTGAAAAGGTTCAACCTCCAACCACTCTAGGCACTAATAAAGCTAATTTCTGTGAACATTCTTCTATTTAATCACACAAGTACCCATTAAAAATATCACTTCTCCTATTGCATTTGCGAGAATAGTGTAACCAGAAAGAATGAGAAATTTTGTTTCCAGAAATGCACTAAATGCCTACTGGAAAAAAAAATCTAATATGTTCCAAGTCCCATTAAGATACCAGAGAAAAATAAATAGATAATATATGAAAGTGAGTGTTTATCAGGAAAATATATCTTAATGTATATGCCATTTCAGCTATTTGACTGCCTCCAATTAAATGTAGCTAAGCAGGTATCTCTTTCTTTCTGATGTCATATTCTTTCCCTAAAACAAATGAATTGGTTGCTGTTGCATGCAGCATTTTGTTTGACTATGGCCACATTATCAGGCAGTGTTTCAAACCATAAACATGCAGCATAATGCAGTGCCATATATTCTGATAAGGAAGTGCACTTAGGACCAGGGGCGTGCAGCCCTGCCTGTGCTGCTGCACAAAGGGCTCATGTGAAACAGATCCATAAAGGCTGGAAAAAGAGCAGAGCCAAAGGCCAGCCCCATTAGATCCACTGAATTAATTCCTCTCTTCAGAATAACGTTGGTGGGGTGCAGAGCACCACAAACATACAGGATGTCAGGACTAAGTTTGGCCCCACAGTTCAACAGCGAGCTCAGCTACTTCCGCCCTCATTCACTGCTCATGAGAGACATATTAAAAACTGAGGATTTAGTATGAACTCTCAGCTATGAGCTTCTCCTCTTTTACGCTGTATTTTTCTTACCTCACTTCAGAGAGGTGCACTGCCCTTCAATGAAACCTTTTGAAAAATACCAGTAGTTATTAAAAACACCACTTCACCCAAGAGTTTCAGGCGCCAAGCTATCTGAATGCAGTTCATTGCTTACATTTTTTTACAAAGAAAAATACACACATGTGCATATGTAGCAACCCCATCCATGTACAACTCCATGTAAAGTCTCCTTGATACTAGAATGTAGCAGCTCTTAGCAGGAAGGAAGAAGCTGCAGCACTAATTTGGTAAAACAGAGTTGAAAGCTAAATTTCAGCTTGGATTTTCCGTCATAGTGGTATTAATAGTGAAGGTTGTTTTGGAGTGGGACAGAAGGGAGATTTGCTTGTTTGGTTGTCCCTTTAGCAATTGGGGATGAAGAATTTCCCAAAGAATTCTGTATTTTTGCAATTGATCTGACAGAAAAATAACTGTACTCTTATAATGCAAAAGATAGGCACAACTCTGCAGGGGGCTTTGAACTGTTTGAACAGCTAAACTTTGCTGGCTTTGTAAGACAGCCAACAAGTGTGTATTGGGCACTGCAAACACAGGATCTTGAGTCTCGAGCAAAAACATCTAGTCAAAATTCTTTCAAGACTTTGAGCATCGAATTTGAAGATTTTCAGGAAGAAGTATTCATAATACCTTGAGTATTTATTTGTATTTACTTTAAAATTAATAGACATAGCCTCCTCTAGAGCATCTATAGGTTCAACAGGTCATTCTGAGTCACTCTGTGGAGGAGACTGTCTCCAGATCTATACAGCAATTGTGAATCACACTCTTCATTCAGGCACTGAATTTATGTGTCTACAGTTAGGCTGTGTTAACATTGCCATCATCTCTTCCCCCTTCTGGCTCCCAGGATGGTGCTGAGCCATTCTGAGTCCACCTTTTGTAAAGCTGGGCTGAAGCTCTTGCCCTGAGTGTTCAGACAATGGAGCACTCCAGTCCACTGATGGTTATAGAAAATTTGCAGGGATCTCCCACTGCTGTTCAATATTGTCTCTGCAATTGGATTGTTCTCCTTCCTCAACCCCCCAGGCTTGAGGAAAATCAATTCAGAAAACAAAAGGCATCCCTGGCTTTGGAAAGTCGTTAAAGCACAGGCTGCGTGTGATGCAAAACCATTAAGCCTGCACTTAATCCTATTTTCTTGCTTAAATCAGTCTCCTGTCCTGTTTAAGTGCATGTATGGGATCAAGTACCTCCCTGAACACTTGGCTGAATCAGAAAGGATTACTCTTGCATGGTACTTCTGCAAGGAACAGGGGGGATATGATGCTAAAGTTCTGCTCAATTACTGCAAATACCTCCTTGCAATTCCATATTGAGTGAGTGAGTCATGCCTGGATTTCCATACACTGTGCCACCAAGTCCCATGAGCTGCTTACATTGCAGAGTGCTGGGTTTTAACCTGGCATGGTGAATCACCTTCCCTCTGGGAAATGCATGTACAACCCTCTTTATTAGGGAAACAACACTTGCAGAGCCCCTGACAAGCATCATGCATTTGGAGACCTTACTTCCACACAGTCCTTAATAAACACGTCAGATAATAACTTCACATCCTTAGCAAACATGTCAGATGTTCAAGCATTTCACACCTGTGTGACCTTACCCTTTGGAAGCTCAGGGGATGCTCTCCATTTATAAGAAGGTAGACCATGTGCAGCGTATTATAAAATTAATTTATTTTCATATTATAGGGCTGTACAGATGTCTCCAGAACAGTCAGAAGACACATGCTTTGTTATTAATTTTGAGCAAATCTGCAAGGCTTACTCTGAAGGCACTCATATACCCAAGAAATGAAAACAGATGAAAATTATTTGACTTGAGTGTTATTCCACAGCAGCTGAAAAGAAAGAGAAGGCAGTTTGGACACAAGAAGGAGGCAAGAAGGCAAGAAGGAGTACATTTTGTGCATTTTGTGCTTTTCCATCGTCTTTATTCAAACAGCTCTGTTACAGTACCCTGGCTTCAAAGGACAAATTTTAGAGGTCTTCCTGCTGCTCATGCTGATGAGTCAGATATTGTTTGTTTTTTTGACAGAATTAATTGCTTTCTTGATCTCTCATGTCCCTCTTTCCTATCAGAAGCCTAATCATAAAATCCAGAGCCCAGCATTTCCAGCTATTCAAGGTTCATCAGCTCTGCAATTTGTGTTAATGAGCTTGGTTCTTTGAATTCACCCCTGTAATTTTATACTAGCTGAGAGCCTAAGCTCTTATCCATTTTTGGGAGCAGTCATCAACATGTACTTACCTTTAGAGATGATGAGAGTTTACCTTTCTCAGAAAAGCTAATGGCAATTTCCTCAGCTGAGCCTGTTGCACTGCTCAGAAACCCTACAGACACCTTTCAGAATCATGGCCACCACACACCATGCTTGCTGATGGAAGGGTCTGTCCTTACAGAAACTTTTAAAAGAAGCAGAGGGAAGGAAGGAGGGCCAACTTTCCTCACCTTTCAGTGGAAGCTGAGGAGCTAAACCCCTTTGGGTATGTTTTAGAACCCAGCCTATATTGTACCTCCCTGGAACAAAATATCCATGCATGGATTTCCAACTGTGATTATGCACTGAACTAGTTGAATGTTCTGTTAGCTCGAAGTCAAGGCTCAGCTTCCAAATGTCTTGTGTTTGCATCTGCACTGTGTGGAATCATACAATTAGTTTCCCTGTGTGTGGGAGTAAGAGTGGAAGAGGAAGAGATTTGATTTACTGCATTGCACATAGCATTGCACCTGATGTCTAGATCACCCTGCCCCATCATCTCCTCTTCCTGAGTCACAAGTGGAGCTCATCAGCTCAGGCACTTTGTTTTCATCAGTAGTACTCCTGTCCCTCGGTAATAACCAAATTATGAAAAAGATTAACAGCCTCCTGGGATTTAGACGTTGAAAAACAGCAAGGATTTTGCTTCATGGAGGCTGCCCTCAACCGTCTTAGCCTTCACCCTCAGTGAAAGGTGGAGTGAAATTAACAACAAATTTGATGGAGTGGAATTAATAACAATTCAGTATCTCATGCATTTAATTCTTATCTCTATCACTTGAATCTACACATTGTTTGCAAGATTTGCAGATCCTATAATGTGTGGGCATATGATGGTTCTCTTGTTGGTTCCAAAGCAGATTTCAGACAGTAACTAACCTGAAAAAAAAAAATAAAAATCCTCAGGACCCGAAAGCTGTAAAACAGCCAAAGCTGTTGGATTTGAAACAGGACTACCCAGCTTAAAGGTAGTGGCCATTGTCCTTAGAATTGCCAATAATATACACTAACAAGCATGGATATATCTCTTCATAAATCAGGGGAAAACGTCTAAAGGTAAGCATCACTAACTGCTCTCTTGAGTAGCATTAATTTTCCTTTGGTGACAATGCTTCACACTTTTTTGTAGACAGCAAATGGAGACCAGAGTGGCAGAGCCCTCCTGTTCCAGCAGCTGCCATGGTTTTTAACTTTTCCCAGCCCACAGGTGGCCAGGAGAAAGACCACAGAATCATAGAATCATGCTGAGTTGGAAGGGGCCCATCAAGATCATTGATTTCAAGCTCTGGTCCCATGCAGGACATCCCAAGAGTCACATCATGTTCCGGAGAGCATTGTCCAAATGCTTCCTGAATTCTGTCAGTCTTGGTGCCATGACCACTGCCCTGGGCACCTGTTCCAGGGCCCAGCCACAAAGTCTCAGAGATAAATATGTTTAGCAGAAAGATTTTTGAATGTAGAATCTGAAGGAGGAATAGAGATGGAAGCAAGTTTTGATACAGAACAAAAGAATTGCTGAGCCAGTCTTACTGGATAACCAAGAAGGCAAAGGATATGTTATGTTAGTTCGAAGGGGTTTTTATGACTTAGAGCAAAGGATAAACCCACCTCAAACAAGAAGATGTTTTTACCAAGCAGAAAGAAAGCACAGGCAAACAAGTCAACAAATGTTACAAGTAGAAAAAAGGTTTCAGAATTTTCCACTGCAAGAAAAGTGAAAAACAACTTCTAGCTTAAAATGTAATGTACTAACTTTTAGTGACTGGAGAACAGTAACATGAATATGGTAATTATAGTAGTTATGATAGGCTATAGATAATAGTTAAGGTATAGATTGGTTCTACTGTATTAAGATGCTCAGCAAAGACAAGCATATAATTTATTGTAACCAAAAGAAAAGTCTATAATGCATTGTAACCAAAAGAAAAGTATAGAATGCGATGTAACCAAAAGAAAAGTATAGAATGCATTGTGACCAAAACCAACGGGTCTCCAGGCCTGCCTCCAGCTGGAGCTGACAGCTATAGGCACAGCCTCTGTCACCCACGACCCTGCACTGCTGTAACCTCTTGCATGGAATAAACTGCATTTTGAAGAGTCTCACATCCCTCATTTTGGTTCTTACACAACCTAAACCTCCCCCAGCTCAATTTCAGGCCATTTTTTGGCATACTGTCACTGGTGTCAGAGAGTGAGCAGATTGGAACCTGCCCCTTGCAAGGATGTTGGAGCCCTAGTGAGGTCTCCTCTCAGTCTCCTCCAGCTGAACACACCAAGGTCCTCAAAAACTCCTCATCTTCAGGCCCTCCAACATCCTCATGGCATCCTTTGGTCTCTGACAGTTTAATGCCTTTTTTATGTTCTGATGCCAGAACTGCACCCAATATTCCAGGTGAGGCCAGCCCGGCCCAGCGCAGAGCAGGACAATCCCTGCCTGGCCCGGCTGGCCATGCTGGGCCTGGTGTCCCCAGGACAGGGATGTCCCTGCTGGCTCCAGGGCATTGCTGGCTCGTGTCCTGCTGGCCATCAAACAGGATTTCCAGGACCATCTCAGGTGCAGAATCCAGCACTTTCCCTCATGGAATTTCACACAGGTGGAGATTGTCCAGCCCTTTAATTTGTCAAGGTGGCCTCTGCAGGGCCTCTCTTCTTTTGAGGCAGACAACAGCTCCTCTCAGCTTAATGCTGTTGTCAGACTTCGTGTTCCTTCCAGGTCTGCATTCAGGCCATTTGTGAAGATGCTGAAGAGAACCTGCCCTAAGACGGAGCCCTGAAAAACCCCACTAATGACAGGTGACCACTCTGATGTCACCTGATTCTCTACAACGCTTTCCTCCCAACTCATGAGCCAGCTGCTCACTCATCACATGATGTGTTTATCCAGCTGTGGGACGGACATTTTGTCCAGAAGGATCCTGGGAAAGACAGTATGGAAAATTCTGCTGAAATCCAAAAATATTACATTAGATGGTTTCCCTTGATCCACAAGGGGAGGTATTTTATTGTAAAAGGAAATCAGGTTTGGCAAGCAGGACTTTCCCCTCATAAAGCTATGCTGGAATTGTTCTTCAGGTGTTTTTCAATACCTCCCAGATAATCTTCTCCATGATCTTACCAGTCAGTGAAATGAGACCGACAGACCTGTTGTTTCTGGGGTCTTCCTTCTTGCCCTTCTTGAAAATCACCACAATGTTCACCCACTTCCAGGCAGCTGGGATCTCTCCAGCTCCTGACTGCTCAAAAATCCTTGAGGCAGGCTTTGGGATGACATTGGCAACTGAAGATTCTCACACAAATCCCATCAGGCCCCACAGACCTGTAGGGATCCTGTTGGAGCAGCAGATCCCACATAAGGGTGAGATGGGAGTGAATTGTTTTTGCAAATGTGGTCTTCCAGCTCAGGGCACGGAAACTCCTGTGTTCCATCATCCATGCTGAAGACAGAGGTAAAGAATGTGTTAAAAACCTCTGCCTTGTCTGTGTCTCTGTTTGTGAGGTGACATTCCTCATTGTGGAATGGGGTAACATTATTTTCTACATTGGCTTTTGTCATGAATATATTGGAAAAAACTCTTGTTAGATGAGCAGTAGCACTTCAGCTAACCAGAAAAATAACACAGGTGGGGGCAGGATCACCTATTGTTTACCCTGAAGAGGGGAAGGCTGAGTCATCTTCCTATACATATCATGTTTAATAGCTCATTGTGCCATCTGTGTGACTGCTGTTCAAAAACCTTCTGATCTGGGGTAATGCTTGGCATATCCTCAGTAGTGCTGCTGACAAATAGGGTTGCCCAGAAGTGCCTCAGCCAGACTGAAATGTTATTTATGATTTTTTTTGGCTTTGGGTAATACATGAATTCCCAGCACTGCTTTCCTCTGCTAGAAAAAACTTTGGCTTTATCCTGATAAACACTCCTGGAACAAGATGAAGCTGGCTGCAGGAAACAGCTGGCAGACAGGATTTGTATGACAGTGCCAGCACTGAGCAGACCAGAGCTGGATGAAGCAAGAAGAAGAGTGAAAAGGGTGCAAGAGACCTGCATGGATGAACAAGGAACTCCTGCCATTATGCAACAGTAAGCAGGAAATACACAGGAGATGGAAGCAGGGTCAGGCCACTTGGAATGAACACAAAGAGGTTGTCAGAGTAAGTGGAAATGAGACAAGGAAAGCCAAGGCCCATCTGGAATTAAATCTAGCCAAGGATGTCGGAAACATGCCAAAATTCAAAAAAGGAAATGCAGGGTCCTGCAGCTGGGCAGGAATAACCCCAAGCACCAGCACAAACAGCTCTGCAGAGAAGGACCTGCAGCTCCTGGGGGACAAAGAGCTGTCCCTGAGCCAGCAGAGTGCCCTGGGGACAAGGAGGCCAAAGGGAACCTGGAGTGCCCTTGGGAGGGCATTGCCAGCAGGTCAGGGAGGGATCCTGCCCCTCTGCCCAGCCCTGGAGGCACCTCTGGAGGGCCGTGTCCAGCTCTGGATCCTCAGAGCAGGAGGGACACAGAGCTCCTGGAGAGGGCCAGCCCAGGCTGTGGGGGTGAGGAAGGGCCTGGGGCATCTCCCTCACCAGGAAAGGCTGGGGGAGCTGGGGCTGCTCAGCCTGGAGAGGAGCCCCAGCTGAGAGGGGCCTCAACCCTGGGTGTCCCTGTCTGCAGGGAGGGGCAGAGCAGGGTCCAGGCTCTGCTCTGTAGGGACAATGGGACACGAGGAATGGGCAGGGACTGATCCCAGGAACTTTCAGCTGGACATGAGGCAGAACTCCTTCCCGTGCAGTGACCGAGCCCTGAACAGACTGCAAGAGAGGCTGTGGAGTTTCTCTTCACTGGAAATATTCCAGGACCTGGACACAATCCTGTGCCACATCCTCTGGGGTCACCCTGCTGGGGCAGGGACTTGGATAAGATCACCCACTGTGGTCCCTTCCAACCTGACCCATCCCGGGATTCTAGGATTCTGTGAATGACTTGCTTTCTTCTGCTCTTAACAGAAAGGCTCCAAGCTGGGAGCTGCCAGCTTCCAGAGCTCTTTCTCTCTGGATGTTGCTCAGCAGCTTCCTTGACATGTCTGCTTTCTGCTCAGGACAGGCAGAGAAACCTACATCCCACTGCTGCCCAGACACAGAATAATCCTCACTGCCTTTGCTGCTCCTCTGCAACAGCAATCTGCAGTTTTGAACAGAGAGGTCCCTCCACTGAGGGGATTTCATAGATTTTCTCTGTCATTGCAATTTACTCAGACTGCCCTTATGTTCTGAAATGTTGGAATTTCCATGTACACCATGGCCCAAATACTTTGGAAAGGTCCCATCTTCCCTGCTCAGCAGACAAAGCTATGGTTTTAATGTTCTCAGCTGCCTTTTGCTTTCCTTTGCCTCCTTCCTATGCTTCCCCACCGTCTTTTCAAAGCTGTGCCTTTCCCAATCTGTTCTACTGCAGTGAGGCTGCAGCACTTCCAGGCTTCTCCTGGAGATTGAGTTACCCAGCTCCTTTCCCACTACTCTCATCTGAATTCCAGCTGCAGCAGGGATGTGCAGGTTGAGCACGATGGTGGGAATTAATTGCCAGTATGGTGCCAGGAGCCAGAGGTGTTGGAGCTCCTCGCTGGGCACTGCAGATGTCCCTGAAGCATCTTTACAGCAAAGCTTGGTCTGTGATAACTTGTCAGCTCTCCTGCTGACATAACTTCCCATGTTACCCTTTCCTAAGTTTCCTCTTGCTGGATTGATATTTACTTTGCCTGCAATTCCCCCAGGTTTCTCTTTATTAAATTTTGCTTTCCACCCGTGTGCTTTGTGCCTTTTGCTTTTCTGTGCTTGTGATTCTGCTGTCTGTTGCTTTGCAATAATTTGCAGCTCTCACCAATTCTAACTAATCCTCCCAAGTATCAAATCTCATTACTCTCTGCTTGTTTCTTCTTCTGAATCATTGATGAGGGTGTTAAAATACAGCAACTCCAGACACCTATCCCTGTGCCATTGTATTATACCATCACTCTCTAGTTTGCTGTATTGTCAGCTATCATTTTGTTCTGGTCGTCCAGCCAACTTTGAAATGAGAATGTTCCTTCCAAGCCTGATTTACATTAATTTATCACAGAGGAATTTCATCAGTGTGTCAAGTGTTTCATTGCAATCCAAATCTGGTTGGTTTTGCTCTCCTGCAACTGTGCCCTCTAGTGCTTTCTTTGGCTTGGATCCTTTCAGAATAAAAACATTCAGAATAAAAACATATCTGTGATACTGCCAGGCAACACTTGTTGCTCACTGCTCAGGGGGTTTTGGCCTTCTGAATTCCTGGTGGTACAAAACACTGTGTGTAATCAGTGTTTCGTTTCTCTGCTAAAACCCAGAGAGTCTTTTCATAGTGACAAAGTTCATCTACTACAATTATCAGGTACAGGGTATTATTTCTTGAGCACAACCTACCACAGGAGTAATATTTTCAAGGAAGCATGGGAGCAGAGGAAAACATGGATTTCAGATGGCTGTTTGGTTTTCATCTTGTTCAGCTGCAAACCCTTAGGTGCATTCCTTGCTGTTTCAGGTAGCAATGTAGGAAAAGCTGGGGTGGAAATGGAGAAAGGCAGGCTGGAAAGCAGCTTCTAAGTATACAAAGCTGGTAAATAGATGTAAATTAAGAAAAGTTTCCCCTTTGCAGCTCACAGCTCAGTTTTGGTTGAAGGGTTTCCTGGTGCTGCTGGTGTCACTTTGTGCATTGCAGCTGGCTGTAGCAAGCCAGTCCCTTCTCATTCTGCTGCTGCTGAACTTGACAGCAGCTGATCTGATGGGAGTGCCCATGCTGTCAGCAAATTCTTCCTGCTGCCCTGGGGAAGCGCCAGCCTCCCCCGGGGCTGCAATCTTTATCAGAAGAGTCTTTATTTCTGGATAGACACGCAGTGCATCAGTGGTATCAGAGTTAACACTGCACCCAGAATCATCACATTTTTGGTGGCAGCTGTCCCCGCTGAGTGACACAGAACTCTTTTAACTGGGCATCACTTTGTCCCCTGGTAGGGACTAATAAATGACATCGTTTTTGAAGTGGAAGGGGAATTGGGTAATGTTTGTTTTTTGTTCTGGTGTGAGAAAATGTGATGTGTTTTTCACAGCCAGCAATAAAAAACACCCTCAGGCCTTATTTTCCTAGTTAGCAAGAAGACTGTGTATAATAAAAACACTGACAGGTGCCTTCGTATTCAGCATGCTGACACACCATGCAGAGCACTCAAGCTGCCTTGAAACTCATGGAACATGTTAAAACATTAAAAAAAATTATACCAAATAATTGGACAATTACGAATTCCTGAGAACATCCTTCATTTTACCAGCAGAAAATTACACCCTTAACTGCAAAGGTGATTTTGATAAAATCAACACTCTGGGCTATGAATTTATCAAGCAAGCAAAGGTTGATTACCATTACTTGATAAAAGCATCAAATTGTCAATAATAATGTATTATCAGCATGAAAACCTCTTGCTCTCTCTACTTAACAAATCATCTTATCTATTTGTGCAACAATTGCAGCATACAAGTTAAAATAGTAGTCTTGATTTCACCATCAGTTAAATGGAGGGAAAAAAACAATATTACTGTGAAGAGTTGAAAAGCTGTTTTGTAATTTTCATATTGCCTTGGGACCTATGGAAGGAACTGCTCTCTTGCAGGAAAAGCACAGCACCTTTTTCTTCAGCTGGTCTAGGCCATATGTTTAATTTCTAATTAAAGCATGACCTTGAAATGAGGATGGCTGCCACCTCATCATTAGCTGCATGAAGTGTTCCCCCTGACTTCCCTAGGTTCATCAATGCCATGATTTATTCCATCCTTTCATATTTCTCGATGGCAAACAAGTTTCCCTCAAGCTGAAAACATTTTTTTCTTGTCCTCTACTTCCCCATTCCTAAATGTAACTCCCTCCACAGTAAAATGGATATAATCCATGGTGTTTTACTAGGCAATGTATAACCACAGACTCATGGGATCACTGAGGTTCTAAGATCCTCAAGGATCATTGAGGCCCCCTAAGATCCTCAATTCAAGCTGTTAAACCAGCATAGCCAAGCCCACTACTAAACCATGTCCTGGATCACCATGTTTATACAGTTTTTAAATCCCTGCAGGAAAGGTAACCCTGCCACTTGGCAGCCTGTCACAAGGTGAAAGGCAGGTAGTGAATGAAAAAAACCTACTTGTAGTAGAGCAGAGGCCTTGTGATCAGAGACAATGTACCATTTTTATTTATGGCACATTTTATGTGTTTTACTTCCCCCAATTTTAGATTTGCTTGAGGTCGAGTACTCGCTCTGCATCACTCAAACATGAACAAAACAGATAAGAATCTTCCTCATCATTAAGGAATATGAAATCAGTGACAGTGGGCAGATGCTACTGAAATGCTGGCATTTAGAGTAGAGACTGCTGGAGCTGGGGCCTTCTGATCCCAAACCCAGCAGGGCCCAGATTCACGGTGCCAGCCAGAGGCACATCACCTCTCCAAACTGATTCCAAAGGGCTGGAATGAGGGGCTCAAAACCCACCCACAGAGCCTGGGGACACCACAGAATCCCTCACAGCAAATCTGCTTGGAGCTGCCAGGACTGAGCCTTGCAGCTGACACAGGGCCCCAGAGCACCTGGAGCACAGCCCAGGGAAATGCTGCAGCTGCAATCTCCCTCTGCAGGAAGAAGGACAACCTCTGCCTCTCCTCAGCTGCCATCCCTCTGACATCAGCTCTGCCGCCCTCTACCTGAGCAGAAACACAATGAAAAAATTTCCTCAACAAACCATCCCTTGTAAAAGTGGGCAAGATCATTCTCATAACTCATTAGGTCTCCAGGCCTCGAAATGTACTGGGAGCTGTGACAGGACTGCAGGAGGGACATTGACCTCCTGCCATGTTGGGTGCAGGGAAAACTTGGGGCTCAATATGAGTCATCAGCAAGTTCTGTTTATTGAAGAGAGCATCAGACACTTATACAGCAAGTAATAACCTTATGAATATTTTGTAAGCCAAGCGATCTATTGGTTAAACTATACCATCAACTCTTCCTCATTCTTTTGGGCCTACATTCTCTATTTCCCACGTCTCTCTGTCCACTTGTTATCATACCCAGCTAGGCCCAAGGACACACCATCTTGCAGGTGCAGGACTTGGCATTAGCCACGGCCTTGTACTTTTCCAGTCTCTAGTCAGCGAAATTCCTAACACTGCCACAATTACAGAAACTGCTGAATGGTTACAGAATTGCCCCAACATCTTCTGCAAACTCCTGGAAATTCTTGACCATGGCTCTGCCTGGGTCAATCCCCATTCAATGTCACTACCAACCATCTGAGTCCACCAATATTCCCTGCCTCCCACTGCTTTCAGCAGGAAAATTGAGTGAAGCTGGCCTGATCTTCCGTGTTCACAACTGGGCCCCACTCTCTGGTCACACTCCTGGCTTGAGTCCATACCCAGCAGAGCCTGTGCTGGACAAGAGAGCAAACCAGAAAAGTCAGAGATGCAGATGGGGAAGAAAAACCTCAAACTGACATTTGAAATAAGCACTCACTCAATAAGAAAATGGATTACACGCCCACAGCTCCACATTTCTGCAGGAGAGAAGAAGGGAAAAAGGAGTGCAAAGAGCAGGAGGGATTGTGCTCACTCAGCTCATTATCATGCTTGGAGCTCCATCTCGTGGGTGCTGGCCACCAGCAGCACTGGCCACTGGCCAGGGGGCCTGGAGGCCACCAAATCTCTTGGGCATCTGGGCTCTCAGAGCCATGGACACGCTTTCTGGTGGCCTTTGAGTTAGTACTTTTTAGTGGCATCCACTTTGCATTTCTCAGCATTAATCTCTCTTATGTCCCTGTTGGAGTCACTAATGGGCAAAGCTGCTGCTCGTCTGGCAGCGCTGTCTGTGAGCTCCTCCTGTTTTGCCATGGCTCAGGGCTGCTTTGTCTCAGCACAGCAGTGAATGGGAAAACATTTGTCATCTTTGAGCTGAGACGTTGCTCTGATCCTTCCGGATGCACCGGGTCAGACTCAGACCTTCCCAAGATTTCCATTCTTCGTATGTCAGCTCTGAAATAGTCCACCCTAAATGTCATGGTGCTGTAGCACATCACCTACAGCCTTTTCTTCAGAGAGAACCAGGACAAAGCCATGAGAGACTTGGATGGAGCCTCTGTCAGGTGTGTGCATCAAGAATAACGATGGGGCAGAGGTCAGTGGAAAGCTGCTGGAGAAACACAGTGTGTCATGGACTGCCCAATGCACATTTCCTGCAAAGGAAATCTCTCAATAAAAGGTGTTGTAAAAATGTGAGTTGATGTTCAAGGCAGTAACATAACAGTAGGGGTGAGCATTATGGATAAAGTGAAGAAACCCTACCCTGGGAAACAAAAGGTGTAATTTAATCCTCTGGACGGTGAATATTCTTGAAGTACAGCCAAGCTAAAATGGCTTAGTTCTTTAAGGATCATTTCAACACATCCATGCTAAACTATTTACAGAAGAAAAAAGAATCTAAAAAAAAAATAAAAGCCATCCCTTTACAGCACCAATAAATGTGCAGAAGCTAAAGTTTTCTAATTAAAACTGAAGTTAATGGCAAACACCTAGGAAAGATTCAGCTGGCAGCATCTGGCAACACTTCCCTGGGTGAAATAGTCCTTGGAGAAGATGCTGGAGCAAAGCTCACACATTAAAGCTCACATACTCCCCAAAAGCAGAGCTCTCATTTTACCACATCACAGAGATGTGTCTGGCTGACAACCAAGCCCTAAAGAAAGTAGCCACCTAGACCCTTTCCAAAATATTCTTCATTATCAGCTGTGCATGCAGTCAGCTTCATTTCTCATTGTCCATTGCCCTTGAAGCCCTGGCCTGGCTCCCTGCACTCACCTGTGCCTTGACCAGCACTGTGCCAGGCCCACATCTTGAGGAGCTGGAAGGATCAGAGCAACGTCTCAGCTCAAAGATGACAAATGTTTTCCCATTCACTGCTGTGCTGAGACAAAGCAGCCCTGAGCCATGGCAAAACAGGAGGAGCTCACAGACAGCGCTGCCAGACGAGCAGCAGCTTTGCCCATTAGTGACTCCAACAGGGACATGAGAGATTAATGCTGAGAAATGCAAAGTGGATGCCACTAAAAAGTACTAACTCAAAGGCCACCAGAAAGCGTGTCCATGGCTCTGAGAGCCCAGATGCCCAAGAGATTTGGTGGCCTCCAGGCCCCCTGGCCAGTGGCCAGTGCTGCTGGTGGCCAGCACCCACGAGATGGAGCTCCAAGCATGATAATGAGCTGAGTGAGCACAATCCCTCCTGCTCTTTGCACTCCTTTTTCCCTTCTTCTCTCCTGCAGAAATGTGGAGCTGTGGGCGTGTAATCCATTTTCTTATTGAGTGAGTGCTTATTTCAAATGTCAGTTTGAGGTTTTTCTTCCCCATCTGCATCTCTGACTTTTCTGGTTTGCTCTCTTGTCCAGCACAGGCTCTGCTGGGTATGGACTCAAGCCAGGAGTGTGACCAGAGAGTGGGGCCCAGTTGTGAACACGGAAGATCAGGCCAGCTTCACTCAATTTTCCTGCTGAAAGCAGTGGGAGGCAGGGAATATTGGTGGACTCAGATAGTTGGTAGTGACATTGAATGGGGATTGACCCAGGCAGAGCCATGGTCAAGAATTTCCAGGAGTTTGCAGAAGATGTTGGGGCAATTCTGTAACCATTCAGCAGTTTCTGTAATTGTGGCAGGAGGTCAATGTCCCTCCTGCAGTCCTGTCACAGCTCCCAGTACATTTCGAGGCCTGGAGACCAAATGAGTGATGAGAATGATCTTGCCCACTTTTACAAGGGATGGTTTGTTGAGGAAATTTTTTCATTGTGTTTCTGCTCAGGTAGAGGGCGGCAGAGCTGATGTCAGAGGGATGGCAGCTGAGGAGAGGCAGAGGTTGTCCTTCTTCCTGCAGAGGGAGATTGCAGTTGCAGCATTTCCCTGGGCTGTGCTCCAGGTGCTCTGAGTCCCTGTGTCAGCTGCAAGGCTCAGTCCTGGCAGCTCCAAGCAGATTTGCTGTGAGGGATTCTATGGTGTCCCCAGGCTCTGTGGGTGGGTTTTGAGCCCCTCATCCCAGCCCTTTGGAATCTCTGTAGCTGATCCTCAGGGACCTCATTCAGGCTCTGCTGAAGAATGGCTTTTGATGCACCAAGCATGAACCTGGATAGTTTTGGAGGAGTTCAGGCATCACCCCAAAGCAAGCTCACTGTAGATGTGCAGCACCAAGTGGAACATTTTGGGGAGCAAAATGTAGCCTCTTATTCCCCAGAGATGCTCAAACCAAATTACAAGACTAAGGAGAGGCATGAGCATCTGGTTACACCCAAAAAAAAATCAGCTGTGAGACTCTGGAGAAGGAAGGCAAGAAAGCAGAAGATCACTTATTAGAAACACTCATGTTTTCTAAAGCTATGCTTTTATCCTACAGGAGATAGATATCTCGAGTCAGAGAGACATTAATTATTTTCTGACAAAAACTTCTACCATTTTATTACAACTTAAAAAACTGCATCCTGAATTTCAGCAGTGTGCAGTGATGTTTAAGTTGCTTTTTTGCAGCTGAAAATCTGGCTGATGAGATCAAACCCAAAGACATCTTCTCCCATACCAGCACCTGTGACAGTGATGACAGCACGCAGGGCATGATTTATAGCAAGGAGAACAGCTCCTTTCCCAGGGAAATTCAAGTCAGGGTTAAATGTCTCTAAAATCCTTGGCTGCAACAGAAGTTTAATTCCCAAAAGCAACAGAGAATAACAGGTTTATTAAGTAAGAGGTTTTGCTCTCAGCCGCGGGATTTAAGGCTAAAAACCCTCCAGCGTTTTTTGCTTGGTGTAACAACCCTGAAATCTCCAAACTCTCTGTTCCAATTCTCCCCCTGTGGTTCATTGTGCAATGTCCATGCCTCAGGAGCTGATGGATGGAGAGTAAACTGCTGAATGCTTCAAAACTCAGCTTCCTAGAATCAGTCCCAATTTGTCCAATTTATAACTACCATGCTTTCATGAGGATTTCTCTTCCCACTGGCTAACTGGCTCAGAACAAAACAAACCATCATTATTCCTGCAGAATTCAGAGTGGCCTCTGGAAGAAAATTATTTTCTCTGGCATGTTTTCTTTCTACAGGATGTCCATGATAGTCAAGGCATGTGATTGCTGGGCTCCAGAGTAATGGTGAGCTGCCACAAACAGATCTGCTGCCTTCCACATCCTCAGTAGCTGGGTCTTGCTGTGGAAACAAAATCTCATCTATTTTGTATGCAAGAGTGGCTGGGAAGTTGCTCTTTATTTTATTCTTCCTTATTTGCACCTTTGCTTAATGGTGGCATTTTTTATTTCTCTCCATGCATAGAAAACTTCGATAAGCTTCTAATTCTTCTTACTTATGAACTTCAGGCAATCTCCAGGACGTTAGCAGGCAATTAAAAAAGGGATTTAGAGACTGCAGCAAGTAGGAGTGGGCAAAAAGGAGCACGGTATGGCTGTGTCCTCTCTACTCTGTGCTTCTGTCTTCCCAAAGAGACTCTCTCCAGGACCAGGTCAACATCCACAAATCAGTGGAACAGAAAATCAGGAGCCTAATTAATGCTCTCCCTATTAATGCTGATGAGGAAAACAAACAAGATGAAACAAGGCTGAGGAAAAGAAGAACCAAAGGCCTGGTTGATGTGTTCCTAGGAGCTGTGATTGCAGTTTTGGCAGCTCAAAGAGTTAAAGTTTTAGCCCAGTTTTCTTGCTCCCTTTTCACCTGGACAAAAGGGCTTAAGAGGAGGCACTGGACTTCAAGTGTGTGTAGGAGAATCCAAACACAGGCATAATCTGCCGGTTTGTGAAAATGAAGAAATTGACAGCTTTGAAGCACTCAGTTAATTAAATTAACTTCAGTTAATTTCCCTGCTGCAATAATCAGTTCCATGACTGAACAGCAGAATGCTGTTAACAAACCAAAGTCCTGGCTTTGTGGATATTTAAAAATAGGTGCAGCCAGAAACTCCTTTTCAGAAATTATGGACAAGCTGAATGTAAAAATGTTCCATTAGTCAGTTCCACAAGCCCACAACAAGTGCACCACTGATCTGGAGAAAAAGTCCTTGTCTGGAGTGTGGATTGTGTGATAGACTGTCCAGTATGAAAATCATACTTGCAGAAGGCAATATTTGAATTTGCAAGAAGGCTTCATGCTGCACAGATAGAACACCACTCACTACACCTACAACTTGCAGAATTCAAATGGAATTTCAGTAAGATGAAAAAAAGAAGTTGACAAAGCCCAGAGCCTGTGAGAGCAATTAAATATTCTTCAGCAAAGATTCATCACACATGAGAGGTTTGACAGTGTAGGAGAATTAAATAATGCATTACACTGGAAGCATCAGGTACAATCACTTTTGAATGAACAGGAGTAACAGCCACAGGAGTCAAACAAAAAACTAGAATTGCACTCCAGTGAAGAAGCAGATAAAAGCCAAGCCTTGTATGAAACTTTAAATGATGACACAGAGAGCATGGCCATGGACTGGACCTGACGACTTCTCTTCACCAAAGGAAATAGAAGACAACTGTGAGAAAGTCTGCATTTTATAACTCAATCTTTATTTCACATATCCAAGCTTAAATCTTACTTGTGTGTGATTTGTCCATGGAGTTAGTTTGTTGTCTTGCTCTCTACTTTTATTATTAGTTTGAAATCACAAATTAGTTTTACTTAAACTAGTTTTGAAATCACAACCTTGTGCACTAAAATCTCTTGGAAATAACTATGAAAAAATGAAACAACACACAAGACACCCTCCATCCCCCCCTTACTTCATTTGGCACGGTATCTTTAAAACTGCATGACATAGAATTAACAAAATTATGGCTGAAAGCCATTTGCAGAGATCAGGTCACAAGCAAGAAATGAAGTTTTGAGAGTTATCCCAGAGAGTGTGGAATGTTGTGGAGTTTTTATCTCTTGCAATTAAAACCTTCAGTCTTGAAGCATATATCCTGGGTCTCCTGATGGATGTGTGCCGTAAGACAAAACCTAAAAAAAGCTCAGGATACCATAGCTGGTGCCAGCAAATAGTTAAATCATCTGCACTCTGAGTGTGCAGACAGAGACAATTTAACAGCAGCTTCAAAAACGGAGCTGCAGAAAACACATCAGTGCTCAGAGAAGGAGGAAGCGCTTTCCCAGGATACTGTAGAGTGGGTTTTATTCAGTTGGTTTTTGACACACCTGGGGCTCGAAATCTCTCAGCTTGAGAGGTTTCACAAGAGCCTTTCCCTAACCCTAAGTCCCTCCTCATGGAGGGAGATGTGCTTCCGTGATCCAGAGAGCCCCTGCTCTGAATTCTGTCCACAGACATTCAGAACTTTCTGCCTGTTTGTTCCTCCCCATAACCTGGCCGCTGCCCCGGGGACACGCACATCAGCCCGGCTGTGGTGTCAGTCGGTCCTTTTGGCTCTCCGCAGTTACGTTTTACCGTCGGGAGCCCTTTTGAAGCCTTTAGACATTTCTGGAGGCGGCAGAGAGCGGCGGGAGCCCCGCGCTGCGTTCGGGGCGCTGTGACATCACCCCGCGTATCCAGGCGGCCGCGGAATTCCCGTCCGGGGCTCCGCCTGGCCCCTGGACTTCCTGCGGCAGTCCCAGCTTGGCACGCTGGAGGGCGAGCACCATCGGGACAGCTGCAGAACTCCGGTGAGTTTCTGTGGGCTCACTGCGGGTTTGTTATAGGTCGGGGCTTTTGCCTGGTTTAAGTTGGCGCCCCTTAAGATCACGGTTGGGTTTATCCTCGAGTGTTCTTCATCACCTTCAAACGTGGCGGGACCTTCCAATGCCGTCCTGTTCCACCCTCTGCCATGGGCAGGGATCCATTCCGCTGTCCCAGGCTGCTGCTCCAAGCCCTGTCCAGCCTGACCTGGGACACCCCCAGGGACGGGGCAGCCACGGCTGCTCTGGGCACGCCGTGCCAGGGTCTCAGCACCCTCACTGAGGAGAATTTATTCCTCACATCTAAATCAGGGGCCTGTTGGGAAGTATTCAGCATCTATTCGGAAGTTTGCAAGAATAAACTGACACAAGTTTTTAGTGACACATCAAACGTAATTCCCCAAGCAAAAACTTCCTCTGCTGTTTTGGTTAATTTTGGAGCTCCCACAAGCTGCTCCATGGCACTGGAATTTTTTTTTTCCTAAGTGAAATAGCACATTTTTTTAATTTATCCTTTGTATGCTAGTAAGCTATCGATACATATTTTAACAGAGGAATGTTGCATATTCAAAATCTTTAGCATTCTCAGGTGACACTCTTCAGATTTGGTTTTTTCTTTTCCACTATGTGACTTCCGAGTAATTTAAAGAAGTTTTAAAACTTCAGAATGACGTGGATGTGACAGAAAACATTTTGATTCTGTTATGAGACTACAAATTTTTTTCCCATTCATTATGAGATTTTGGTGTAAGTTGCAATAATAAAAAGAACAATGTTATGAAAAACTAATTTGTTAGTTTTCAGGGCTACGTCTTAAAGCAAAAATTCTGCACAAATTGTGAAAGACTTAGCAGCCTTTAACATAGCAAGTGTTCTATTAGGCAGGCAACCTTGGATATCTGATCTACTTGAAAAATCACAGTACCTTCATTTATCTCCCTTAGAATTGTGTAGAATTGTTTTGAAGAGAAGCAGAGAGTTTGTAATCTGCTTAGGAGGAATGTAGCTCAATCTACGCAAAGATAATATTTTTGTATTGGTGTTCTGAAAACTCTGACAGTGGATATCGTGCTATATATACATATTTATTTCTCTACAATAGTCAGGCTTAGAAGAATAGCAGTACAATTCCATTTCCTAAAGCTGATGTCAAATTGCAGTTGTGGTAATTGTTCATGTGACATGGTAGTATGAGTGGTTTAAAAAATCAATATTTTAGTAGGCTGACAAATAAAGCAAAGCATGTCTCTGCTAGATGCCTTGATAGTTTAATGATATAGAAGAAGCTAATCTTTGAAGCTCATCGAGTAAAAGTCTACATGGTTAACTGTGTTCTTAATCCTCCACAGTTTATAGACTTTAAAAAACCACAGTTTGGAAACCATGAGTTCAGCCCCTTCAGACAATGTCGCTTCCAGTCAACCTATTAGGTAAGGTCCAGTTCTGGATTTTTTAAGCCTAGCAGTTTAATTCCTGCTTTTTTGGCTTGTTTATTTTCTGAATGCCTGAAATGATACAATTCAGGTTGAGTAAGAACCAGATATGGTGTGATAGATGCAAACTGTCATAGAGTCATCAGGAGGTAGAGACAGTTTCTGCCAGCAAGCAGGAACACTGCCCAGGAGGCGCAGGAGGATTTTCCAAATTAATTGGGGTGGTAGAGGTTGGCTTTAAATCTTATCATGACCCCTGTGTTTTATAACCTGATAAGAGTTTGATCTTTGGCACAAGCAATTTGTCTCTCTTTAGTCTGTACAAAACTGCCAGTTCTATGGGAACTGCAAAATTTCACAAATACAGAGTTGGTTAGAAAATCAGACTGCAGTCTGCTCCCTTAGCTGCAGAAGTTTAGCAAAATTACACTCCTAGGTAGTAAATGAAAGAACATTCCTCTCAATTGCAAAAGTACTCTGCATTTTCTGCCAGCTGTGGAATTGAACCTATTGAAAAGTTGCTTTTCTGCAATGGTCAATGCTGACTGTAAGCAGTGGGCTTGTGAAGTGAAAACTGAGAATTTAGGTTTTGAGCTACAAAATACCTTCTGCGATGTAGAACTCAGGAGCTATTTCACCTGCTCATATGCTTTATTGAAAGCTCTTAAATTCCTGTTAAAAATGATGTCTTAATAAAAATGGTATCTTATTAAAAGCTGTAGTTGGTAAAAAATGTATTTCAGCTCAAAATCAAGAGTTGATGAACTACTAAGATATGAAAATGGAAGTAGAAAACATTCTCTGAATTTTGTTAGGCTGCAAATTGTGCATATTTTGAAACCTTCTAGGGACTTTGTGTGGTTTTGCCTTTGGCTGAATCTTCTGACAGCTTTGTGGTTGTAACACTTGTAGCTGTTAAATGAAGATGGGAGGAAAAATCTCCTAGAAGTGGTAGTAGAAAGTTTTCATAAAGTACTGCACTTGCTGGTCATGCTGTGACAATTAAAGAAAGTATCACAGAAACAAAAATCCTTAATGCTAGTTTCCATTTTATTTGAAAATGTATAAGCAGTCAACCAAAATGAAGGGGGCAACATAAGCAATAGTTCAACAGTTCTGACACTGGTTGGCTGGGGGATTTTTTGTTCATTTGTTTGTTTTCATTGGTTTGGGGGTTTTTTTTTGGTTGCTGGTTTTGGTTTCTTGGGAGTGTTTTTTGGTTTTTTGTTGTTGTTGCTGTTCTATACTAAGAAAAAAACTTAGGGTTTTCTGATATATATCTTTAAGTTTCCACCAATTGCATTGCGATTTCATAAGCTGTGCATAAAATGCTATTTCAAAAAGAGTCTAATGCTTTTTTTGCCAGTACTTAATATTATGTTCTCTGTTTTAATGCTCCAATACATATTTTTGATTTCCATGGCATCCTTAATTTGTTAATCCTTGTGGTATCACATAATTTGTGCATGGCATGGTTTTGGGGTTTTTTTAATTCTCCCCTATAGCCCCCCCACAGATTCAGTTAAGCAGAATAGTTTATTGGATAGTTAGTTTCTCCTCTAAGTTTTAATTTGCCTATCCATTCTGATTTTTTCTTGGTGGATATTTCATAGGAGAGCTGAAAGAAACAGATTTCTTTAGCTCTGACTGCCACACAAACCAATGTAATTTAATGAAAGCGTTAAAGGTTTTTACAAAAAGTCATTTTTCTCTTGCTTCCATTCTGTGTGGTCTCCATGAAAATAATATTACATCTCACCAGGTTTAAATAAGGTAAATTACTCCCCTGCTGCCTACACACCACATAAATGGTTACCCTTTCCATAACCCTTTTTCTTGGACCAAGTCTTGCCCAGTTTTCAGTTTGGGTTTCATTTTTCCCCCTTGGTGCTGTCTGGCTTTTAGTTATTTTCAGCTGAGACTGGTACTTTATTCATCATCTCTGAATGATATTACTTGCCTTTATTTCTTCTGTGTTTTCCCCAGAAAGAGAGAAAAAAGGGCCACTCAAACCTATTACATGATGTCCACAAACAAGATTTTATTCAGCTTACAGATGCTCTAGCTGCTTGGGTTCTACTTATTTCCAAATCTTCTTACTACAGGAGCTGAGTTGCACTAAAAATAGTGATTTTAATTGTTGTTGATCTCTTGCTCTTTGATTCATGTTGCTTGCTTTGGGTATGGCTTTGGTAGTAAGTACTGAACACTAATAATGCAGTGCATGCAGGTTTTGATGATTATTGTCTCTACATTTATTAAATATATAAAATGTGTTAAGAAGACGGCACCTTATGGAACAATTTCTGATGACATCTAGCCGTTCTGATCTGACAGATAATGTCTGTCTTGTTTTTAAATGGGAAAATAGTTACTATTTCTTCAATTATAAAATATTTATGGTCTGCAGTTAAAATTGAAATTTCCTTCTTTAAGAATAGTAATGTCTTTAAAGGCAAGATTTAATCTAAGTTACAGATCCCCTTATTGATAGTATTTGTGTCTCTTTGGCCAGACAAAAAAAAAATACAGAAAAATATGTCATTAGGTAAATTTTTGGTCATGAAAAATGTTAACTGTACACAAATCTAGGGGTAAAGTGGTGACTTTTTATTTAGAAAGATCTAATATTTAAATGGCAGTACAGTATTACTTCTGTAAAAAATACTTCATGCAGACAAAGGTATTTTAGTATTTACATTTCTGCATTATATGATACTAGTTTAGTGCTTAATTTAATCATGTTTCTTTTATCAGTGTATTTCACATTTACTGCCCATAAACTCTTGCACTTTTGTCTGGATAAAATAATTGTTGCGGTCTTACGTATTTAAAAGAATGTGAACACTGATATTCAAGAACTGAAAGAACTGAAAAGTTTTCCAGTTTGAAGTTATAATAATTTCACTTTAAATTATTTAACTGGTTAATAAATAGGTTTTTTATGTAACTATTTATATGTATATGCATACATATACATATGTATCTATATATATTTATGTGTGTATGTATATGTATAAATTTATATATCATATGTATAAATTTTTCACTTTCTATATAGAAACTTGGTGTTGACTCTTTTGTTATTGCTTGTGGTGCTTGAGGGCTGATTCTGCTAATTGCCAAGTAGATTTTGTTTTAAGTAAAATAGTAGTGGAGATTATGATGAAACAGGGTAGTTTGGAGGACTAAGCCTTCAATTTGTGTCGTGTCTGTGATCAGGTGCATGTCTGTGGTTTGAATGTATGTATCTCAGAAGACAAAGTTTAAAAAGAAAGGGTTTTCCCACATCTGTGCATTTGTTTTGTGACAGAGATGGTTTTGAGATGGTAACTAATGTTAAAAAATGAGACTTTTTGTGGAGACAAAAAGCTTGCAGTTGTTTTAACTCACATAATTGGAATTACATTTCTAAGCCTCCTGGAAGTTAATTATCAAAAATTATGGAAGTTCATTATTGGAAACTAATATACTGAAAAATAATAATGAATATGTTATGCTTAAATCAACTTTATTAATCCAAAGTGAATCTCTCTTTTAAGTTCCTGCTGCCACATCTCTCATATCTTGCACAATAAGCAATTCTATATAATCCTTTCTTCAAAGAGCAATAGCAAGATGAAAACTGCACAAAATAATTTTACTTACGTGAAGGTTTAAAACTCTGGACCCATGATTGTGGAATGGAAATAAAGAAGCATTAAAACTTCAAAGGAATGCTCATGTTTTTTCAAAACACATTTTTCAGCTCAGATAATCAGTTACAAGAGGTACCATTGCATCAGGATTTCAATAAAATGGAAATGGACACTGTTGAAGATCTGAGAAGAAAACTCGAAAGTCTAGAGAAAACAAATTTGGAATTAAACAATCAACGCTTTAAAGAGGTAAGGAGATTTTTTGTTTGTTTGCTTTATTTTACCCTTAGAATAAATGTAATTTATTCTACGGGTAAAAATAAAATTAATTTCCTTAAATGCAATTTGCTTCCTTGAAATAATCCTCTCATCAGGTGAGTAAAAATCACATTCAGAAGTTGGAAAAGAACAAAGTAGCACTGTACAGATATCTCATGCCTGTCCCTAGGAACTGATATCACTTTTAGTGTCATTGCTAAGAGCTGAAGGTGTGTGCAAGAAACCTGAGCAGTACACAACAGTACAACCATGCAGGAGAATATTTTGCACCCCCAGCTTTGGAATTCTCAGCATAAGATGTGGTTTGTTTGTCTGTTTGTCTGAGTATTTTAATCCCAGTAATTCCAGGGGTCCATTTTACAGAATCACCCCACCATTGATGGAGCAATGGGGTCAGGACAAGGGCAAATCCCTGTGTAAGAAGTAGCAATCCTTAAACAAATGGATAGGGAGCAACAAACTTGGTTAATTGGCTGTATTTAATAGGAAAGAGATGAATGAGCATCCACACCAGATGCCCCTAAAAAACTGATAAGAGCAGAATTGTTACTTATATCAGTAATAAAATTCAAACGAAAGAAAATTTTAATGAAGCATTTTCTCACTGCTACTTCATTTAGGTACCAGTTTGCCACAAGAGCATCAGGGAAAACCTTTGTAAGGGGGCTAAATTATTTCCTATGAATGGGGCATGCATGAAGGATGCTGCTGCTTTGTAGATGTTCTGAAGAAATTCATGTTTTACTTTCCACCTTCTTGAGTTCTAATGGCTTGAATGTGGTTTCCTGGGTCTAGTTTTGGCAGCACTGACTAGACTATCTTTCTTACACCAGATAAGAGTCCTTTTTGAAGCCTTTTCTTTGTTTTGTTTGTTGTGTTTAATAGCATTCTGCTTGACTGCCGAACATCATTGGACTGAAGTTTGTGTTTACATAGTGAGTTCCTAGGTGTCTGATAATCTAATATCCCAACACAACTGCTTTTCTAGTTGCTAAATACAGTTACCATAAAATTGCCTGTGGAATATAATTGTAGCTTTTATTTTCTTAAGGCAGAGCATGTTTGGAAAAACAGAGAGGTACATTTAAGGTACATGAAAATGATCTAGGAACAGGATCAGTTTGCATAAAAAAAATAAAAGTATCTAAAATGTGTGGTTTCAAGACTGTATTTAAAAATCAGATGGGATAAGATGGCAGCTGTGAATGCAATCTCTGAAATATTTATTTTCTAGATGTCTCGCTATGAAAAAGAAATACTGCAATTAAGGTTGGAACTTGAGAAAGGAGAACTTCTTCGTCAAAATCTGGAGAGTGAAATGAAATTTGCTAGAAAAGAAGCTAATTTACAGCTGTATTCTGCAGAGGATGAACTGTGTGATGCAAAAACCAAAGTTATGGAACTTCAAGGTAATTTTCAAAAAAAAAAAAATCATGGCCAGAGGATACACCAGTCCCAAGTCATTAAAAAAGCAGAGATTGCACAAGGTTTTACAGTTACAGCATTCTTTGAAAGTCTCTTATTTTCTTATTTTCCCATGTCTTACTCATCTGCTTCTATAAGCTCATAAGAGTTTGCAAAACCCTTGCTGTCTCGTATGAATTAAATATAACCTGCTATGCCTATCAATACCTTTGTTTTCTCTTGCTCCTTACCTTCTGTTATTCCTTCCTTCAGTGTGTACAGAATTGTAATTAAGGAGTCCCTCTCCCCATCCTGCTTATCACTATGTCCAGCAGTTCTTCCTTTTTATTTTCAGGGGGAAAAATATAATAAAATCAAACCCTGTTTATTTGTTTACACTCTTTCCAAAAAGCTTTGTCTTTCTCCCCAGGAGTTCTCATCGTGCTGCTTTTTTCTTTCACCTTTTCAGATATTTCTAGCTTTTTGTTGCTCATATCTGGCCTCTTCATCTCATCTTTGGTTTTGTTTAGTTTGTGGAAAAGAATGGTTTTACCTGCACATTTTTCCCCTACTAGTTTTGCATTCAGAAACTTAAGTTATTAATTATTCTCAAGCAGAAAGAGATTTCTCACTCTTAAAAGCTGGGGAGATTTTTTTTTGTTTGTTTGCTTGGTTTTTTTTGTTACCTAAGTAAATAAAATGCTGTTTAAATTCAGTACAGGAGATGTATTTGGGAATCTTTGGTGTTCACTGAAAAGACTGGAGCACTCCTGAACTTTGTAACCTTACAAGGATGGAAGGAGACTCTGAAACTTGAAAGTGCATTTATACTGCCATATTTTTAAAAGATAATAAGAATTCTGCACTTTCATTCATTTGGAGAACACACAAATTACAAAAATCTCGGTTGGTTTAAATTTCTCAAGCTGTTTTTTGTTTGGTAGGGGTTTTTTTTGTTAGTTTAGTTTTGTTTTGTTCTGTTCTTTGTTGGTTTTTTTCCCCCGGTTTTGTTTTCATTGTGATAAATGTCAAAGCCAAATAGTTGCAGTGTTGCTTCTCATTTCTTTTTCAGTTTTTAACTTACTGCTTCTTCTTCCTTGTCTCTTGGAGCCTTGCTCACCTCGTGTGGTGTTTTTGACACCATCTCAGCTTAACTTCTTGGACAGAGCACCTCACTTGTGCCCTTTCTTTAGTATCCTCTCCAAACTGTTTTTCTGCTGTTCTTCTTGAGGTTCGATTCCTGACATCTGACAGGTCTTTTCCATCATTGTGTCCACAAATTCTCTGTGTTTTCCCAACATGTCTCTTCTGGTTTTCTCAGCCTTCTCCATCTAGGAAGAAATTTCAGAAGAATGGGATGAATTTGAAGTAAAAATCTATTAGAAAGTGGTGATCACATAAATGCCAACATAGCTAGTTGTACTCAGCAACATAAAAAAAAATCAACATATTTTGACGGAGTTTGTGAAATGAAGCAAAGTTCCTAGTAAAACTGCTTTTAGGAAAAGAGCTCTTCCTTGGGATTTACGCTTTAACGGAGAAGTAGATGCAGTATTTCCCTATCTTGGGGCAACCATTGGGCTGAAGATTTAACTCTCTTGAGCAGCAGTAAATTTCCCCAGAAAAGCTAAGCCTTTGCTCATTAGCCCAACCTGCCTAAGGTTTTCCTAGAATCATTTTCATGTGGCTGGTGTTTGTCTTTATTGATACTTAAAATGAGCTTGAAATTAATTGCTACAGACTGAAGTATCTCATAAATATTTGGAAATAAGCTAGCCAAGTGTTGCAGAAAAATGTAATTAAGTTATTAAGTTCCCTATGCTATAGAGGCCTCACTTGAAAGAGTTGAATTTTTATTCCTTTCCAAAGGGAGAAGAGCTGAAACTTGTAGAAATCTCCAAAGCATTTCTATGTCCTTGTGTGAAAGTTGCTGCAGGAACACAAAATGTGATTGTTTCTCTGTAGTGAAACTGGAAGTGTTACTGTTCCAGTGTTTCACAGGATATCACAATATACAGAGGAACTTATGTTCATTCTACTTTTTTTCTGAACATGCTAATTTTCAGTGCTATTTTTCTTTTTCTTTTTCTCTTTTTTTTTTTTTGTAAACAACAGTAATCAATGACAAACATCAGCAAAAAGCATCAGAGATTGAGAAATTAGTTCAAAGTGATCAGTGGCAGCTTCAAGCAGAGCAACAAAGATGTGCAGTGGAGAAGGATAACATCCACAGAGTACACCTTGCTGAGCTAGAATTCCTCATTAGAGAAAAAGCTGAAGCAGAAATGGCTTTTCAGGTATGATGTATTAATAGATGGAAAGTTCCATGAGATGCTGGCTGAAAGGTTTTTGGTACAAAGTGTGGGGTGGGTTGGAGGTTTTCTGGTTTAAGGGGGAAAAAAAACCCCCAAATAGCTAAATACTGCAGAATAATACTGAAGATTACAGAAGTAATGAAGTTACAGAATTATGAAGTTATTACACTTAGTGTGTAATGCTGGTTTGGGGCTTTGATGGAAGGTGTTGTGCCTGTTTGTCATGGTAAACACCTAACCCAAATTATCAGTACACAGTGGTAGTGAAAAACAGAGGAGCTTGTGGACAGGACCTGATGTCCTTCTCAAAACAAGCAGAAACATGAAGCCTCATTTTGGGCGCCAAAATATTTGAATATGAATCCCAATATCACCAGGTAGATTGTGCCTGGGCCAGTCTGACCCTTGCTGCTGGGCCAAAGGCGGCTACTGTGGTGTGTCACCCCAGAGACACCTTTAGCTTGCTGGTGGTTGCAGCTGGGCAGCTGAACAAGTCCAGGCTTGTTAGGAACTCCGTTTACCTCAGGAGAGAAGGCTTCAGGCTATGGTGAAGAGAAAGGAGACGGATTCTGGTGGAGGGTTGATATCCAGAGCTTTATTCCATGGTCACAGAGGTCTGAATCTTGGCAACAGCTCCAACAGAATCCTGAGCACATGGTCCGATTGCCCTTTTAAGCTCCGGGGGAGGGGAAGGGAAAGGACAGGTGTGCCACCAACCAGGTGGGAGGGGGAGGATCTCAAGGGACGAGGGACACCTAGACAGGCCAATGATCCCCAGGCTTGAAGGGCATCCTTTGAAAGTGACCAACCATAGGAGGCCATGCTGGAATGTTAAGCCTGATTGACAGAACTCACTCAGCAAGGGGGCGAGGGGGAAGGGAGAGAGGTATTGGCACACCTGGGGAAGGGACCCGGAAGTTTAAAACAGGATATTATAACACACTGCAACAGAAACACAAACCAGTTTTTATTCAATGCTGATCCTTGTAAAGCTGGGCAGGATATCGGAGGTGAAGAAGCCCACTTTTAGGTAGAGTTTTCCTTTTTAAGTTGCCAGGGGCAGCAGGGTAAGCTCTGAGTTCTGGCCAACAGAAGTGGCTGAGTTAATTTGAGGAGGCTCTGGAAGGGTATTGCCTTCTGTTGTGTACAGTGTTTTATAGGAGCTACCTTCAGAGAGTTTAATGCTGCATCAAAAATCAGCATTGAAAAAGTATGCCATGCTCTGTCGAGTGATGTTTGTCCTTGAAACAGGACAAAAGGAGCCGTGTATGGCTCAGGACATTGTGTTGTCTGTCAGTCCCCTGGCAGTGTTCTCTGACAGTGGTTGTAGAGGAAGGGGTTTTGTTGGTAAATGCATTAAAGATACAAAATTGTAGGAAATGTAATTAGCATGAGTAGACTAAGATTGCCATGAATACATCTAGTTAAACAGGCCAGAGTGAGCTGTAGGGTTTCAGTCTTGATGTCACTGAACTCAAAAGTCTTTCAGGACTTTCAAAACTAACTGAAATGAAAATCTGATTCACTGGTAGGTGCCAAACCCTAACCTGCCTCAGTAATAAAAATGTTAAATTTTTCCACTTTGCTTTTGTAGCTGTTCGCCTGCCCATCACCCTAGAGTTATGTTATGGATAGTTATAAAATTACAGGAAATAAAAATTCTTACATCTGGGCTTGACTGCATTGAAAGCTGAATTCATTTAAACTTGTCAGATGAACATCAGAAATGTTTGGGTTTGTGTTGTGTATTTACAGGCCTGGTTTAAATCTCCTTTAGTTATTCTGAGTTACAAAATGAAAGCTAAGGAGATTTAATTGTGGTCTCAATAAGTGCAGAGAAGTGGGATTCTGAGCATGTAGGCAAATCCTTCCCGGAAAAACTGCAGGTCACAAGCCGTAATTCTGAACTTATAAATGGCTGTGAAAATGCTGAGGTAGGCATGGGAGTGGAGTCATGAAGTATTGAAATGCGCCTCTGGAAGGAGCACGCAGGAAAAATCACCTTCTCTGCTTTGTGACAGGATCTGTTGGGCGGATCCTGGCCCGGGACAGGAGGGCTCGGATGCGATAGGAAGGGCAATAGCATCGTCTCGTGGTTAGGCAGGAGTCCATAGCCCTTCATGGTTTTTTCCTTCAAAAACCTGGGAGATTGTGTCGTTTAAAAAAAAAAACAAAAAACCCCCCCAAAAAACAAAAAAAGAAAAAAGAAAAAAAACTCAAAACAAACAAACAAACAAAAAAAAAAACCCCAAAAAACAAAACCAAAAAAACCCAAACAGCTGTGTTTTTCATGAGCAAATATTATGGGGATAGTATTCAACAGTCATATTGCCGCCGAAAAGTTCAGAAATTCTTCAGAACTTTGAAATCCTGCAGCTCATTCTGACTTGTTTAATGAGCTTGATATACTCACGACAATTTTAGTTTGCTAATGCGAATTATATCTCCAGTAGAAAATGTTTTTAAATTTTTTGTAGTATTTCACAGCAAACTACCTGCTACTTATTTCACATTCCCCAGTTCAAATTTGTTAATATTAGGAATATAAACCTGATATTTCTCTATCTTTCTAGGTATAGAGTAGGAATGTTAGGAAATGTAGAAAACAGTTAATTTTTGTTTATTTATTTATTTATTTATCTTGCATTCTAAAGCGAAGAAAACTGTCTTGCTGGACATTCAAACCTAGAGGATTACCTTAAATTTAAATGAAATTCATATGGACAATGGGGATTCTGTAGCAGTGATTTCGTGGAGCTGCAGTGTCCAGTAATTGAAGTAATGCTTCCAGCCTGCAGCTTAGTTCAATTTCTGTATGCAGAAATTGAGTGGAGACCAGATTATTTTATTCTACTGAGGACTTCATATTTCACAAGTTTTTAAAGTAATTCAGTTTCTAGATAGTAGCAAATCCTTTTCAGAATACCAGAAATCAAAATTATTTAGTCTGTGGGACTAGCTGTTTCTAAAAAACATCTGATTTGAAGTTTGAGCAATCAAAATCATAACAAAAATGTCCCCTGTTGGGGGACAAAAGTTCACCCAATGCACTCCGTTTCATTGCCACGGAGCTGGGAGACAGAAGAGATTGGAAGGGCTGTAGTCTTTTAGGGAAAGATGTCCTGTGGAGATCTGGTATTGATTTTAGTGTTACCACAGAAGATCATGTTCACAGTGATTTTTTAGCTCAACATAGATTTCTTGATGGTGAATCAAAAGCATCTCTGCTGTTGGGTAAGCACTTCTGTTGACGTGTGCTGGCGTCGTAGATTTTAAAATTCTAACATCATCTTCTGATGCAGTCTCCATTTCTCTGTTGAACTCTCAACTGCAATACTTTATCATAGAAAAAGTGCCTCTTGGCATATTTATTTATTTATTCCTTTACCTGCTTACCTTTAGGAAACTAATGCTGCTCTGCAAAGCATTGCCAAGAAGCTGAAGGACATGGAGGCAGAGCACAATGGCTGCGCCAAGGTGCTGAGGCTCCAGGCCAGCTCTCTGGAAATCAAGAACAAACGGCAGGAGAGGCTCCTCAAAGAACTGGAGGTAAAGCTTTCTGCCTGCTGCTGGGAGCCTCAGCAAGCACTGGCACAACTGAGCAGTGTCATTTCTGAGGGGTGAAACCTCTGAGTCAGGTTATGAGTGCCCTGTGTTTGGTTAACAAAATGTGGAGTGTCACTTCGCAGGAAATGTGGATTCACAGGTGAATGCTGTGAGCCCGACCTGAGAGTGGTGTTTGAACTGCAGATGGAAAGGGGTTTATGTCACTGGGAAAGCAATCTTAGCAATACAGATGTATAGAAGAAGAATTTGTGCAGGATTTGTGAGTTTTTTAAAATTTTTTATTTAAGCATGTTAAGCGGATAGGTCTTGTGGGAGGAGGCAAAGCTTAAGCCTTTTGGCTGATGCTTTTGTGGAGGGGGTTTGGTGATCTCTGTGCTGTGGCTTTTTCTTTAATAGGCCTTCCACAGATCTCTGTTTCTCAATTATTTCCTTTTGTGAATGTGCGGGCTTATACAGAGTTTAAATTTATTGCCAACAGCTAGTATGTAAATTTTATTTATTTATTTATTTTTAAGTTAACATTTCCCTAACTGAAGTTCTTAGAGTTAGGATTCAGTCTCACATACTTGCTACTTTGCTTTACCTGTCCAAAATCAATGACTTTACTTGTATCTGTGTAACCTTGAGTGTCTTAAATTACTTTTAATATTAATGTCCTTTTCTTCATCTTTGTGGCATCACTTGAAGGCAGGAGTCATTTTGGGGTGTATTGTTCTTTTCAAATCAATCATCAGTCAAAGTGAGAGGATGTTTTTGATAGGAAAGAATGTAATTAAAATTTCATGTGAATTTCTATTACAGCAGCTCTGTAGTTACTGCTTTTGCTAAAAACATTTTTTCAATTGAAATATCATGTCCAGGCCTTTATGTAGAGACACGTATCTGTGACTATAAAAACTGTAGCAAGAGCATAATCCTACATCAATTTCTTAAACTAAATAGAAAGTATTACTTTGATATTCTGGATATGTAATGATTTCGTTTCATTTGTTTATTGGCATGAGTTTTCACAGTTCCAAAGTGCAAGTAGTTCAGATACCACAGGTTGGTTTATGGAGCCCTAATAAAGTGAACAAATAAAGTTGTCTTTGCATGATGTTATCATCTTTCTGGACTTAAATATTTTTAAAATGTACTTTTAGGCAGCTGCAGTGAAAATAAAGGAACTGGAGGATGATGCTGCAGCAGCAAGACTAGCACATGTAGAATGTAAATACACAACAGATGTCATGCAGGTAAACTTTTGATTAAATATTTGGTGGAAGTTTGCAGTAAAATAGAAGATGGACTTGTAAAGGTGCAATCTTCCAAAAATGTTAAGATTTCCTTGCTCCAGTGAAAACACTGAGTAGATATTTTTGCAATGATTGTCAAGACTGTAAAAGGTAATGGAAAAACATCTCCTTTATTTCCAGGGAACTGTCAAGTTAATAGAATCAATATTAAAATAAAATGTCACATTCTTATGTTTTAGAATTCAAAGTAGCATTGAAACAGTGAGGGGAAAGGAAATGTTTCACAATAGTTCAACTGCTAAAATATTCTGTCCTATATCTCTGGAATGGGCACTTATATAATTTCAGAGATAGAGTGTACTCACCCAACTTCTCTAGGTGTGAGATATTAATGCATCCTGAGGCTGCAGTTCCAAATGTAAATATTCAGAGTTCATTTCTGCTATTACATCTGCTGTTACCAGAAAAGTTTGAATATATGAAAAAATGCTATATGTATACTTGAATATTAAATTTTTGTATCACTAAACTGTGTCACATAGGGTTTGATCCATTAAAGCAATTAGGATTTATTAAAAAAAAAAAGTGAAAAACCTGAAAGATGGTTGCTGAGTGATCTTTTGATCTGCTGAGTGATCTGACTAGCAGTGGAATTTAGAAACACTAAATGAGAAAACAAAAGTGAATTTCATTAATTTTTTCTTATTTTCTGAGGAACTCAAAAAAGCATTTCCACTTCTTCAGTCAGTTATTTTTTTATTACTTTTTCTAAGTACAGGCACTTGGATTTCTGAAGTGATGATTAAATAAGTAATGATGATGCAGGTTTTTTTATTCCTTCTCTACTTTTACAACATACAAAGGGAAAGGTAACATTCCTGGAAGTTAGAGATTTCTCTTCTTTGGGTGAAGAACACAGCAGCTTTTCTTTCTTGTTTATGTACATGAACAAGCTCCACATGAGCTTTGCTCTGAGTGCAAGTGTAGCTTTTACTGTTTATCCTACACTTTTATGAGCCTACTTAATGAATAGAATTCCCCTGGAAAACTTCAGTAATATAAATAATTGAAATCAGGAAAATCCAAACACCACGCAAGGACAACAAAATGTGCTTTTGGTTGGCATATCTATTTCTCTCTGTTTTGAACTCTGTGTATTAATACATTTCTATGTGTGTTCAATGCTTTCTGATTCCATACAGAATTAATAGAATATATTCACCTGTAAAAAGCAGAACAGAGCAGTGAACAGCATGAAAGACCGTGGTAATCTTTCCTAACTTCCCTTAACTGCTTTCTTAACATTTGCTAGTTGAGAATTCAAGAACTCGAAGACGTTTTGAATGAAGATCAGCTCGGCAGAAGACAAGCTTTGCCAGAAGGGGTAGCAAGGGAAGATTTCAGAGAGCCAGTAAATGCTCTTGAGACAGGAAAAAAAGCGTAAGTTTCCTTTTAAAGCCATTCCAAAATGGCAGTAGACAGCTTGAGTACAGAATAGAAAATTCCCTGCAATTTTCAGTCAGCAGAAAATTCTAGGGCAATGGGACAAACCAAGCTAAAGGTTCAGAATCTGGCAGTCCATTAATAACAGGCCCATATCAGTAACCAAAGCTATTGTGAATGGTACAGATAATAACTGGCCTGCTACAGATTATTTGCCAAACCAAAAATTTTGAAACTCATATTTATGGTAGGGTCCAGCCTCCAGTAGTGTTTGGGGTGAGTGTAGGAAAAGATATCCAGCAGATATTCAAAAGATGTCCAATTCTTATATTATTATGAAAACATTGTTTTCCACTTCAGTGAGTCAGTTGGATCTCTAAGATTCCTGTCAAGAAGTTGGGTATCATTTATAGTGGGTAATCTTTGTTTTCAACTTTTGAATGACTGTAGAAAGCTTGACATGGTTAAAAAACATTGAAAAGTGTGAGAGCACAGGAAATCTCTTGGGATGTTTCCACAGCACAGTCTGCTGTGCCTGTGGTAGCAGAACTTGGGTGACCTCTCTTTCAGCCTAGAACTATTTGGGTCCGTATACACAGGTGTTTCTTTTGACTTACTCACACAAGGAGTAGTGGAGAAGGAAAAAAATCAGTTTTCCCACAAGAGAGGAAGTTTGTGGCCCGAGCAACTCGTTCAAGATTCATGATTATGGACATGTTTTTAGTAAGATACTTCAAACTTGAGCTGGAAAAACCTTTGTCATCCTTTGCAAAGATCATTTTTAAGCAAGCTTTTGGCTTTCCTGATACCATGCCTAAATACTTAGGCAATCTTTTAAAATTCTTCCTTGCATTCCCTCTCTGTGCTTCTGTGTCGTTTATGCTGTTGTTTTGCCTTGTAGTTTCCTCATCAGCTGCCTGTTTAGTCATGCCAGGCTCTTGGTATATCTGTTTTCCTGACTGACACAGTACAAGAACAGATTAAAATTCTGGGTAGCTTGCTTTCAAAGTCAGACCAGAGTAGGGTCAGGCATGTGGAAATCTTAAGAGCAAGAACTGTACTTGAAATCAGGACTGATGATGCAACATGTGACATGGTCTCTCTGAAGACAGCTGTTGTGCTAATTAAAATATGAAGAATTCTGTTTGTTATATGTAACTTTGAGGCCACATCCAAAAAATCTTATGAATTGCATGACAGCAGGCTTGGTAACTGAAAATATAACCTCTTGAAAAATCTTTCTTAGAAGGAATATCAATTTCTTCATTCAATTAAGAAAGGCAAGCAGCTTCAGGATCCATGTGATGTGCTAAAGTGGTATCTGCCATATCCATTGATTATCATTTAAAAGAACATAGAGCATGCGACAAAAGTAATTTTGGTTTAAGTATCTTTTTTGTGGAAACTTTCCAGTTCACCAAGACAGCATATAACCTACGGTATGGAATGGAAAGACAAGGTTGAGGCCATGAGGAGAGCTCAAGATCCCAATGCCACAATAGCGGTTCCTCCAGACAGCTTCAGCCTGCATGAAGGCTCAATAGTAAGGAAAAAAATCCTCAATAGTAAATTGCAAATACAAATAAAAAGTGCTCAATAGTAAGGAAAAATATGTGACACACATTGTTGAGGTGTTTTAAAACATACTGTCAAAATATTTACTGTGGTGAGGATTTGCTGCATTTGCTGTGCTGAGCTGCGGAAGAACTCTGCCATTCTCTCACCCTTTTTGTTATTATGTTACCTTTAAAAAAATGTACTACCTGAATAAATGTAACCAATGACTTGGAGAAGCTCATTTGAAAATATTTTTAAAGTATGGGTAGGATGTACTGGCATTCCTAATTAAGGCATTTTGTAGATATTGATTATCATATCATGTGAAGAATGTTCTTTCTACCTAACTTTTTTGTCAAGTTTCATTAGCTACCATTGTAGAAATGCTTCTTTCTATTTCATACACCTTTTTAGTTTTAGTGCAAGTATTTAACTGTAAAAATTGCTTGAAAATTGTTTCAAGCTTTCAGGTGGAAAAGCAGAGGGGATTTTTTTCTTGTTGTTTTGTTTTTTACTTGTTTTGCTGTGGCTTTGGCACATTGGATGTATTTCGCTGGATTATTTTCTGAAAACTTTCTCCTCTTATGTGACCACTTTGGGCTTTTCTACTGTCTTTACCCAGCTACACCTTGAATAACAATTTTGTCATCGTTTTGCATAGCAGCAGGGACAAAGGAAAGTTGTCAGCATGTTTAGAAAATCTCTCCTTTGATAGTGTGGTAACATCTGCTCTCTTTCTACTCTTAGCAATATAAATATTTTTTTGCTGGTGGCTTGGAAACTTCTCTTTCTCTCTCAGAGCTCTGAGCATGGAAGGTACATGAGGTCTGTTCCCTGTGGACAGGAGCAGAGACCTGCATCAGAGAGTCTTCAGATTTGTGGGTGTCTTTTGTTCAGTTGATGGAGTGATTCCACATTTTGTCTCAGTGCTGTCCACTGCCCAGACAGATCTGTGATTCATGAGCTGGAGACAAATAAAATCAGGATCTTCTTTTTTCTTTCTGGGAGAATAACAGCTTCTTCCCTGCAAGCATTCATGTATTAAAAGACATTTGCTGGCCTAGTTAGGCTGAGAAAGTAATTTCATCAGGCACAAAAGGAATACATCCAGAGAAAAGCAACTGTCTGTCCTAACTACAGGCATTAATGATTGCTATTTATAACTACAAAAGACAATTGCAAGCTGAAAATATTCTACTAAAATTCTTGCTTAACCTAAAGTGCTTGCTAGCTGTTGCTGTGGCAGAAGTTTTCCTTTTTATTTGTATTCCCTAGTAAAATATATGACATGGCAATAATTATGGACAAGATTCCATTCATGATCAAGATTTCTTTTAATGGAAACAGTATTTAATGGTAGACTCAAAATTAATGTTATATTATCGCAAGGTTAAAAAATAAAGGGTTGTCTCACTGTCATATTCATAGAACTGGTTGTTTTAATTGTTTTACTCAAAGGATTTCAAACCACAAGACTGTCCTGAGCAGGTGATAAAAATGTTCATTTTTGGAAGAGTTGTATTAGTAGTTGTCTTATGAGATCAGGTATTTATTGCCTTGGATGGCTTTGCATTTTCCCAAAGCTGTTTGTATTTGTTTGGGAAGCAGAAGTGCCTGTAGGTGGTCCTGTTTACTCCATTGAGACAGCTCTGCTTTTGCTTCCCAAAATGAAAAAGCCGAAGACTTTAGCAGAAACTAAGTATAGATAACATTTAATATATTGCTGTTAGTCTCTGCTATACCTATGCTTCAATTGTGTGAAAATGCCAGTGTGTTCTCTTCCATTGTTTCCCCTCCTGCTTTCTTGATCTGTACAGTATTTTTCCATGTTTTATACCATTTTTATGCTTCCTGAATATGTTCTTTCTACTCTAGTCTGATAATCTTAGAGTGATCTCTGACTGTACTGACACAGCATTTGAGAAACAGCTTTCTATTATCTGAAGGCACTTGTATGAACTGAAAGTATGAACAGTTGAATTTCTACTGCATGCTGTTGTTGCTAAAATTTATTTTTAATCCATTTAATATACTACTGATTAAAATCACTGTAAAGAAATGAGGCATGGCTTGTGGAGTTTGACTGATGGAGCTGTAGGCCCATTTTGGCCAGCTGATTAATCATATATAATCCACACAAAGCAAATTTTTAAAGGAATTTAGAGTGTATTGTGCTGCCAAGCCAAATGGACAGTTTTCTGTGTGCTGTGCAAGTGTTGGGGGACAATTTGGAGGCACCTCAAGGTATTAACATGGGTGAATGAATTGCATCCACTAAGAGCATGGAAATTTTTAGCTGCCAGGTCATGGTTGTGGCTCCCACAGGACTGGGATTTACTCACATACTTTATTTACATACTGTGTCTAACTAGATAAATTTTGTGAAATCTGTTTTTTACTCTGCTGTAATATTATGCAATATTATGGCTGCAATTATTAGAAATGAACTGAGGAATTTTGTAAAGCTGTGAGAATGAACCTTAAGGGCTCATTTTCAGCTGTGCTCAGCGCTGCTACTGCACATATGATGCATCTCTTTTGATTTTAACATTGCCCAGCTACAGCAATTAATTTTTTTCTTTGTGTTCCAGAGGGAGATGTCCATCCTCCTGAACTTATACCAGACCCTGGCAAACGCCCAGGTGCTTTCCAGACAGACAAACGTCCCCCTGGAAGAATTACCTTGGACAGAGCTTTGTGCGCTCTTGCGTGAGAATGTTGAAGCCCTGGTCTCGAACTTCAACAAGGCTAAGCAGAGGGTGAGCGTCCCCAGGCATCAGCTGCCTCTGCTGAGCTCAGTGACTTTTATTCACACTGCAGTCTCGTTAAAAAGGACTGATATTCATGCCCCCAAAAAAGGATTTGGACACTAACAAATGAGCACCATTAATGATGGCTTGTCCACTGCTCAGTTTGTTGCCAGGGGCATTTAGATGTGAGTGGAGTGTGCATCAAGTCTCCCAGCTCCACCTTCTGTGCAGGATATTCTGAAAGGACAATCTGATAGTAGCCACAGGGTCCTAATTAAAAGACAATAAATTCATCTTACTGAGGAAGAAATTCACTGAACATAGTCATTTACAGTCATAAATCAAATCTTTATTTTACTATAATCCAGAGGCAAAATACACTTTCTCAAGGAATATCACCTTGTAATTATGTGTTTATGATTCAGATGTACTATTTGAAAGAATGCCAGTGTGGGGTTTTTTTGTTTAATTGTAACTTTGGATTATGACATTTTTATTCAGAAACAAACAGAAATACCTATTCTAAAACATGTCAGGATCTGTATGAAGGAGGAGCTGTACTTTTCTGAAAGGTTTTGAAGCAAATGAGCTTACATGGCTTTTCTCCCCAGAAAACCTTGTGGTTTTAGGAAGGAAAAAGCCCCTTCTAAAATAACTCAGCTGGCTCCAGAGGCTAAGCTATGCCTAAAGAGCTCTTTCGGGTATCACTTTGTGTTCTGGTTTATTTCTCTTTTGAAGTAGATGAGGAAAGGGAAGGGAAGGTGAACACTGTTGGCAGTGTTTGTAGGGCTTGTGTCTTATTGTTGCTTGCTATTTAATTAAGGATTGTTATTAAGACTGATTGTGAGGTCTCTAGGGCTCTTCTCATGTACTTAGCAGCTTTTCTGGGATTTTAGACTGTGCTGAAAAACCTTTTTTTCCACACAATTCAGTGTGATCTATCTGGAAGTATCTTGATATTTTCTAGGAACAGAAAGTTGAGGTGTGTGCATTTGGGGATCATTGTTGGCTTGGTTCATTCCTCCATTTAGCTTGCATGAGAAGTGCAGTGTTAAAGCACAAGAGTGAATCCCTTCATGTTTGTTGAAAATACATCATAAACTTATGAGCTATTTGTAAGGCTAGAATTCCCTGAAATTGTTTTAAAACTTAATCATAACCTGGAATGTCTTGACTTTTCAACAAAAGAAAAAAATCAAAAACCACAAACAAACAAACAAAAAATTAAAGGCTGTGTTTTAATTATTGTTTGCAATCATCACAAACTTCTAAAGGATATACTTGGATTACTAATTTAGTAAAATTGAATACAATCATTTAAAAAAAAAAAAAGTTATGAAGTGTCTGGCTCAGGTATCCTGCAAAGAGGGTGACAAGGTGGTAGAAGGCAAAACCGAAACCAAAAAATATATTTCAGTTTTGTTTTGAGAACCAAGTAATTTATCTGCCATGAAAGGGTTTTACTTAGTTTTAATAAAATATTGAAAAAACTGCAGTTTAGATTTTATGCTGGAATAGTCTGTGCTTAACTTAAAGTGAAAAGGTAAATAAGAATTTCTTCTTAAATGCTTGTCACACAGATATCTCACCTAGAATATATGTGCAAGCACAAGACTGAAACTATGAACAACCTTCAGCAGAACCAGGAGGATGCTTTGGAGAAAATGTCTGAACAGTTAAAAGCACAGGAACACTGGTCGCAGAAAGAAAAGCAATATCTTGAACAGCAGTACTCAAACGCCCTTGCAGAAATTCATGCAAGATCACAGGTATGGTGCTGTGAACTTGTAATTTTTTTTTTCTTTAAAAATTGAATTGATTATTTCAATAGTTTAAGCCTCTTAGCAGTTAAAGGTCATTTGGGAATTTTAGTATACGTTTAAAGTTTAAAAAAATCCAAAACCAAACAACAAACCAACCCATCCCTGTGCTAATATTAACATCACTTAAAAAAAGAAATAAATTACTTGGATGAAGCATTTGTTGAAGAGAATTTAGTCTTCAGGCCCAGCTGAGAAGCCTGATTTCATCTGCAGATAGCAGTATTCTTTTTCTGAGAATGTTAAAGCTGTAAGATCAACTTTGCTTGTTTTAAGAATTACTGAGGGCAGCAGCTACTTTTTCAGCATCATCATTTGCAGAGATTGTATAGAATAACAATAATGTGGTATCACCTGGGGATAAATTTAGTTACGTATGTACTGATCCTAAGAGCAGTGGTAGATTTCAATGGTGTTAAGCAATTCTGTTTTTCTGATACTACAGTGAGGAGTGGCCTAAAAGTGTGAAACTGTCACTCCTTGTTAGATGAGTTATTTGCAATCCAAAATGTTCCCTGTTATTCCACAACCACCATTTACTGTCTTTATCATCACACTCCTTCACGCCTGTTTCAATTAAAAGCATAGTGAATAAATGAAATAGATGTCCCTTGTTATTTGTGAGTTACTGCAACTTACTTTACAGAATAATGCTGTATTTGATGCAGATTTCAGGACTGGAAGTCTCTGCATGCTGAAAAATTCAATCTGTCAGCTTTCATGTTCCAGACTTCCTGATGTTTTTCCTCTCACTTACACTGGCTTTCTGCTCGGTACAGCAGTGTTTTCTCTGAAATTGGAGGATGTTATTAGTATTGTTAAGGCAATTAATAAAAGTGAATTGTGGGCAGACAGGTGGTGTTGGACCTTCTGTGAGCTGTCACGGTGTTGGTGGATTGTTTTCAGAAATCAAGAGTCCATTTGCAATTGATTATCATGTAAATTTCCCTCCTACCACTGTTTTTGTTTCATTCATCTTATTCTGTAATTGCTTACTAGAAGAGACACTTTCATCACGATTATTACTAACGACTTTTGCTCCTTTAATGCATCATTTGAATGGCAAAGCTAAATTTTCTTTTCATTCTTGTCTAGGTAAAAACCATGTAGTTAATGTTTTGTCCATTATAGTTTGGTTTGTTTCTGTCACAGGAATGTGAAGAAACGGTGCAGAAAAACAGGCAAAAACTCTATGGCCTTGAACAACTCTCTGACAAACTGGCCCAGGAAAACAATACCTTGAAAAATTCATTATTAGATGCTTTCAAGGCACGCTCATTCCTGCTGGCAGCCTCTGCACTGCTATCAGGGGCCCTGTGCTCTCTCTACGGCCGACTGTGCGCCATGTCTTGCCAAAGAGACATTCTCCAGGAACAGGTGAACCAGCAACAACTATTGAACCACAAGATCGTCAGCCTCCTTTATGCTCTCCCTGCTGTCATGGAAAGAAACCAGGACGAAGTCAGGACAAGGCAAAGAAGAGCCAAGAACCTGGCTTATGTGTTCCGAAGAGCTGTGATTGTAGCTCTGGCTGCCAACAGGTTGAGGGGTCTGGCCCGATATTCTTGTACCTTTTTTGTCTGGTCAGACGGATGCAGAGGAAGCCCTGGAATTCAAGTTTGTCTGGGAGAATCCAGAGGCAGGCATCCTGTGACACGTAAGTGAAATGTTTTTAAAGAGTTACATCAAATTGCACGTTTGGGGAATAACAAAGAGGAATATTATTTTTAGTGTTGGGGCATAAAAACATATTTAATGACATTTTGACAAATGTTGTTTATGGATTTATGTTTTTTATATAGCTTGATGAATGTATTTCACTATAAGAGGAAATGCCTAGTCTTAGGTTAAGAATTACAGGTAAAAGTTCAGTTATGCTCATGAACTCAACATTATCTGATATTTTTGATATTTGTGTTATGGATTTCAGAACTAGGTGCTACAGCATCTTCCCTGTGGTAAATATCTTGCAATGTTCCTAAACGATTTTTCTTTTTTTTGGAAAAGGTATTTCCTCTTTTTTAAAAATAATTTTTAATATTTATTTCCTAAAAACCCACAAAAATTGCTTTCTGATTCAGGTAAAACATTAGCATAGGATTTCAAAATTTTCTTTAGAGATTATGTCTATTTGCCCCTTTCTGTTGCCAGACCAGTTTATATTTCTCTCTACAAGGATAAATGGTATTAAAAATGTTTTCCAAATTAGAAGATTCATCTACTTTTTTTTTTTTTTTAATGTCATTCGGGAAGCATGCTTCAAACAGTCTAAATTGTCCTGACTAATTTCTTGTTTATATGCTTATTTTTGGTCAATTTCTTAAAGAGCTGGAGGCAGCAGTGTGCCATATTTTTGTGATTTATTTATCCTGCTAGCTGCACTTCTGTTTTACAGGTTTTGGAGAGGAAGGAGTTGACTGTATTGAAGCAATTAACTGGTTGTGTAGCTCTAACCTCTATACTGCAATGATCAATTCTACCTCAGATCTGGAGGGTGTTCTCAACAACCAAGGTAATTTTAACTGCATATTGTTGTAGCAGAAATATATTTAAAAAATAAATAAGTCAGGGTGGTCATATAATTTCAATTTTTATGATTTTATCTAAACTATTCTGTTTAGATAGCTCTGAAGAGATATTTCTGAATATTTATGATAGACACCTTTGACTAGAAGTTATGTCCTGAGCTAGTCAATACAAATTTAAGTGGGGCTGTTTCCCTGAAAGAGTAATTTTACTGCAGGCTAAAATAATAACCCTTTTCTACATTCTCTGAATGATCACATTTCTGTACTGTTGGAACAGATTAATTTTCTTAAACAGCTGATAGGATATTTTATCCTTTCGGTATATAGAGGCCATGGAAGCAGAGGGCTGTTTCTGGAGTTTATTTACAGTGAGAACTGATACAGGTTGCCTTGATTCATCTGCATTTCCGCCACCCCTGGTTCTTTATTAACCTATAGTTTTAGAGTCCCCACATTTTTGTCACAGAAAAAAGGATAGTAGAAGAGGGATAATTTATGTGAATAAAGGGAAATAGCAGGAGAAAGACAAGGTGATGCATTTTCCAGAAGCCTAAACACTACATTGGTATAAAAGTTGACATTGAATCAAGTGTGTTTAGATTCAGTTTCAGGCACTTTCTTCTTTCATCATGCTCTTTTCAATAAATTGAATTCATATCCTTTAAAAGCAAAGTTTGAACAGTGTTTCAGATTCAGCATTCTGTGTTTCAGAATATTTACAGGTTCCATCCTGTAGAAGTGAAAACGAACATGATATTATAAGAAATGGGAACTAATAACCTGCTTGATGTTTCCTTTTTGTTGTTTTTTTCTTAAAGATTCAGAGCTGTGGCTTTCTAGTAACTCGCTGATCGGCACAGCCAGGAACTGCTTTGCAAAACTGATGGACAACCTGAGCGTTCTGATGGAGACAGTTCAAGGGAACACTCGTGGGTGCAGAGCCTTCCTGGAGAGGGACTCCCTGATAGACAGGCTGGCTCGTGGGCTCCGCAGACTAAATGCCCAGGCCCTGGAAGCTGGATTGCATGACAGACTGCCCAGCACAGTAAGCAGACTTGCAGTCCTCCTTCATGGAAACAGAAGGTTTACAGCAACATTGAAGCTCCCTTGATAGCAGCATTTCTTTTGTTTCAGACTGGTGATGAGTCCATGAGAGTGAAGTGCTACTATATGGACACTCAGAAGTTGATTTGTCACACATTAGGGTGTGAATAGGTCTTTTCTTTTATTGAGAAAGAATTTTTGGAGGAGGTTTAGTGTATCCAAGTAAAAGATTTTTTTTAAGTTCTATCAGATCTGCATTAGCTTATAAGCACAAATTTGCTTTTGGCTTGATGTAAATGTTAAGGTTGCTTTTTATTCTTGTTTTCTACTTTCTCATGTTTACCATCCTTTCTTTCAGTAAAGATAACCTTCTTCCCTTTAACCAAAATAAAAGGATAAACTCTTTCCCTACTAATCTTTTCTAGTAAACCTTAGGTGAAAATAGTACTTCCTTGTAAACAGAATTTGCAGTTACCCTTGGTAGGTGACAGGTTCAAACTTTTGTCCTTGTGTATGTCTTTTAGAGATGGAGTAAAAAATTATGTTTTGTCTTCTTTTTCTTGAGTCTTAAATATTATTTATTTTATTGCTAAAACAGCAGATTTTATAGCCCATCAACTTGTTTTTGTTTGCTGACAGAGAAACATAGCAACTTTGCAGCAAGAAATATTTGAATTTTCACGAAGGCTTCATGCAGCAGAAGTAGAGTCCCGCTCACTGTACCTGCAGCTTCAAGAATGCAGATGGGCTTTCAACAAGATGCAAAAGGATGCTGAAAAAACCCACAGACTGCAGACCCAATTAAGTGAAGTTCAGCAAGTAAGTGCATTTGACTTGGAGGCTCTCTTGCTTAAAAGAGACTCTCCTTTCTACACATGTTTTGATTTGTATTCTTTTGGAAAACAAGCATCAAATTGATTTACTTTCAACAGAATTTTCCAGAAACCTTGCCTTGTAAATGTCACAAAACCAGAAGACAGATTTATTTAGAAATATCTCTTTTCCACTGGAGCTATCTTTTGATTTGTAGAAGGAGGTATCCTGTATAAATTAGAGTTTGGTCTTCAGCAATCCAGGTTCTCCCATTTGCTGGAAATGTTGATCTGATTTATATATCCTCAAAGAAGATTTCACTTAATAGAATAAAGTCAGTGGGAATGAGGGTATTCAATAAAAATTTTAATGAAATATAAACATAGCAGTTTAAACTCTGTATGGATGTTGGTGAATGTTATAATAAATACAATGCAAAGTTTAACAGGTCTGTTTCCCTGAAGAAGTAACTTTATGGCAGGGGGAAAAAAGCTTTTGTCTATATTCTCAGTAGCACAAAATTCCCCTGAGCCTTTTGCTGTTGGTGATTGACTTACTGAGACACTGTGGGTTCCCCAACCTGAAGCCTAGTTGGTAGAACCTGTCAGGGGGTTCTACCAAGCAAAGAATATCTGCTAGATGATGTCTCGCCCATTGTCCTTCCTGTTCTTAGCTAGTAAAATGGAATTTTTTTAAGCTCAAAAATATCTAATCATCTTCAGTTTTGCTCTTAACAGGTTTTATGCCCTTAGTGGTTTTGGACTGTTAGATGAAAATTATCACATATTAGATAGTAGTTGAAATGCAGATGACAGCTTTCTTTGAAGAATTACTTCTTTCTGGAACAGTTTTTGGACAAGAAGAACAGTCCACAAAGGTGTTTACAAGGGTTAATAAGCTCTCCACTAAAATTCTGAACATTGATCTGCATATTTTTCCTTCTAAATACTGAAGTTTTGCATCCCATGGTGTTAATTAGAATAGAGTAATGAATGCCAAGACTTTACATGAATGTTCTTTATAAAAAACACAGCAATTAACTGGTCTGCCATCTTATTGTTCAGCGATGTCTTCATGTTAAAAAAACCTCAATACTACTCATAAGCATGCATTTATTTTAGAATTTGATATGTTTGCAAGTGGAACTCACTCAATGGTAGGGAAGCCATTGGGTATAGTTACAGAATCAGGCACAACTTGTTTCTCTTTCCAGCACATCAACAAAGACAATATACAGGAGGAGTTACAAAACGCTTTACAGCGTGAGCATGAGGCACAATTGCTTTTACAAGAGCACCACCAACGGATTCAGGAGCTGAGTAATAGACTGGAATCACAAGCATTTTCTGAGCTAAGTAAAAGCCAAGTATCTCCGACGGTAAGATTATTCTTGTTATAATATATAAATAAAATAAATTCTTCTTATACCAGAGTATTACTTGTCATTAAATAAGCCAAATAGTGCAGTCCTTGTGTAAATAAAATTACCGGAGTAAATACACCCGCACTACTCAGTCTGCTGGAACTTTAGGCTACTGAGAAAACACTTCAAAGACTCCTTTTAAATTTTTTTTTAGCTAATGGGGTTTTTTAACAGTTTAAGAAAAAGTCTTCAATGGGGGGTTTTTTTCGGGGGTTTTTTTTTTTTTTTGCCTACAATCATTTTGTTTTCTAAAGAACATTTATATGTAGCAAACACTAAGGGGGTTCTGGGTCAGTAATGCTTTTGCTAGGAAATTCATAAAACCTTCGGAGGCAGTGGTCCAAATCTTCTTTACAATCAATTTATCCTTCACATTGGTCAGTAGTCAGTGGCGTAAAGTGAAGTTTATTTGGGCTACAGAGTAACTCTGCTCTCTGTCTGCTGGCAGGGCCTCCCTGATGCAGCAGAGGAGCTGAAGAAAAGAGACCAAGCTCTAGATCAACAGGAGAAACTCCTGAAAGAAATGGAGCAGGACCAGAAGCGGCTGTGGGATACTCTCGAGGAGGCCGAACGTGCCCTTGATCAGGGAATAAAGTGAGCCCTGGGGCCTGGGGGATGTCACCTGAAAATGAACAGAGATTTAAATTTCTACTTCCAAGGGCGGGGCTTTAGCCCTGGACAATGTAAGATTAGAAGAGAAAAGTACATCTGTCTCTTTCATTTTTAAATTCAGGGATAGTATTCTAAAAACAAAAGTGTTAGTTCAAAATACTAGGGCATCCATTTGATGCAGGTATCCCATAATAGTTCTTCAAATTCTGGGTGCTGAAATAACTGGCAAAAAAAAATACCTGTGCTATCTTACTGATCTGACATATCTTTGGCAGATCCTTAACATTCTGTTTATTTAAGAAATTGTTGTTTGTTCTCTGAGTTTCCATGCCAACTTTTTCTAGACAGATACAATTTATTTATAGTAAATACAGAAGCATCAGCTAGGGGACGGGTCTTCACTGTCAGAGAGACTGAAACCCATTTTGGATCTATGGCTTTCCTGTGGTACAAGATAGATCCTCCTGCTGATTTCAGGGAGTTTTGGATTTAGACCTAATCCCCACACCACTTACACCATAACCTGGAGAGGAAGGAAAGGCTCAGGCAGTGGTCTTGAAAAGATTGGTAGTCAAAAGGAGCCCCCTTGACTTGAAGCTTATTACTAACTTATTCTTATGCCATTTGAAAAAAATAAGTCTTTGCAGACTTTGTTGTCTAATACTTTTCATAGTATGAAGTATGTGTTACGAATATTGTTGTTCCATGGCTAGGATCTAAAAAAATTTTAGTTCATTAAAATTTCTCATCATACCTGGGGTCATTTGACCTCTGAAGAACAATATCTGAGAAGATTTAAGGGTTTTATTCACCAGGGAAATAATGTAATTTGTATGGTCATCGTTAAATGTTTAACAAGCTAAGTAAAATGACAAATGTTATTTGGTATGATTTGATCAAAGCAGGTGTCACCTGCAGAAAGATTTGTTCCAGAAAGCTTGCCCTTTTCATCCTTCCCCAATCTATTTTGGGCATTTCAGTAAAGATCATTCCTTGTGGCCATATATATATATATATATCCAGAAAAGGTTATTCTAATGTGAAGTAACTTTAAAACTGGCTTTTTTTTTTTTTTTCTTGTATATAGCAGCTGAATATCAACAAAGAAAGCTACTCTTCCCTCCATTATTACAGCAACTCTTCACAACTAATAGGTTTTATTTCTCCCTTCGGAATATAAGCAAAAAGATGAAATAAACAGAATCTGTCTGTGGTTTCCAATACAAGAATATAATTCCATCCTGCTAGAGACTTTTTATGACCTCTATATCCAAGCCATGATGGTTGTTCATTGATAGGCCTATGATTATCTAAATTTTAATTGCTTGTCCTCAACAGAAGCATCTTTCATATGGAAATGCACCAAATAGTGGTACATGAACTATTTTTAGGGTTTGCATTGGAAATATGAAAAAGAGAGAAAATCCTAATAGTTTGGGTTATCAACAATTATTTTACAAGACATGACAGCCATAAAGTAGCAGAAGATTAATTTCTACATTGGCAGAGCTTCAGTTCCATAAAGTTACTCCGTTGTTCTTGTTTTGTTTTGTTTTATTTTCTTTTATAATAGAGACAAAGAGTTAATCATTGGTCAAATGAAAGCTGTGGAAGCTGCCCTGAATAAGGTAAGAATTTGAACTGTTCCCTCTGATTTGTGTTTTTAAACATGGCTAAAGCCTTAGAACTGCTAATTCTCAGGGGAGGAGAGAAGCTGTTGCAAAACAACTTCCTTTTCCTTAGTGTTGAAGTTTCCCCTCTCAACTTGTTCCATCTTAAAAAACCACAGTGAAATCAAATGCAAGTTTGTAGTACATACACAACTTTTTCTGAATGTAGAAGTTATGACAAAATTCACTTGCCTTCCCTCACTGAACACTTTTTCTGGTTGACAAGTGAAAACTAATGAACACACAAAAAATTGGCAACTGAAGTTACCCCTCTACTGAATAATAAAAAGTCACATGCTTGGTGGCCATATAACATTTGGCTTTGTGTCTGCTACTTTAACCTATGAAACATCATAAATAGGAAAAGGCAGGAAGTAGCAATCTGTGGTCAGAAACTTCCACAGTATTTTTTAAATCATATTTTAAACTTAATAGTAATCTCAAGTTTTTCCTCTGACTTGTACAATTGTGCCCTGATATAGGACTATTTGATGGTCCAACAAAGCTGTATGTATTAATTATTTAGGAGAAAGGACTATTTTCAACTATAGCTCTCATGGTAGATGGTTTCACAACTGTTTTTAATCTAGAGCAGCACAGAGCAACAGTGATTTCATTACCTGGGAGTGTCAATTTCCCTTACTATATCTTTAATTCCCAGCAATGTGGGATTCTCTATTTTAGTTTTGGAGATCACAAAAACTGTTGCTATTTATTTAATTTATTTATTTTCAGATCTCTTTTTCTAGTCTATTTCCTTTAATGTTCATGGAAAGTGACAGAATCTGAACTGCATGTTTCTCCTACAGCAAACTCTGCTGATAGAAAATTTCCGTTGTGCCACCACCATCTCCATACCGGCTTCTTTCAAACTTTGGAAGCGAATGTCATGCAGCAAGTGCTGTGTTTTTACAGTAATACATATTTGCCATATCCTTGGCCTTTCTCTTTTCAGACCAGGGCAAGGTGCTTTTTTTTTGGTAGCATTCTCTCCCAGCACTTTGAATTAGAGATTTATTTGCAACAAAAATTCAATCAGTCATACTTTATTCATGGATTTTAGGTCCAGTGATCAAAGCAAGTCCGCTCAATGGGCTCAAGGAGACACCATTCATCCCAGCTGGTGTGTCTGAAGGAGAATTGCCACTGATGCTGGGGTTTTTTCCCTTTAGGCCAAAGAGCAGGCTGCGGCATCAAGTGCTGAAGCAGCCGCACCACTCCCCAGCCTGCAGCTGCAGACCCTTCCAGAGGAAGCAACAGCGGGCAGGCCAGAGGCTGCCTCATTACAGGTTAGAGTCTAAAACCAATCCCATTTAATATTTTTTTTAAATTTTCTTTCATTTTTTGCATCTGACATACAACTGCTCTGAGCATGTGGAGAGCAAAAAGCTTCAAAACTCTTGCAGTCAACAGTTGAAAGACTATTTCCATGTATACTCTTGCACGTGGTATTTCAGAGATGATGGTAACTTCTAATTTTGCAGTTACAGCGTTAAATAACTGACAGCAATACAAACATGGACAGAAGCATACATACCTGAAAATTAATATCCCTCTATCCCTCTCCCTTTTCTCCCATTAATATACAAAAGACTAATTAAAAAAAAAACAACCAAAAAAACCCAAACAAAACCAAAGCCAAGATCCCCAGAAACAAGCAAAACCAACCAAACAAAAAAGACAAAATTTTCATATTCCTTCTTGGTCAGTATCAGATTTGTTTTCAACCCACAGTTTTAGAATCAATTGTGGGGTTTTGAGCATTCCTTATTTAAAAGAAACTGCTCTTTAGAATGTTTAAATATAGAAGCTATGTTGCTCATGTAGGTTTAAAAACTTGCACATTTCAAAATACTAATTTTGTTAGGATAAAACAATGAGTGGGAAAAAGGAGAAATTAACAGAAGATGTGCTATATTTTCAGCTCTGAACATAGATTCAGTGCAATGCCTCCTCATTGTTTTTAAGTTTGATGTCTTCTACAGAAACTATATTAGTCTTTCTAGCTGTGCAGAATGCATTAGTGCCAAGACAGATTTTTTTTTTCCCAATGAGAGAACAAAAGGCAAAGTGAGTACATATTTCTTTCATTGTGCTGCTCTGTCTGAATTAGAGAGAGGGCAGGTAATCAAGTAAAGTGCAAGGAACTTAGGCAGAGTAAATATTGCATACAGTGTGTAAGCTTCTGCAGTAATTCCTTCAAATTTATTGTAGATTTTCAGTTCTGGTGCAGTATATAATTGCAAGATCAGGGTCACAAAATCAAACATTCAAGAATGGCAGATTCTAAGCTGGAAATTTTTCACTGTTGCCGTCTTGCATGCATACATACACTTCAATATGATAAAGATATAAATTATGTGTGCATTATCGTGTTTCCACACTAAAATATGGAAATACGGAATATGTAAAGCCTTGAGATTCCCATGAAGCTTAATTAGCACAGATGAACTTTTCTGTCAAAAGGTAGAATTACAAATTTTTCCCCAGTACAGTGATGATCCATTTTAGAGCTTCACAAAAGTTCCCATGGGTGGCATCTTTCCACAGGAGGCATTGTGGCAATCGCCAGCTTTTCAATCCTGC